>NC_061119.1:8428792-8434348 GCF_002878395.1 Capsicum annuum
TTTGGCTGTGAATCTAATGCAAATGACATGTTCCGTCTTAATGCATAATATGGACGAGCCAATATCGAAAAACGGAAACAATGCGTCGGTAAGAGGATTTATAGCTACGGGCGTGCAATCTTTAAGCCCCTTATACAGATCAGAGTAGAAAGAATTAAGGGGTCGTTTGTTAGGATGTGTTAGAAAAAGTAATGCATGCATTAGCTGTATGTATTACTAATACTTTGTTTGGTACACTTTTTCAATCTATTTAGTTATACACTCTAGTATGTATTATGCAGTAGCGGATGTAGAGTAGAAGGTGCGGGTTCTCGGGAACCCACACCCGCTACCGTAAGACTTAAAATTACATAGAAAAATCCTCAAAAGTTATAAATATTAATAGGTGGGAACCCATAACTAAACCAAGGGATAACTTAGTGGTAGGAAAGGAGCCCTTAGGAACCCACAAGTTTGAAAATCTGAATCCGCCTCTGGTATTATGTTATGCATAACTAATACATTGGTAACCATGGTATTGCAATGCAAGGGACTTTAATGCATGCATTCGCATGGTAAAGATACAATAGCCTCTCAAAACCTTTTCCACATCATTTTTATTACATTTCTGGAGGATATTTTTGTAAATTATTTTTTCGGCGGAATATAGAATGCAAGTTATTTTTAACTCAGCAAATCAAACACTGCATAATAAAATTATTGATACAATGCCTCATTAATAACAGTACAATCAAAAGGCAGACAATGGCTTATAATCAGCTTTCTGAATGAGTCTATACTTATCATTATCTTTAATTATTAATTAAAAAAATAGCAACTTGGAGTAGGAGAATACAAAGTTGGATGGTACCTCAAGAATGGCCGAGTTAGGGCTCTTCTGGATAGGCTAAAAAAAGTGGGTTTTAAAAAGTTTTTTAAAATTCTTTTGAAAGTGTTGAACTTATTTTAAAAATATGCAGTTACATGTTTGGATAAAAGTATTGAAACTGAAAAAAAGTTATTGATGTGTTTGGTAAACAAGTGATTTTAAGCACTTTTTTTTGTCAAAATTTCTAAAATACCCTTAAAGCTGTTAATAATATGTAGAGTTGATTATTACTAATTTTTATTTCTAAAATGATTCAAATTAAAATTAACATATATATATATATATATATATATATATATTTAAAATATTTTCTTGAATATCTATTAATTTGTGCGCTAAAAAACCTTTTTTTGGTTAAAAGAGGTTAAATCATCTAGCAAAATATATACTATGTTACTAGAGAAAATTGAAGAATAGGCGTCTTTTAAGTTTTGAATGAAGGATTTGTGACATTGACCACCAAATAGGGTCAAACATTATTAGGAAACTTGATCAAGTTAATTGTGGACTTGATTAATATTTTCAAAACTTTCTAATTTTTTCAAAAATACAAATCAACCCAACCCACACCCTCTTCAATCCAAATCAACCACTCTCTTCTCTCTCTCGACAGCTTCTCTCAACTCTCTACCAACCAACAGTTCTGCAAAATTTCTTTCTTCAACCCCCGACAACAAATAGTTGGGCTTTGAGTTCCCCTCTTCAATTCAATCAATCAGTCTCTCATCCCTCTCTCGACCGCTTCTCTCAACTCTCTCCCAACCAACTGTTCTGCAAATTTTTATTTCAATCCTCGGCGACTTCAACATCTGACTATAAATAGTTGGGATTCTAGTTCCTTTTCGACTTCAATCAACGTGACAGTCTTGCTCTCTGGCCACAACAGCTTCGAATTCTTCATCGGTCCTTTTCTTCATTCACAGGTAAAAATTTATGGCCTTTTTAGCTTTGAAGAAAACGAGAAACTTGAGTCAACTTCTCTTATAGTATTGGTTAACAATTTCAATATTTGTTGCACTAATTTGAAATGCGGTCTGAATAAAACCCTAATTTTGGTATTTCTTCTCTTTTCTTCTCTTTTCGAAGTGAATTATGATATTTTGTTGTTTGTTGCATTTTTTTGAAGTTTAATTTTTATTGTTTGTGTTTATAAAAACAAAAGGATAATTTGGTGTGATTTGTTCTGTTCTTGTTCTTGGTAAATATGGTAAAATTATTATTTTTTGTTTAACAAAATTGTGCTACTGTTTCCTCCGACAGATTACCCATCTGGTGCAGCATATTAACCATCTGATGCACCAGAGGAACCATCAGATTATAATTCTGATGCAACAGATTAATAATCTGATGCAACAGATTTACCATATGTTTCAACAGATTAAGCTTCGAATAAAAAATCTGATGCAACTAATTAACCATTTGGTGCAATGGAAGAACTATCAGATTAATGATCTGATGCAACAGATGAACCTTCTGTTGGATAAAATCCTACTAACTCTTCCTACAGGAAAAGACCAAGACTTGATTTTTCCAACTGATCATTCATCTGCAGCGATAGAAGACCCTATGTTGGAAGAAGTCTAAATAATATTGATCGTTGATAATTGTTCCAATAGATCACTTATGTGTTGCAACAGATATGTGACCTGTTGCACAAACCATTCATCTTTCTCAACAGATGAGTGATATGTTTTGTACTATCGCAACTGATTACTCAGCCGTTGCTATGGATTATTTAACTGTTCCGATAGATCACTCATATGTTGCAACAGATGATGTCACAACAGTTGTGTGATCTGTTGAACAGACCATTCATCTGTCTTAAAAGATGAGTGGTATGTTTTGTATTATTACAACAGAATACTCATTCGCTGCAATAGTTTGGTTATATACTGCAACAGATATACTACCTGGTACAACAGATCGGTGATTTGTTGTAACTGTTATTTTACTATTTTGCTTGTTTGATTTACTGTTATCCCTTTTTAACGATGCATTAATCATTAATAATATTTTATTTTATGTTTCTGTTAATTTTAGATAATATGGTTCCCAAAAGAACAGAAATCGAATCAAGTCTAAGTAAAGGAACAAGTGAAGCAGCTAAGCTACATCCACCACTCTATGAACTTGCTTTTCAAGCGTTTTCTCAATCGGGAGCAGAATATGATGAACATGGGGAGGAGGAATGTTTCAAAAGAGATGATGCAGATGCTAATAGCCCTTCCACCAAAGATCTGGTCAAAGCCTTCAGCATTGATCATTATCCTGTGAGAATGTAGTGCGATGATGCCGCAGATTTAACGGGTGATTTTGTGGTTAAGTCAGCCATGGGAAAATCTTTCGACACCGTCAGAAAAATACTTCGAGAATAAAAAATGGATGCTTATTTCAGGGACAGCTACTTTGGAAAATATCTTGATTTGCCGGAGGATGACAATGCTTGTTTTCAAATGAAAATGGTATATGTACTTCTCAAGCGTTGGTTTATGTATGAAAACAAAGATAAGATGGATGAGGTGTGGATAAATTACTATGGCATGCCTGTTTGTTTTGGTTGGAAGGAGTTTGTCATAGTTACTGGACTAAAATATTATCCTCCTTCTCAAGTTATACCTATTCTAACCCAAAAAAGCACCCCGTACACCCAAAAAAATTAAAGGCAAGTTGTGTGATCGTGATGACCTGGTGTCCATTATTGGTCCAAGTTTCAAAAATCAAAATTTGATAGAATCATTGAAAGGTAAAGGACTTTCAAAGAAGCACAAGCAATCATTGTGCTTGGTTTGGTTTGTACATAATATTTTTTGGGCGAGAGACGTTAACAACAACATAAGCCTCGGTTTAATAAAGCTCTCCGAGGATCTTGAGGCGTTTAACAGCTATCCATGGGGGTATGGAAGCTTCAAAATGACTGTCAAATATTTGTTGACTCCGTTAGCGCCAAAGACAGTCAACTTATATGGCTTCCCATGGGATTTCATGGTAAATGTTTCTTTCTTCTATTATGATATCATTCATTTTTTCGCTTAATAATGGTTTTGATTTATTGGCGTTATTTTATAGGCCTGGGTATTTGAAGTCATTCCTTATTTGAGACAACAAGTGAACTACCAAGAAGGAGTTTCCTGTCCAAGAATCTTGAGATGGTTGTCGGTCAAAACTCATAAAAATGCAAAATTTCTTGATCTCTTCAACCCCCTGAAGGATGTAGTAAGCATAATTATAATTAATTTTTTCTTTTAATTAATATTTTTTTGAATGATCTAATCATCATTCTAATATACGTAATGATTTATGTTAGAGTGTGCATCCGTCACTAGTTCCGACCAATCGAGAGTTGAAGATGATATTTTTTCTTACTTTACGATCTGTGTAAACTTTATCGGACCCTAAGATTATCGACAGAATAAAAATGAAATTGTTTGGAGAAACAACCATTACAAGAAAAATAATTTTTGAGGGTGGGCTTGTTGGTGTTGATGGAGCTATTGGTGGTGGTAGTGATGCTGCTGTTGGTGCTAATGATGCTCTTCTTACGTTATTTAAAGAAAATCATTATGAGTATGATCATACTGGTTATACAAATTTTGCCTCTCCCAGCGAATGTTCTGCATGCAAATGTCATGACTGCAGGGCGAAACATGATGTAGTCATTAATTCTATTAATGCATTAACTATTTTTGTAAAGGTATTGACATCTAGGAGGGGTCTCATTCCATCAAAGAGGATTTTATTTTCATCCGTTCCATTAGAGATTAGGGCTAAGAGGAGAAGGAGAGTGATTTTTAGGGCATTATCATGCATCCAAAAAAGCAAAATTGCAACTCCTCTATCATCGTGTTGCACTGAGCAATGTACAAAGTCCAAAAAAGAGCAACACGAGCTGAAGAAGGTGAATATATTATATGTCTTTCAACTGACAAAACAAACAGACATATATCTGTTTCAACAGATGACAAATCTGTTAAAAATTATCAAACAGATATACATCTATTGCAACAGTTGACTAACCTGTTGCACCAGATACTTTATCTGGTACAACATATGTCTCGTCTGTTTTAGCAAATCAAACAGCTCTTCGTACAGATTTTATTTGTACCAACAGATGACCTATCTGCTACAACAGATGATTCATATATTGCAACGGATGATTCATATGTTGCAACGGATGGTTCATCCGTTGGAAATTATCACACAGGGTCTTCCTCATGTAGAGATTTATCCCAACAGTTGATTCACTATTTCAACAGAAATATAATAGGTTTGGGATAATTTAAAACGGGAGGAAGACCTGTTTTATTTGCTAAAAGAGATGAGTTATCTTTTTCCGTTTTGTTGTATCTCCGTGATTAGCATTGACCAATTCTGGCTTTCCATGTGGATGTAGAAGAAGCTACTGCTAAACAACACTGACAATATGCTACTCTTTTTATGGAAATACAGATAACAAAAAGCGCAAAAATCGTACACAAGCGACAATGAAGATCCACGACGAGCAAAGCTGAATTCCATAGCACCGGATGAAGAACAACTTGTCCATACTGAGTAGATCTTTATAGCCTGAGCCTGTCAAAGAAATCCTTGGCAGTATACTTAAATTGTTGTTGATGTATTTGTTGAGATTTGTACCCATAACAATTTTTTTACATTTCATTTATTCGTTGACTTATTTCAGCTAATTTATG
>NC_061119.1:8437348-8445654 GCF_002878395.1 Capsicum annuum
TATCTGTTGCAATAGATGACACATCTATTAGAAAATTCAAACAGATTTAGACATATGTTGCAATAGGTAGGTGATATGTTGGAATTTATCAAACAGGTCTTTCCACTATTCCAACAGGTGGACTTTAGATAAAAACATCAAGATAATGCAACAGATGACACAGCTATTGGAAAAAAAGAATAGATTTAGACATATGTTGCAATAGATGGACTTTATCTGTTGCAACAGACGACACATCTATTGGAATAATCAAACAGATTTATACATATGTTGCAACAGGTAGGTTATATATTGAAATTTATCAAACAGGTCTTTCCACTATTGTAACAAATGGACTTTAGATAAAAACATCGAGATAATGCAACAGATAAACTATATGTCAGAACAGGTTGGATAACTGTTACAATGGATGGAGAATCTGTTGCATTATAAAAATTCAACTTTCGTTGGACATAAAAAATTTCCACTACGTGTAAAAAGGTTAAAGTGAATTGAAATAAAAAAGGCACAACCCATCGACAGTGTTCAGTTCAAACACCTAAAATAAAATAGGCATCAAGTAAACATGTTCATTTTAAACACATAAAATAAAATAGGCATCAAATGTGTTAGTGTCAGTCCTAGCACATTTCGCTGACTTGCCGTCACTTGGCCCCCAACGGTCATTTTTTCCCCCCCATTATCTTATATATTCATTTTCCTCCTAAATTTAACCCTAAATTCTCAAATTTTCTTCTTCGTCATCGTCTTCTTTTATCTATCCAAATTCTTCAAATTATTACTTTCATTTTTTTCAACTGACCTTGACAATGTCGAGCGCATCTTCCACAGTTTTTTGTGATAAAGATTTTTGATATTGTAAGTGTAGTCATGAAGCTCTGTTAAAGACTTCTTGGACTCAACAAAATCCGAATCGTAGGTTTTTTACTTATAAGATTTCAAAGGTAAATATTTTTTTTATTTAATTAATTGATTAATTATTGACTTGTAATTATTTTGTAATTGTGTTCTCTTTTTTATAAAAATTGGGTAGATGCGATTACTTTGATTGGTATGAAGAACAACACCCTTCACAAGCAAATCGTGTAATCTGGGGTTTGTTGAACAAAGTCAAGGCTTATGAAGAGAAACAAAATCGAGCAAGAAGATACTACATTGTTGTCGTTATTGCTACTGGTTTGGTGTTGTTGGGCACATGGATATTGAAGCCTAATTACTGAAATTTTCATGGTGGTGTGTGTATTTGATACTGGTTTGTTATCGACGAGCACATGGATATTCAAGCGTAACTGTTGGAAAATATCGAAAAGATTTAGGCATATGTTGTAAAATTTAGGTCATTTGTGGAAATTACCAAACAGTTCTTCCCACTGTTGCAACAGATTAGACTTAGATTATTAGATTATTCATAGAAATAACATCGGCGTAATGCAACAGATGACCAACCTATTACAACAGATAAACAATCTGCCAGAACGGATTAAAGATATTTTACAACAGATTAATAATCTAATCTATTGCATTATAAAAAACTCAACTGTCATCAGAAAAAAATTATTTACACTACATCTACATGTAATAAAGTGAAGGGTGACTTGAAATTAAAAACTTCTATTTCACAGGCTCTTCTATATACACAGGCTTCAAGCGTCTAGTTAGTACCCCATAAGCCCAGACCTCTTGCAGGTTTACCACAGCGTTTTCGCACATAAAAGTCATTGGCTCGACCATTTTTGTGCCGTTCAGCAAACATTCGATGTGTGCAAGAGCGTGCGAGCCGCTCGCTTTAGCGGCATCATCTTTTGGAAAGATCATTCCCCTGTTTCAACCTTTAAAATCCCATGATTTCTTCATCAATACTTCCTTTGGCAAATGATTCATCAGTTTACTCTCTCTCAACAAGATGGGCAACAGTACCATCAGTGGCTCCACGAGAAGAAAAAGATCAAAATTGTCGACAAGAGGTACGTTGAAATCATAAATATTGATTTTTCCCTCCTCGAGTAGTATCTCAACAGCCCGATAATGCATGTCATTCACGCTAATGACTGCAAGAATCCTTTTTGCCTCGATCCAGCTCTTGCTGTGTGGATTTGGCCTATCTCCTCTAACATATCTTAATGTTTCTTCTTCATCCAAGACCAACGTAGGAACTAGGAAATCAAGTCCCACGCCAAGGGCCGATACCTCTCCATTGAGTTGATCGTACCTATCCTTGAGCTTCTTGCAGAAGTCGAGGTCCATTATCCTATCGACAGTGTCATAAGCTTTCCGATACGTTAATTGTCTTTTCCTCATGAGGAAGAGAATTATGTCAACATGCTGTGAGATAAGAAGTCAATTTTTAAATAGGTTAGTAATTGTAAAGATGCAACGGATGGTTCATATGTTGCATAGAGTTCTCTAAATCAATAATCCAACGCAACTTATGCAACAGATGGATAATAAGTTGCAACAGAACCACAACCAGTTGCACCAGTATACCCAGCTGTTGCAACAGATGTGAAATTTATTGTGTAGATTCTTCTTCATGGGGTAGATTAGAAGGGCTAGGTTAGGAAAAGTAAACTTTCCTTATCCTCGTACGGCATACGCATATCAGTCATAGTCTAGAAGTCTTGGGGGGAAAAGAGAGGCCTGGGGTAATCTGGTGAGCCTGGCTTGGAATTCTTGGCCTGTCGCAGACCCTCTTCTCTTCGGTGCCTAGTTCCGCATATATGTCCACCTTCTTGATTGGCCCCAAAAATTTAACAGCTTTTGGAGAGGGAGGAATTGCAAATTTTTTTTATTTTTGAGCGAAGAGTACGTCTCTAATTGCTCTTTTCTTTCTCCTAAACAACGTTGTAGGAGTGTGTGGCTCCCTCACATTCTTAGATGGTATGACACACTTCTTGGATTTAAATTCCTCGATAGTTTTAGAGATAGCCTCTACTTTTTCAAAGAGTTTATCCTGTCTGTCCTTGCACTCATCCCATTCGCAATAAGAACACGAGGGTGAAGAGGGGTGAGAGGGACATGTGTGAGGGCGAAAAAGGGTGTTTTTAAACATATTTATTCTTTCTTGAGCATCAACATACTCATCATCATGAGTGGTAGCAGCATCAGCATACCTGTCACCAACACCAACAACTCCATCAGAAGAAGCACCCGGATCTACCTTAGTAAAAGGTTGGTCATGAAAAACCTCAACATTAGGCTGGCCTTTCCTAACTGCCCTTCTTATGGCTGTTGCTCCAGCCAATTCCTTTTTTATTAGCTCCACCGTTGGGTCTGCAATAGTATCAACATAACCTAGAGTAATATTAGAAGTTATCACTGACTCTTCCTCAGTAGGCACGATCCATGGATGCACAACCTATAAAAAAGAAAAAAATAGATTCATTTAAATCATATAATATAATAATTTTCACAGTTGGGATATATTTAAAAAAAAAGACCCATCTATTGCATAGTTTGCAGTATATGGTTAAAATCTATTTGAGTCTGGTTCAGAGAAACAGAGCAACACATGGATAATCTGATGCAAAATATCAATCATTTATTGCAACAGCTGCATAAGACGGGTAATCTGTTATGCAACAGATGATCTGTACGTCGCAACAGATGAATGATATGTTATCAGATTAAATATCTGTTGCATAATTCGCAGTAGATAGTTAATCTTTTATGAGTCAAGTTCAGAGAACCAAAGCCACAAATAAGTAATCTGATGCAAGATATACCCCGTCGTAACAGATGTCCTATCTGGTGAATCGGATATAACATCTCATGAACCAGATATAACATCTGTTCAATATCTTTGAGTAGAATTATTTTACTTGAAGAAGACGTACTGCATCATCCGGAGGGTTAAAGAGATCAGCCTCCTTAATATTGGTGTTGCTCTTTGCAGCCAACCACCTAAACATTCTTGGATGAGAAACCTCATCCGGGTAATCCATTAACTGCTTTCGGAGGGGAGGAATGGCTTCAAATGCCCAAGCCTAAAAAGTGTAAACAGGAAGCAAGCAAAAAAAATCATAATAACTATATTCAATATAAATTAATGGATGAGTAAAATTAGTGATTAATTTTACCATGAAAGCCCAAGGAAAGCCTTATAATATGGTCGTCCCTGAGGATAGCTTTGTGAGTAAAATATTGGATAGTCAAGTAGAAGTTGTCATATACCCAGGGATAATTGTTGAATTTATCAAAATCCTCAGCACGCGCCAATAAATCATCTTCTATGACCTTTTTGACGTCTCTTGTCAATATAACCGAATGGGCAAACCAAAGTAAGCACAATTGTTCCCTATACTGCTCTGGTATGGTTTTATCCTCGAGATCTGTCAACAAATCCGATGCTTTGTAGCCACGTCGAGCAATGTCAAACAACCCATCTATTTTTCCTTTGCATTTTCTTGCCTTAGATCTTTTGTGGGGTGGTGGTCCTTCTGGACGATGGCATCTCAGGATCGTCACTATGGCAAACTCTTGCAAGCCAAAACAAACAGTCATGCCACAGTAGTTGATCCAGATTTCATCCATTTTTTTTTCCCCCTCCTTTGGATCTTTATTATCCCCGTGTACTTAATCCTGCGCTTGAGAAGACCATATACCATCGTCATAGGGAAACAGATATGGGCAGAGGGACCCTCAAGCAGCTCAAGAAAGTGTCCAAAGCAGCTCTTCTTAAAAAGTCCGCCTTTGTTTTCGTTCTTCATAATTTTCATAAAATGTTCAAAACAATTCCCCATCTGACATTTAAGTACAATTTGACCAGTTAGTTGTTTTCCTTCTGGGTCATTTATCGACATTGCAACTTCAAACCTGTCAATACTAAAAGTTTGATAGGATCATGCTGGGATGTCGATATTAACTCACGCCCCATCGGTGATCCATTATCATTATGTTGATGATCATCTTCTTTCTCTTTCTGACTCTCTAATTTCTCCTGTTTCTCACTTTTATTTTCTTCATCACCATCTACGAACCCTTATCCACCTCTCTCAACGTTGTTTTCACATCTCTCCTCAGCTTCACTTTTCCCTGACTGAGATTGTTCAGGAAGCTCCTCCGAATCTCTCTATACTGTAGCCTTTATTTTTGAGTGGTCAGACGTTGATCCACTTTTACTTTTTTTTCTTTTGGGAGACATATTTTACCTACAGACAAAGAAAAACAAAAATTACATTACAATTTATGTAGGCATCGATTTTAAAAAATACATTACAAACACCACGAATACCGACACACCAACAGTCACCACCACAAACACCACCAACCAATGACAACAATCAAACAAACAAACACCTCGAATACCGACACCACCACCAACATCACCAACCCATGCCACCACCGGTGCCACCACGACAACCACAAACACTACCACCACCACCAACACCAACACCATCCAACTATACCACGATAGTCAAAGGAACACTGCGACGTAAACTAGGGATTTCTCGAGTTCTTCCTATGATTTTCCATCAAAACTCAAAATTGTAAACTCATTCTCTAAGATAATACAACTAAAAGTTTTTATTTTTCATCATTAACTTAAAATCCCTTATTTTAAAAAAAAAAAAAAAACAAATATAGAGCTCTTCTTGAACTCTGTTGCCTACGAAGACAATGAAAACGACTGATACAAGCAAGAATAATGTCAAAAATAACACCTATATGGTCGGAAATGAGAAGAAAAGCGATCTGTTATGGAGGGTTGAGCAAATTTGTTGAGTAGTTATTGTCTGTACTGTATTGTTGAGTGAAAATGAGAGAGAAAGAGCCAGACCAATAGATTTGAAATGGTGAAATATTTTGTATAGGTTGATTTGTATTTTGGAAAAGAATGACAAGTAGTTTTGAAAATGTTAATTTGGTTCAAAATGATTTTAATTATTTTTAAAATCATAAAATATATGCGTAAGTTTTAAAATCATATAAAAACAATTGAAGTTGTAGTTGACCGAGTACTCTAGGAGGTGACCCTGTGAAAACTCACCCCTGGTCCTAGATTAATCAATTTAGGAGTCTAACATATGAACTCAATTGAAATTGTAAAAAATAAATGTTCAACATGTTGCGTCAGATTTCTCATCTGTTGTAAATTATCAATCAGATTAGGTAACAACAGATTACGAATCTGATGTAAATTATCAAACATATTAAGTCATCTGTTGCGACAGATTACCTATCTGTTGTAAATTATCAAATGGATTATCATATGTCACAACAGATTACCCATATGTTGTAAATTATCAAATAGGCACTGCCATCTGTTGTGGCTGACCCTATGAGAACTCACCCCTAGTCCTAGATTAATTGATAGTTTACCCTATGAGAACTCACCCCTAGTCCTAGATTATTCAATCAAGGTATTAGTACCCTAGTCCTAGATTAATCAATTAAGGTATTAGTCTAACATATGAGATACTAAGAATTGGTTCGTATCAGAGTGATCGATCGCCGACTCTGGTCAGGAGGAACGCAGTATCATTTTATCACGCAATTGACAAAAAACTCAATTGAAATTGTAGTTGACACTATTAGAACTCACATTCAATTAAGGTATTAGGCTAACATATGAACTCAATTGAATTATATATAAAAAAATGTTCAACCTGTTGCAACAGATGTCTTTTCTATTAGATCAAACAGATTATGTAATCTGTTGCAATATATTACATATCTATTGTAAACTATCATACAGATTAAGCCATTTATTGCGACAGATCACGAATCTGCTGTAAACTATCAAACAAATTAAGTCATCTGTTGCACCAGATTACCCATCTGTTGTAAATTATCAAATAAATTGAGTCATATGTTACAATAGATTACCCATCTGTTGTAAATTATCAAATAGGCATTGTCATCTATTGTAGTTGATATTATGAGAACTCACCCCTAGTACTAGATCAATCAATTAAGGTATTAGTCTAACATATGAGGTAGTAAGAATCGATTAGGCTCAGAGTGATCGATCGCCGACTCTGGTCGGGAGGAACGCAATACCATCTCATCATGCAATTGACAAATGACTCAATTGAAGTTGTAGTTGACCCTATAGTCAATTAGGGTATTAGTACCCTAGTCCTAAATTAATCAATTAAGGTATTAGTCTAACATATGAGGTAGTAAGAATTGGTTCAACTCAGAGTTATCGATCGACGACTCTAGTCGGGA
Organism: Capsicum annuum; assembly: GCF_002878395.1. Classification (NCBI taxonomy): domain Eukaryota; kingdom Viridiplantae; phylum Streptophyta; class Magnoliopsida; order Solanales; family Solanaceae; genus Capsicum; species Capsicum annuum. Next base: position 8,444,519 of record NC_061119.1, read on the forward strand.
GGAACGCAGTACCGTCTCATCATGCAATTGCCAAAAGACTCAATTGAAGTTGTAGTTGACCTTATGAGAACTCACCCCTAGTCTCAGATTATTCAATCAAGGTATTAGTACCCTAGTCCTAGATTAATCAATTAAGGTATTAGTCTAACATATGTGGTAGTAATAATCGACTCGGTTCAGAGTGATCGATCGACGACTCTGGTCGGACGAACACAATACCGTCTCATCATGAAATTGCCAAAAGACTCAATTAAAGTTGTATTTGACCCTACGAGAACTCACATTCAATTAAGGTTTTAGTCTAACATATGAACTCAATTGAAATTATATATAAACAAATGTTTAACATGTTGCATATGTCTTTTCTGTTGGATCAAATCAAACAGATTAGGTAATATGTTGCAACATATTATGCATCTGTTGTAAACTATCAAACAGATTACGTCATTTGTTGTGACAGATCACGAATCTGTTGTAAACTGTCAAACAGATTCTGTTGTACTTAAATATTTTTTTATCCTTTTTTTTATAAATCAATTTAGGTATTTCCTGTCCGAGATAAAATAGTTAAAATACTAAGGCGGTAAAAAATATTACTCGGTACAACTTTGATAACTCAAAAATCTCCTGAGTGAGTAGTCTTGTTGGGTCTTTTCAATGTCACCGTCTCCTCGTGCCCCTCAAAAGTTATTAATGAATATTTAAAAATCCCCATATCTAAAACTCTCTCTCCTTCAGCCATAAAGTAGTCTAGACTAGACTCAACTCATAACTCTTCTTTATTCTTTATTCTCAATTATCTTTGTTGTTTTCTTTTTTCCTCTCTTTTCTCTCTTCTTTCGGATGAGGATCCTTTGGAATCTCAACCAATCAATATCTTTTCTCGATTGAACTGGATGTTCTGATCCGTTTTCTTTTTTGACATTGCAAGTATGGTTCAAAGTTGCTCTTTTCATCTCGTCTTCTTCTTTGTATGTCATTTAAATTAGTTATTTACATCTGTTGCTATCAATGATTTATCCATTACCAGTTTGCTATTTATTGAGAAAATTGAAGGAAAGGTGACTTTTAAGTCTTGAATGAATGAACCGTTGTTTTTATTAATTAGTGAATATTTAGTAAAATTATGATTAAAC
>NC_061119.1:8445754-8448251 GCF_002878395.1 Capsicum annuum
TCTTTTTTCCTCTCTTTTCTCTCTTCTTTCGGATGAGGATCCTTTGGAATCTCAACCAATCAATATCTTTTCTCGATTGAACTGGATGTTCTGATCCGTTTTCTTTTTTGACATTGCAAGTATGGTTCAAAGTTGCTCTTTTCATCTCGTCTTCTTCTTTGTATGTCATTTAAATTAGTTATTTACATATGTTGCTATCAATGATTTACCCATTACCAGTTTGCTATTTATTGAGAAAATTGAAGGAAAGGTGACTTTTAAGTCTTGAATGAATGAACCGTTGTTTTTATTAATTAGTGAATATTTAGTAAAATTATGATTAAACTGCTTTTTTATTGATATTATTAATGTTTAATATTTAAATGACTTACAATAATTAATTATGATAATATTTAGTAAAATTACGATTGAAGCAGCTGAAGCAAACATGTCATAAATGTATATTTTATTTTTATATTAAATATTATTAGTTTTTAATATATAAATGACTTATAATAATTAATTAGGGATGATATAGTAAAATCACGAAGCAAGCAGCCTGTTACAGCAGGCATGTCGAAACCTTCTCATGCTGAAGCAAGCATGTCGAAACCTTCTCTTCTAATATATAGAAAAAAGAATAGAAAAGAAAAATAGAAAAATAAAGAAAAAATAATAATTTAATTCCTAAAATCAAATTCTTTAAAAAAATATAAAATTTTAATGATTGCTATAAATAACCTACCCAAACTAATTGTATAGGATAAGGGTTAGTGGTTGGTTGTAAATAAAATAGAATAATTAGTGGTTGAACAAACCTTCTCCAAAAAGGAATTAGCCATATTTTCTAGGCTTATAAGTCGGTTATTACCTCCTATATAAACACCTTTTCCTATCCTCCTCTTTTCATTGTTCTCTTTGTATTTATTCTTATATAATTTTGTTTTACAAAAAAAGCTCTCTATTCTCTCCTTTCAATTCCCAAAAATACTTTCAAGGTACAAATTTTATCTTTTTAATTCTCTTTATATTGTTATTTCATGTTTGTATTTTGATCCATATGTTACATGTGTTGTGTTACTTGATTGAATTTAATCAAGTGCTTTTTGGATTGTGTGAGAACATGTGTTGATAGGCGTTTTAGGATTTGATCTTTTGAGTTTTAGTATTAGATTTTTTGAGTTTCGTATCTGTATTAACTTATAACCATGTTATTTATTAAAACATGGTTTCATATCTGAACTATTCACTAACTATTTATTAAAACATGCATCAATTATCAATTGTTTATTTTTTCTATTTAAAAAAATATCACCTATCGTTCCCAATTGATAGAATAGTCGATGAATGAACGATCATACCTGACTGTTCATATATAAAACTCATAAAATTGAGATACTTGAGGTGCATTTATAAGAATAGGATTTTGGGTTTGTGGGTGTTTCACACACATATTACGGCTAAAAATAAAAGCACCCAACTTTTTTCTTGCCGTCTAGGATGCTTTTCTAAATCCTATACTAATTTTTATATTTTTATATATAATTATATCTAATCTGCATCGGATATTTAATGGGTGCCGGATCACCACCGCTCCTGACCCCAGAGCCTTCGAACCTTTAGACAAAAGTGCTATTGAGATATGTCCATATCATCCTGCACTCGAGAAATATTTAGGTTATATTTTTGCTTAATCTTTTTATTTTTTAAATAGTAATCTTTTTATTTTTTAAATAGTATGGGAGTCTGGGTGATTACAGTGTCACTGGGTGATTTGAAGTATCTCCAAATCGATGCTTCTCTTTCACTTGTACTATGTGGTGGTTGTATTAGTTCAAACAGTTCTTGTGATTAGAAGCTTAGCCTTGTTGTATGTATGCTCGGACTCGTCAAATGTGACAACAAATATGACAATGGGTGCGTGTCGTATTCGTGTATTTTTGAAGAATCCGACTTGGGTGCGGCATCAGAAATGAAGAGTCCATATATCTGTAGTATTCTTATCTTATCTGGCATTGTTACTTATTTGCAAAAGATGTCATTGTACTTATTTGCTATGTGGCTCAGACTCTTCAAAAATGTAGCGGGGTACATGTTGGGTTCTTCAAATGTAATGTATTCTTGGAGAATCCAACATGAGTGTTGACATCGAAAGTGAAGAGTCCCCTCAATTTTGCTTATTTGTAAAAGATGAGATGATAGTTTTCTGTTATGTCTAATGACCTTTTTTGATGTAATTTCAGATGCAAATCTTTGTGAAGACCCTCACTGGCAAGACCATTACACTTGAGGTTGAGAGTTCGGACACTATCGATAATGTCAAGGCTAAGATTCAGGATAAGGAAGGTATCCCTCCTGACCAGCAGAGGTTGATCTTTGCTGGAAAGCAGCTAGAGGATGGTCGAACTCTTGCTGACTACAACATCCAGAAGGAGTCCACCCTCCACCTCGTTCTTCGGCTTAGAGGTGGTATGCAGATCTTTGTCAAGACATTGACTGGGAAAACCATCACCTTGGA
>NC_061119.1:8451251-8486735 GCF_002878395.1 Capsicum annuum
TAATTGACTATAGGGTCAACTACAACTTCAATTGAGTCATTTGTCAATTGCATGATGAGATGGTATTGCGTTCCTCCCGACCAGAGTCGGCGATCGATCACTCTGAGCCGAATCGATTCGTACTACCTCATATGTTAGACTAATACCTTAATTGATTGATCTAGTACTAGGGGTGAGTTCTCATAATATCAACTACAATAGATGACAATGCCTATTTGATAATTTACAACAGATGGGTAACTATTGTAACATATGACTCAATCTATTTGATAATTTACAACAGATGGGTAATCTGGTGCAACAGATGACTTAATCTGTTTGATAGTTTACAACAAATTCGTGATCTGTCGCAACAAATGGCTTAATCTGTATGATAGTTTACAATAAATGTGTAATATTTTGCAACAGATTACATAATCTGTTTGATCTAATAGAAAAGACATCTGTTGCAACAGGTTGAACATTTGTTTATATATAATTCAATTGAGTTCATATGTTAGACTAATACCTTAATTGAATGTGAGTTCTAATAGGGTCAACTACAATTTCAATTGAGTTTTTTTGTCAATTGCGTGATAAAATGATACTGCGTTCCTCCTGACCAGAGTCGGCGATCGATCACTCTGATCAGAACCAATTCTTACTACCTCATATGTTAGACTACTATCTTAATTGATTAATCTAGGACCAAGGTACTAATACCTTGATTGAATAATCTAGGGTAAACTATCGATTAATCTAGGACTAGGGGTGAGTTCTCATAGGGTCAGCCACAACAGATGGCAGTGCCTATTTGATAATTTACAACATATGGGTAATCTGTTGTTACATATGATAATCTATTTGATAATTTACAATAGATAGGTAATCTGTCGCAACAGATGACTTAATCTGTTTGATAATTTACATCAGATTCGTAATCTCTTGTTACCTAATCTGATTGATAATTTACAACAGATGAGAAATCTGACGCAACATGTTGAACATTTATTTTTTCCAATTTCAATTGAGTTCATATGTTAGACTCCTAAATTAATTAATCTAGGACCAGGAGTGAGTTTTCACAGGGTCACCTCCTAGAGTACTCGGTCAACTACAACTTCAATTGTTTTTATATGATTTTAAAAATTACGCATATATTTTATGATTTTAAAAATAATTAAGATCATTTCGAACCAAATTAACATTTTCAAAACTACTTGTCATTCTTTTCCAAAATACAAATCAACCTATACAAAATGTTTCATCATTTCAAATCTATTGGTCTGGCTCTTTCTCTCTCATTCTCACTCAACAATACAGTACAGACAATAACAACTCAACAAATTTGCTCAACCCTCCACAACAGATCGCTTTTCTTCTCATTTCCGACCATATAGGTGTTATTTTTGACATTATTATTGCTTGTATCAGTCGTTTTCATTGTCTTCGTAAGCAACAGAGTTCAAGAAGAGCTCTATATTTGTTTTTTTTTAAATAAGGGCTTTTAAGTTAATGATGAAAAATAAAACTTTTAGTTGTATTATCTTCGAGAATGGGTTTACAATTTTGAGTTTTGATGGAAAATCATAGGAAGAACTCGAGAAATCTCTAGTTTACGTCGCAGTGTTCCTTTGACTATCGTGGTATAGTTGGATGGTGTTTGTGGTGGTGGTGATGGTGTTTGTGGTTGTCGTGGTGGCACCGGTGGTGGCATTGGTTGGTGATGTTGGTGGTGGTGTCGGTATTCGTGGTGTTTGTTTGTTTAATTGTTGTCATTGGTTGGTGGTGTTTGTGGTGGTGACTGTTGGTGTGTCAGTATTCGTGGTGTTTGTAATGTATTTTTTAAAATCGATGCATACATAAACTGTAATGTAATTTTTATTTTTCTTTGTCTGTAGGTAAAATATGTCTCCCAAAAGAAAAGAAAGTGAAAGTGGATCAACGTCTGACCACTCAAAAATAAAGGCTACAGTATAGAGGGATTCGGAGGAGCTTCCTGAACAATCTCAGTCAGGGAAAAGTGAAGCTGAGGAGAGATGTGAAAACAACGTTGAGAGAGGTGGATAAAGGTTCGTAGATGGTGATGAAGAAAATAAAAGTGAGAAATAGGAGGAATTAGAGAGTCAGAAAGAGAAAGAAGATGATCATCAACATAATGATAATGGATCACCGATGGGGCGTGAGTTAATATCGCCATCCCAGCATGATCCTATCAAACTTTTAGTATTGATAGGTTTGAAGTTGCAATGCCGATAAATGACCCAGAAGGAAAACAATTAACTGGTCAAATTGTACTTAAATGTCAGATGGGGAATTTTTTTGAACATTTTATGAAAATTATGAAGAACAAAAAAAAAGGCGGACTTTTTAAGAAGAGCTGCTTTGGACGCTTTCTTGAGCTGCTTGAGGGCCCCTCTGTCCATATCTGTTTCCCTATGACGATGGTATACGGTCTTCTCAAGCGTAGGATTAAGTACACGAGGATGATAAAGATCCGAAGGAGAGGGGAAAAAGAAGATGGATGAAATCTGGATCAACTACTGTGGCATGACTGTTTGTTTTGGCTTGAAAGAGTTTGCCATAGTGAAGATCCTGAGATGCCATCGTCCAGAAGGACCACCACCCCGCAAAAGATCTAAGGCAAGAAAATGCAAAGGAAAAATAGATGGGTTGTTTGACATTGCTCGACGTGGCTACAAAGCATTGGATTTGTTGACAGATCTCAAGGATAAAACCATACCAGAGCAGTATAGGGAGCAATTGTGCTTAGTTTGGTTTGCCCATTCGGTTATATTGGCAAGAGACGTCAACAAGGTCATAGAAGATGATTTATTGGCGCGTGCTGAGGATTTTGATAAATTCAACAATTATCCCTGGGTATATGACAGCTTCTACTTGACTATCCAATATTTACTCACAAAGCTATCCTCAGGGACGACCATATTATACGGCTTTCCTTGGGCTTTCATGGTAAAATTAATCACTAATTTTACTCATCCATTAATTTATATTGAATATAGTTATTATGATTTTTTTTTGCTTGCTTCCTATTTACACTTTTTAGGCTTGGGCATTTGAAGTCATTCCTCCCCTCTGAAAGCAGTTAATTGATTACCCGGATGAGGTTTCTCATCCAAGGATGTTTAGGTGGTTGGCTGCAAAGAGAAACACCAATATTAAGGAGGCTGATCTCTTTAACCCTCCGGATGATGCAATACGTCTTCTTTAAGTAAAATAATTCTACTCAAAGATAAGAAAGATATTGAACAGATGTTATATCTGGTGCATGAGATGTTATATTCGATTCACCAGATAGGACATCTGTTGCGACGGGGTATATCTTGCATCAGATTACCTATTTGTGGCTTTGGTTCTCTGAACCTGACTCATAAAAGATTAACTATCTACTGCAAATTATGCAATAGATGTTTAATCTGATAACATATCATTCATCTGTTGCGATGTACAGATCATCTGTTGCATAACAGATTACCTGTCTTATGCAGCTGTTGTAACAGATGATTGATATTTTGCATCAGATTATCCATGTGTTGCTCTGTTTCTCTGAACCAGACTCAAATAGATTTTAACCATATACTGCAAACTATGCAACAGATGAGTCTTTTTTTTAAAAAATATAGCCCAACTGTGAAAATTATTATATTATATGATTTAAATAAATCTGTTTTTTTTCCTTTTTATAGGTTGTGCATCCATGGATCGTGCCTACTGAGGAAGAGTCGGTGATAACTTCTAATATTACTCTAGGTTATGTTGATACTATTGCAAACCCAACGGTAGAGCTAATAAAGAAGGAATTGGCTGGAGCAACAGCCATAAGAAGAGCAGTTAGGAAAGGTCAGCCTAATGTTGAGGTTTTTCATGACCAACTTTTTACTAAGGTAGATCCGGGTGCTTCTTCTGGTGGAGTTGTTGGTGTTGGTGGTAGGCATGCTGATGCTGCTGCCACTCGTAATGATGAGCATGTTGATGCTCAAGAAAGAATAAATATGTTTGAAAACACCCTTTTTCGCCCTTACACATGTCCCTCTCACCCCTCTTCACTCTCGTGTTCTCGTTGCGAATGGGATGAGTGCAAGGACAGACAGGATAAACTCTTTGAAAAAGTAGAGGCTATCTCTAAAACTATCGAGGAATTCAAATCCAAGAAGTGTGTCATACCATCTAAGAATGTGAGGGAGCCACACACTCCTACAACGTTGGTTAGGAGAAAGAAAAGAGCAATTAGAGACATACTCTTCGCTCGAAAATCAAAAGAAATTGCAATTCCTCCCTCTTCAAAAGCTGTTAAAGTTCCGGGACCAATCAAGAAGGTGGACATATATGCGGAACTAGGCACCAAAGAGAAGAGAGTCTGCGACAGGCTAAGAATTCCAAGCCAGGCGCACCAGATTACCCCAGGCCTCCCTTTCCCCCCCAAGACTTCTAGACTATGACTGATATGCGTATGCCGTACGAGGACAAGGAAAGTTTACTTTTCCTAACCTAGCCCTTCTAATCTACCCCATGAAGAAGAATCTACGCAACAGATTTCACATCTATTGCAACAGCTGGGTATACTGGTGCAACTGGTTGTGGTTCTGTTGCAACTTATTATCCATCTGTTGCATAAGTTGCATTGGATTATTGATTTAGAGAACTCTATGCAATAGATGGACCATCCGTTGCATCTTTACAATTACTAACCTATTTAAAAATTGACTTCTTATCTCACAACATATTGACATAATTCTCTGCCTCATGAGGAAAAGACAATTAACGTACCGAAAATCTTATGACGCTGTCGATAGGATAATAGACCTCGACTTCTGCAAGAAGCTCAAGGATAGGTACGATCAACTCAATGGAGAGGCGTCGGCCCTTGGCGTGGGACTTGATTTCCTAGTTCCTATGTTGGTCTTGGATGAAGAAGAAACGTTAAGATATGTTAAAGGGGACAGGCCAAATCCACACAGCAAGAGCTGGATCGAGGCAAAAAGGATTCTTACAGTCATTAGCGTGAATGACATGCATTATCGGGCTGTTGAGATACTACTCGAGGAGGGAAAAATCAATGTTTATGATTTCAACGTACCTCTTGTCGACAATTTTGATCTTTTTCTTCTCGTGGAGCCATTGATGGTACTGTTGCCCATCTTGTTGAGAGAGAGTAAACTGATGAATCATTTGCCAAAGAAAGTATTGATGAAGAAATCATGGAATTTTAAAGGTCGAAACAGGGGAATGATCCTTCCAAAAGATGATGCCACTAAAGCGAGCGGCTCGCACGCTCTTGCACACATCGAATGTTTGCTGAACGGCACAAAAATGACCGAGCCAATGACTTTTATGTGCGAAAACGTTTTGGTAAACCTGCAAGAGGTCTGGGCTTATGGGGTACTAACTGGACGCTTGAAGCCTGTGTATATAGAAGAGCCTGTGAAATAGAAAATTTTAATTTCAAGTCACCCTTCACTTTATTACATGTAGATGTAGTGGAAATAATTTTTTTCTGATGAAAGTTGAGTTTCTTATAATGCGATAGATTAGATTGTTAATCTGTTGTAAAATATCTTTAATTCGTTCTGGCAGATAGTTTATCTGTTGTAATAGGTTGGTCATTTGTTGCATTACGCCGATGTTATTTCTATGAATAATCTAATAATCCAAGTCTAATCTGTTGCAACAGTGGGAAGAACTGTTTGGTAATTTCTACAGATGACCTAAATTTTACAACATATGCCTAAATCTTTTTGATATTTTCCAATAGTTACGCTTGAATATCCATGTGCTCGTCGACAACAAACCAGTAGCAAATACACACACCACCATGAAAATTTCAGTAATTAGGATTCAATATCCATGTGCCCAACAACACCAAACCAGTAGCAATAACGACAACAATATAGTATCTTCTTGCTCGATTTTGTTTCTCTTCATAAGCCTTGACTTTGTTCAACAAACCCCAGATTACACGATTTGCTTGTGAAGGGTGTTGTTCTTCATACCAATCAAAGTAATCGCATCCACCCAATTTTTATAAAAAAGAGAACACAATTACAAAATAATTACAAGTCAATAATTAATCAATAAATTAAATAAAAAAAATATTACCTTTGAAATCTTATAAGTAAAAAACCTACGATCCGGATTTTGTTGAGTCCGAGAAGTCTTTAACATAGCTTCATGACTGCACTTACAATATCAAAAATCTTTATCACAAAAAATTGTGGAAGATGCGCTCGACATTGTCAAGGTCAGTTGGAAAAAATGAAAGTAATAATTTGAAGAATTTGGATAGATAAAATAAGACGATGATGAAGAAGAAGATTTGAGAATTTAGGGTTAAATTTTAGGAGGAAAATGAATATATAAGACAATGGGGGGGGGGGGGGGAAAATGACCGTTGGGGGCCAAGTGACGGCAAGTCAGCGAAATGTGCTAGGACTGACACTAACACATTTGATGCCTATTTTATTTTATGTGTTTAAAATGAACATGTCTACTTGATGCCTATTTTATTTTAGGTGTTTGAACTGAACACCGTCGATGGGTTGTGCCTTTTTTATTTCAATTCACTTTAACCTTTTTGCACGTAGTGAAAATTTTTTATGTCCAACAAAAGTTGAATTTTTATAATGCAACAGATTCTCCATCCGTTGTAACAGTTATCCTACCTGTTCTGACATATAATTTATCTGTTGCAATAGGTTGGTCATCTGTTGCATTATCTCGAAGTTTTTATCTAAAGTCCATTTGTTACAATAGTGGAAAGACCTGTTTGATAAATTCCAATAGATAACCTACCTGTTGCAACATATGTATAAATCTGTTTGATTATTCCAATAGATGTGTCGTCTGTTGCAACAGATAAAGTCCATCTATTGCAACATATGTCTAAATCTATTTTTTTTTTTACAATAGATTTATCATCTGTTGCATTATCTTGATGTTTTTATCTAAAGTCTATCTGTTGGAATAGTGGAAAGACCTGTTTGATAAATTCCAACATATCACCTACCTGTTGCAACATATGTCTAAATCTGTTCGAATTTTTTAATAGATGTGTCATCTATTGCAATAGATACATTATCTGTTGCAATATTTGAATCTAGTATTCCTTTTCAATTAATAAGTTTAAATCTAAGAAATAAATAAAATTCATACACAAAATAAAATAAATCGAAGCCTTCATAAATTAGCTGAAATAAGTCAACGAATAAATGAAATGTAAAAAAATTATTAGGGGTACAAATCTTAACAAATACATCAATAACAATTTAAGTATACTGCCAAGGATTGCTTTGACAGGCTCAAGCTATAAAGATCTACTCAGTATGGACAAGTTGTTCTTAATCCGGTGCTATGGAATTCAGCTTTGCTCGTCGTGGATCTTCATTGTCGCTTGCGTACGATTTCTGCGCTTTTTATTCTCTGTATTTCCATAAAAAGAGTAGCATATTGTCAGTGTTGTTCAGCAGTAGCTTCTTCTACATCCACTTGGAAAGCCAGAATTGGTCAATGCTAATCACGGAGATACAAAAAAACGGAAAAAGATAACTCATCTCTTTTAGCAAATCAAACAGGTCTTCCTCCCATTTTAAATTGTCCCAAACCTATTATATTTCTGTTGAAATAATGAATCAACTGTTGGGACAAATTTCTACATGAGGAAGACCCTGTGTGATAATTTCCAACGGATGAACCATCCATTGCAACATATAAATCATCCGTTGCAACATATGAATCATCTGTTGTAGCAGATAGGTCATTTGTTGGTACAAATAAAAGCTGTACGAAGAGCTGTTTGATTTGCTAAAACAGACGAGACATATGTTGCACCAGATAAAGTATCTGGTGCAACAGGTTAGTCAACTGTTGCAATAGATGTATATCTGTTTGATAATTTTTAACAGATGTGTCATCTGTTGAAACAGATATGTGTCTGTTTGTTTTGTCAGTTGGAAGACATATGATATATTCACCTTCTTCAGCTCGTGCTGCTCTTTTTTGGACATTATACGTTGCTCAGTGCAACATGCAGTCAAAGGAGTTGCAATTTCGCTTTTTTGGATGCTTGATAATGCCCTGGAAATCACTCTCCTTCTCCTCTTAGCCCTAATCTCTAATGGATCGGATGAAAATAAAATCCTCTTTGATGGAATGAGACCCCTCCTAGATGTCAATACCTTTACAAAAATAGTTAATGCATTAATAGAATTAATGACTACATCATGTTTCGCCCTGCAGTCTTGACATTTGCATGCAGAACATTCGCTGGGAGAGGCAAAATTTGTATAACCAGTATGATCATACTCATAATGGTTTTCTTTAAATAACGTAAGAAGAGCATCATTAGCACCAACAGCAGCACCACTACCACCACCAACAGCTCCATCAACACCAATAAGCCCACCCTCAAAAATTATTTTTCTTGTAATGGTTGTTGCTCCAAACAATTCCATTTTTATTATGTCGATGATCTTAGGGTCCAATAAAGTTTACACATATCGTAAAGTAAGAAAAAATATCATCTTCAACTCTTGATTGGTCGGAACTAGCGACGGATGCACATTCTAACATAAATCATTATGTATATTAGAATGATGATTAGATCATTCAAAAAAATATTTATTAAAAGAAAAAATTAATTATAATTATACTTACTGCATCCTTTGGGGGGTTGAAGAGATCAAGAAATTTTGCATTTTTATGAGTTTTGGCCAACAACCATCTCAAGATTCTTGGACAGGAAACTCCTTCTTGGTAGTTCACTTGTTGTCTCAAATAAGGAATGACTTCAAACGCCCAAGCCTATAAAATAACGCCAATAAATCAAAACCATTATTGAGAGAAAAAAATGAATGATATCATAATAGAAGAAAGAAACATTTACCATGAAATCCCATGGAAAGCCATATAAGTTGACTGTCTTTGGCGCTAACGTAGTCAACAAATATTTGACAGTTATTTTGAAGCTTTCACACCCCCATGGATAGCTGTTAAACGCCTCAAGATCCTCGGAGAGCTTTATTAAACCGAGGCTTATGTTGTTGTTAACGTCTCTTGCCCAAAGAATATTATGTACAAACCAAACCAAGCACAATGATTGCTTGTGCTTCTTTGAAAGTCCTTTACCTTTCAATGCTTTTATCAAATTTTTATTTTTGAAGCTTGGACCAATAATGGACACCAGGTCATCACGATCACACAACTTGCCTTTGCCTTTTTTGGGTGTGCGGGGTGCTTTTTTTTGGGTTAGAATAGGGATAACTTGAGAAGGAGGATAACAATTTAGTCCAGTAACTATGACAAACTCCTTCCAACCAAAACAAACAGGCATGCCATAGTAATTTATCCACACCTCATCCATCTTATCTTTGTTTTCATACATAAACTTACGCTTGAGAAGTACATATACCATTTTCATTTGAAAACGAGCATTGTTGTCCTCCGGCAAATCAAGATATTTTTTAAAGCAGCTGTCCCTGAAATAAGCATCCATTTTTTATTCTCGAAGTATTTTTTTGACGGCGTCGAAAGATTTTTCCATGGCTGACTTAACCACAAAATCACCCGTTAAATCTGCGGCATCATCGCACTGCGATCAATTCTGAAGGCTTTGACCAGATCTTTGGTGGAAGGGCTATTAGTATCTGCATCATCTCTTTTGAAACATTCCTCCTCCCTTTGTTCATCATATTCTGCTTCCGATTGAGATAACACTTGAAAAGCAAGCTCATAGAGTGGTGGATGTAGCTTAGCTGCTTCACTTGTTCCTTTACTTAGACTTGATTCGATTTCTGTTCTTTTGGGAACCATATTATCTAAAATTAACAGAAGCATAAAATAATATATTATTATTGATTAATGCATCGTTAAAAAGGGATAACAGTAAATCAAACAAGCAAAGCAGTAAAATAATAGTTACAACAGATCACCGATTTGTTGTACCAGGTAGTATATTTGTTGCAGTATATAACCAAACTATTGCAGCGAATGAGTATTCTGTTGCAATAATACAAAACATACCACTCATCTTTTAAGACAGATGAATAGTCTGTTCAACAGATCACACAACTGTTGTGACATCATCTGTTGTAGCATATGAGTGATCTATTGGAACAGTTAAATAATCCGTAGCAACGGCTGAGTAATCAGTTGCGACAATACAAAATATATCACTCATCTGTTGAGAAAGATGAATGGTTTGTGCAACAGGTCACACATCTGTTGCAACACATGAGTGATCTATTGGAACAATTATCAACAGTCAATATTATTTAGATTTCTTCCAACATAGGGTCTTCTATCGCTGCAGATGAATGATCAGTTGGAAAAATCAAGTCTTGGTCTTTTCCTGTAGGAAGAGTTAGTAGGATTTTATCCAACAGAAGGTTCATCTGTTGCATCAGATCATTAATCTGATGGTTCTTCCATTGCACCTGATGGTTAATTAGTTGCATCAGATTTTTTATCCGAAGCTTAATCTGTTGTAACATATGGTAAAGCTGTTGCATCAGATTATTAATCTGTTGCATCAGAATTGTAATCTGATGGTTCCTCTGGTGCATCAGATGGTTGATCTGTTGCATTATATGATGAATTTGTTGCATCAGATGGTTAATATGTTGCACCAGATGGGTAATCTGTCGGAGGAAACAGTAGCACAATTTTGTTAAACAAAAAACAACAATTTTACCATATTTACCAAGAACAAGAACAGAACAAATCAAACTAAATTGTCCTTTTGTTTTTATAAACACAAACAATAAAAATTAAACTTCAAAAAAATGCAACAAACAACAAAATATCATCATTCACTTCGAAAAGAGAAGAAATACCGAAATTAGGGTTTTATTCAGACCACATTTCAAATTAGTGCAACAAATATTGAAATTGTTAACCAATACTATAAGAGAAGTTAGCTCAAGTTTCTCGTTTTCTTCAAAACTAAAAAGGCCATAAATTTTTACCTGTGAAAGAAGAAAAGGACCGATGAAGAATTCAAGCTGTTGTGGCCGGAGAGCAAGGCTGTCACGTTGATTGAAGTCGAAAAGGAACTGGAATCCCAACTATTTATAGTCGGATGTTGAAGTCGCCGAGGATTGAAATAAGAAATTTGCAGAACAGTTGGTTGGGAGAGAGTTGAGAGAAGCGGTCGAGAGAGGGATGAGAGACTGGTTGATTGAATTGAAGAGGGGAACTCAAAGCCCAACTATTTGTCGTCGGGGGTTGAAGAAAGAAATTTTGCAGAACTTTTGGTTGGTAGAGAGTTGAGAGAAGCTGTCGAGAGAGAGGAGAGAGTGGTTGATTTGGATTGAAGAGGGTGTAGGTTGAGTTGATTTGTATTTTTGAAAAGATTAGAAAGTTTTGAAAATATTAATCAAGTCCACAATTAACTTGATCAAGTTTCCTAATAATGTTTGACCCTAGTCAATGTCACCAATCCTTCATTCAAAACTTAAAAGACACCTATTCTTCAATTTTCTCTAGTAACACCGTATATATTTTGCTTGATGATTTAGCCTATTTTAACAAAAAAAAGGTTTTTCAGCGCACAAATTAATAGACATTCAAGATAATATTTTAAATATATATATTTATATATATATATATATATATATATATATATGGAGTTCTGTCTTGTGCTTAATTTGAATCATTTTAGAAATAAAAATTAATAATAATCAACTCTACATATTATTAACAACTTTAAGGGTATTTTAGAAATTTTGACAAAAAAAAGTACTTAAAATCACTTGTTTACCAAACACATCAATAGCTTTTTTTCAGTTTCAACACTTTTATCCAAACATGTAACTGCAACACTTTCAAGAGAATTTTAAAAAACTTTTTAAAACCCACTTTTTTTAGCCTATCCAAACGAGCCCTAACTCGGCCATTCTTGAGGTACCATCCAACTTTGTATTCTCCTACTCCAAGTTGCTATTTTTTTAATTAATAATTAAAGATAATGATAAGTATAGACTCATTCAGAAAGCTGATTATAAGCCATTGTCTGCCTTTTGATTGTACTGTTATTAATGAGGCATTGTATCAATAATTTTATTATGCAGTGTTTGGTTTGCTGAGTTAAAAATAACTTGCATTGTGTATTCCGCTGAAAAAATAATTTACAAAAATATCCTCCAGAAATGTAATAAAAATGATGTGGAAAAGGTTTTGAGAGGCTATTGTATCTTTACCATGCGAATGCATGCATTAAAGTCCCATGCATTGCAATACCATGGTTACCAATGTATTACTTATGCATAACATAATATCAGAGGCGGATCCAGAATTTCAAACTTGTGGGTCCTAAGGGCTCCTTTCCTACCACTAAGTTATCCCTTGGTTTAGTTATGGGTTCCCACTTATTAATATTTATAACTTTTGAGGATTTTTCTATGTAATTTTAAGTCTTACGATAGCGGGTGTGGGTTCCCGAGAACCCGCATCTTCTACTCTACATCCGCTACTGCATAATACATACTAGAGTGTATAACTAAATAGATTGAAAAAGTGTACCAAACAAAGTATTAGTAATACATACAGCTAATGCATGCATTACTTTTTCTAACACATCCTACCAAACGACCCCTTAATTCTTTCTACTCTGATCTGTATAAGGAGCTTAAAGATTGCACGCCCGTAGCTATAAATCCGCTTACCGACGCATTGTTTCCGTTTTTCGATATTGGCTCGTCCATAATATGCATTAAGACGGAACATGTCATTTGCATTAGATTCACAGCCAAATGAAAATCTTTCATTTTCCATCATCTGATTATTGAGACACGTTTCTTGCATTGATAGATCTCACTACGTACGAGGGCTCTACTTGGAAAAAGTGTTATTATTGTCGCTTAAGACTTTTCGACAGTGCCCAGGTGCATGTCAGGTCCTCAAAAAATAGTGTATTTTTGAAGGATTTGATACGGGTGCGACAACATTTTGTAGAGTCTGAGCAACGTAATTGCACCTCATTTTCTAGTCTTTTAACTTTGGCCTTCACTGCAGATTAAACAGTCGTTGAAGGAGGACGGTGCTGCTGCTACTAAGAAGAAGTTGGACCTGCTGCAAAAGGTGAACGTTCAATACAATTTTCTTTGACATCTCTTTGTTTACTATGTGAAATGTGAAGTTTGTGGATTATGATAACCGTAATGCTTATAACCATCATCGTCACAACTTAACTGACGCTTTGTCTATGATGTTTGATTTCATCACCAGGAAAACATTGATTTACTTGATCGACTGGAATAGTTGAAACAAGAGTTTGAATCAGAGAAGTTGAAATGTAGCATGAAACAGAAACAGATATGACTTCAACCGATCGAAGCCTGGTGGTCCGGATGTTGATAACTTGCAACATTAATCTAACTCGAACGTTGATTCAGTATTCGAGAGGCATGCCTGAGCATCTCCATCCAAATTTTCCAAGACCACACAGCATTTTATTGAATTTTGAACTGTATAGATTAAGCAGATATGACTGAAAGGGGTTGACAATCAGAACTTACAAAATGCTACATGTTAAATGTTTTCAGAAAGTAAAATTAGTTGCCCCCTTGATCACTAGAATCATTATTCAGTGCTTGTGAGCTGATTATTGTTAGTTCTTTTACATTGCTATATATGTGTGGACGACATTCTCGACGCTCACAAAGAATGCTAAAAAATCTGACAACTTGACATGATGCATACAACTAACAACGACAAGTTCTCTCCATCGTTGGAGTGTTCTCCCTCTGAAGTATCAATGGAAAGATCTCCATGTGTGGCGTGATAAGGAATCCTAGAAAAGATAGATTGAAACTCCCTCCACAGTCCCACGAAGATCTCTACGTACTTGTCCAGGACAAGTAAGATCTTCGGTTTGCGTGCCGGGAGCAACTCAAACAAAGAAGAATCTGTTCCAGTTTGAATTTAGGCACGGCTCGCCCGTCTGCTGCTAGGTCCGAAAATGGACCCGGGCGAGGGCGCCACTATGCCCCTTAACGAATCGAATGGTCCTTCGATCTTCTCTCCAGCGAACTCTTGTTCATTCAGTATCTAAATCCAGAATTAGTTATTTAAAAACCACACAAAAAAGTTAGAAGTTACAACTCTTTCTCATATGAGAAGTGTAAACTTCACTTTAGCATGACAGGGTCCCTATAACCATTCAAGAGGTGTTCATTGCAAAACCAAGGAAACATAACCAATGCCATTATAAGGCACATATCACACAAGTCTTAAAAGAGTCTACCAGAATTATAACAAACATATAAGTCTAAAAGATTGTTCAACGAAAAGATGCCAACGTAAAAGCAACAGATCAAAGCGAGCATGGAATGAACTTGTCAACAGCCACCGCGGAGGCGAAGCACAAGGTGAAGGGTAGATTCTTTCTGGATGTTATAATCAGCAAGCGTACGACCATCCTCCAGCTGCTTGCCAGCAAAAATCAGCCTCTGCTGGTCTGGTGGAATACCTTCCTTATCCTGAATCTTTGCTTTCACGTTATCAATTGTATCCGAGCTCTCCACCTCCAAAGTGATCGTCTTCCCAGTTAGAGTCTTGACGAATATCTGCATACCTCCCCTCAATCGCAGCACCAAATGTAGCGTGGACTCCTTCTGGATATTGTAATCAGCAAGGGTCCTCCCATCCTCGAGTTGCTTACCAGCAAAGATCAATCGCTGCTGATCTGGTGGAATCCCCTCTTTATCTTGGATCTTCGCCTTCACATTATCAATTGTATCAGAACTCTCGACCTCCAAGGTGATGGTTTTCCCTGTCAATGTCTTGACAAAGATCTGCATGCCACCACGTAGACGGAGGACAAGATGGAGGGTGGACTCCTTCTGGATGTTGTAGTCAGCAAGAGTTCGACCATCCTCAAGCTGCTTTCCAGCAAAGATCAACCTCTGCTGGTCAGGAGGGATACCTTCCTTGTCCTGAATCTTAGCCTTGACATTATCGATAGTGTCCGAACTCTCAACTTCAAGGGTAATGGTCTTGCCAGTGAGGGTCTTTACAAAGATTTGCATCTGAAATTACATCAAAAAAAGGTCATTAGACATAACAGAAAACTATCACATTCAGTTGCCTTTTAAAACCTAAGTCACTCGCACTCTCCAAAACTGCTGCGATGCACTACTTTTGAAGAATCCGACACACACCCTAAAACTTATTTGCAAAACATGAGCATCAACAATTTTTACAAAGGTACTTGATACGAGTGGCCTATCATTTTATCTTTCACAAATAAGCTAAACTGCATGGACTCTTCACTTGTGATGCTGCACTCATGTTGGATTCTCCAAGAATACATTAACATTTGGAGAATCCGACACGTTCCATACATTAACATTTGGAGAATCCGACACGTTCCCCGCGACATTTTGAAGAGTCTGAGCAACATGCAAATAAGTACAATGCCAGATAAGATAAGAATAGTACAGATATTTGGACCAAAGAGTATCTGCTCCTATACATGCATAGTACATATAACAAGGCTAAGCTTCTAATCACAAGAAATATTTGAACTAATACAACCACCACATTTTACAAGTGAAAGAGAAGCAGAGAAGCATAGATTTGGAGATACTTAAAATCACCCAGTGACACTGTGGTCATCCAGACTCCCATGCTATTGAAAAAATAAGAAGATTAAGCCCAAAAAAATTGACCTAAATCAAGTAGCGTATTTCTTGAGTGCAGGATGATGTGGACATATCTCAATAGCACCTTTGTCTAAAGGTTCGAAGGCCCTAGGGTCAGGAGCGGATCTATGTGCAATTTTGTGGTGCTCCGGCACCCATTAAATATCCGATGCAAATTAGGTATGATTATATAAATAAATATAAAAATTGATATAAGATTTAGAAACGCATCCTGGAAAGCAAGAAAATAGAGCAATAAAATAGTTGGGTGCTTTTGTTTCCCGCCGTAATGTGTGTGAACACCCACGACCCCAAAATCCTATTCTAATAGACACATCTTTAAGTATCTCAATTTTATGAGTTTTATAAATGAACAATCAGGTCTGAGAGAGCTTCTGCATGAACTATCAAAGAGTATTCTATCAATTGTGAACAATAGGTGATATTTTTTTAAATAGAAAAAATAAACAATTGATAATTGATGCATGTTTTAATAAATAGTTGGTGAATAGTTAAATAGCCGGTGAATAGTTAATTTAGATATGAAACTCGAAAAATCAAATACTAAAACGCCTATCAACACATATTGTCACACAATCAAAAAGGCACTTGATTAAATTCAATCAAGTAACACAACATACCACATAAACATATGGATCAACATACAAACATGATGGAAACCAACATATTAAATCTACACTAACACAGTAAAAACAAAGGGAATTCACCAAACATTTGGCTACATATAATATAAAATAACAATATAAAGAGAATTAAAAGAGATAAAATTTGTACCTTGAAAGTATTTTTGGGAATTGGAAGGAGAGAATAGAGAGCTTTTTTCTTTGTAAAACAAAATTATAATAATAAACACAAACAGAACAATGAAAAGAAGTGGATTGGAAAAGGTGTTTATATAGGAGGTGTTAACCGACTTATAAGCCTAGAAAATATGGCTAATTCCTTTTTGGTTAGGGTTTGTTCAACCACTAATTATTCTATTTTATTTATAATTTAGTGCAACTTATTTTGTGATAGCTAATTTTGGAATAATTTGAGTGTGTATATATACATATGTACGTACATGCATGTGCGTATATTTTCATATTTTATCACTCTCTTACTAAATCCATTTCGTATAACTTAGCTTTTTATTAATATAATACAATCCTTAAGAAAATTTTACTTAAAGGTATATTTCGCTAAATTAACCTTATTAGTGATAATTTGAAACTTTAAATTTGTCTATACTGTTACTTTATATAATTATTTAATATTAAAGGGTAGAAAAAAAACACAATACAATTCTCTTGATTTTACAAATTGAGCAGATAAATTAAAATATTTATTTTTAGCATAAGGATTAAGTGATAAGAAATGATATTATCTATTGTCTATATCAAGTTGTGATTGTCATTAATAGAGTATTACATATTTTATAATTTATATAAATAAATATAATCTTTAAAATTTTACCTTATTTTAATTCGAGAAAAACATCTAGTATCCCCGAACTATGACCAAATTTGCTACGACACAAATCAACTTCACGGGGTCCTATTACCCCTTAAACTAAATTTTAGCGTATTTTTATCAATCTTTTTAGCTAACATGATATCTTTTATTAATCGTTTTAGATGGGGTGACACCTTTGATATGGACTCCATTTTATGTAATAAAGGTGTCACATTAGCACAAAAATATGATAAAAATACGCTAAATTTGAGTTCAAGGGATAATAGGACCCCTGTGAAATTAGAGTGTGTTGTTACAATTTTGACCATAGTTCGGGGTGGTACTAGAGGCTTATTTCTTTCATTTATTGTTTGTATTTTCTGCATTGAAATATATTTATAAAATTAGTAGTCCTTATTATTTTCACTTGTTAAAATAAATATTATAGTTTTGATTATTATTAATAAAAATAATTTTCTTATTATGCTAATTTACTTCATAAAGATCATCATTAGCTTATATATTTCTTACTTTTTTTTTCTAGAAGATAATATTTATGTTTTTGTGAAAATTTTGTTATATGAATAATGTTTATGTTTTTATGAAAAATTTGTTATATGATTTTTTTTTTAAATGAAAATATGATGATTTTAGAGAAGTTAAAAAATAAAATAAAATAATTGATGATAAAAAGTAAAATAGGAATTTTAAAAAGTCAATTAGGATAAAGGGGAGTATAATTATTGCTCAAAATTAAGAAGGAGGTTTGATTTTTAAGACAAAGTTAGGGAGAGAAAATGATTTTGACCCTTTTTATTTATAACCAACCACTAATCATTATCCTACAGAAATAGTTTTTCTACTTTATTTATAATAACTTTTTAAAATTATATATTTTTTAAAGAATTCAATTTTACAAATAAAAATATTGTTTTTGTCTTGGATATAATAGATTTGAAAAAATCATCATTACTTACTCTATTATTCTTTTTGATTTTGCCAGCCGTGTTCGTTATTCGTATTAGAGTCTCGATTAATTTCGATTAATTCAGACCGCGTATTGCAGGACCTAGTCTGGGAGTAACGCTCCCAACATGATTTTCTTCATACCCATAATTCGAATCTGAGATCTCTAATTAATGGTAAAATAGTCTCATCACTACAACACAATCTATGTTGGTTTTTTACTTACTCTATTCGTTTACTTATAGTTTTCTTTTCCGTAACGAAACAATATAAATTTTGACTAATATTTTAAAATGTATTTTAATTGCATGAAAATAGAGAAACAATTGTAACGTGTAGTACTTTTATATAGTTTTTTGAATTTTTAATTTTCGTTGTAATTTATTAAATTAATAAAATTTAATTTAATTTAATTTTATAAATTAATTAAATTGATTTTTAGGAAACAAAATATGACAACTATTTTGAAAAGGTAAAAGTATAAATGATCACTTATTTCCGCAAATTCTTTTTCAATGAATTATTTGAGTATTTAAATAGTAATAATGATGTCGACAAAATAAGTATCAAAGAGGCACTTATATTGCCGTATACGTTGTATAATATAATGTTTTTGGTTGGCAACTTGTGCGTTATTTTTTAGTGGCCACAAGATACATTTCGTTCTCGAGTAGCAGTCTGTAAAATGATATAAAAAATATAAATTTTATTAGATAATTTTTGCGTAACGAACTCAATCGAAAAAGCATTTTAGAAATTTTGAATTTGAGATTTTTATTTGAGAAATTATCTGCTCAATTAACTCGATCATTCTTGAGATACCGTATAATTTTTTATTCTCCTACTCCTAGTTGCTATTTTTTTTATTACTCCCACTGTTTCACAATAAATGAATTGTTGGATTTTGACACATAGATTAATGAAAAAATATTAAAGATATAAATTTAACACAACTTTTCATTTTTATCCAAAAAATAAGAAAAAAATGACCTTGTAATACCTTTTTAAAAGTTAATTGATTGTCAAATCATGAGGATAAAATTGAAAAAAAATTCAATGATTCACTTATTTAAAATACTAATAAATATTTCAATAATTCACTTATTTCGAAACAGGACTAATAACTAAAGATAATGAATAAGCCATTGTCTCCTTTTGATTGTAATGTCATTTCTACTATTTTGATTATTGATTAATGACGGGAAATTTTACCCTGGGCCTCACATTTCTGCCAAGTAGACTTATTGGGCCCCATTTCTCAAATTCCCATTCCACTCTTCTTATTTTATTTTTCTTCCACAAATTATCTTTTGTTCAAATTTTTTGAGATATTATTTCTTAATTGTTTTTATATCGTTCTTTTTACTATCTTTTTTTTTTTTTTTAAATTTTGGTATTGTATGTTTAAATAATTTCTGCTTAATTATTTTGTAGATGTCTAAAATAAATTAGTTTTTATCAGTTGAATCATCATAATTATTTTTGCTTTTTATTATCTTCTTTGTTTATGTTGATTTTTTAAATTTGAAGTTAAATCCGCTTAAGAATAAAGATTCATTTATTATATCATCACTGTATTTTAAAGAAAAAAATTATACCAAGGATCTAGAAAAAGAAATTTTTTCTTCGTTTGCTTTTACTTGTCATTGTTTCGTATTATTTTTGCTTTTTATTATTTTCTTTGTTTATGTTGATTTTTGTTTATTTAAAGTTAAATCCAACAGTTTAAGAATAATGATTCATTTATTATATCATCACCGTATTTTAAAGAAAAGAATTATACCAAAGACCTAGAAAAAGAAATTCTTTCTTCGTTTACTTTTACTTGTCATTGTTTCGTTTCTCAAGGTCAAATTGGCAAGATTTTAAAGCTAAATTGAAGTAGATTGATTTAATATTTTACTTTTAAAATTTAGATGGTTGAAAACAATACGAAAAATTTTATGAATTGTAATTTTTCTCATATTAATGTGATAAAACAATTAATCTTAAAATGTTGATCAAAATTCATGCAGTTTGACCTCGAGAAGCAAAATAGCGACAACTAAAAGTGATCGGAGGAAGTAACTAAGAAGAAGAAAATGACTAGAAAAAAGAGAAGGAAGAAAACACTAAGTGAGCATTTGGTCGTAATTTTTTTTTAAGAAAGTTACTTCATTTGAAATCTTTAAAGTTGTAGTTGAAGTTAGAATCGTGTTTGATCATACTTTTTACACTAAATACGTAGAATTTAAATATATTTTTAAAAAATATTATATTTGATTTAAGCATGAAATCTAATTTAAATGGGCCCTTTCATTAATGGGCTCCAAACCGCCCATTGAGTGCACTTTAAGGGCGGGTTTGAGCCTTCTTCACACTTGGGCTTGTGCACCCTTTTAGGTGATCTTCAAAATACTCAAAAAGTGTCCAAGGTCATGATCGTACTCGTATCAATAGGGTTCTCTAAATCAATAATCCAATGCAACTTATGCAATAGATGGATAATAAGTTGCAACAATACCACTACCAGTTGCACCAGAATGCCCAGCTGTTGCATTTAGCTTGATACCTTGGTGCTTGGGTGATGGAAGCCTCTCTTGTGACAAGTGTAAGAGATAGGTCTTTGTTGAGAGTGATGTTAAGGGTCCAAGAGTGGAATATGCTCTTGGTTTCTTAAGATTATACCAACCATTGGTCTATCTTTCTATCTTTTGTTCATTGTAATCGTTGGTTCTTGTCATTATTAATGTAACCCATGACTTCTTGTTATTGTAATCTTGTTGTTCATTTTTATTGTGGTTAATACAGTTTGGGTTGTTGGTTGCCATAGGTGTAGAATCACCTTAGTATCTTGCATTCTTGTTGTATTCTGAATCCGAGAGTGGTCACCAAAGAGGTCCACGGTTTTCTTGAACTTGTGAACTGATTTTGTCCGCGGTTTTCTTGAACTTGTGGACTGATTTTGTTGTGTGTTTCGTGCTTTCCTTGTGTTTCTTGTATCACATATGCAACAGATGGACCATCCGTTTCTTCTTTACAGTTACTAACCTATTTAAAAATTGACTTCTTATATCACAGTATGGTGACGAAATTCTCTGCCTCATGATGAAAAGACAATTAACGTACCTGGAAGCTTATGACGCTGCAGATAGGATAATGGACCTCGACTTCTGCAAGAAGCTCAAGGGTAAGTACGATCAATTCAATAATCACGCGTCAGCCTGTGGCGTGGGATTGGATTTGTTAGTTTCTAGTTGGACTGGGATGAAGAAGAAATGATAAAATATGTTAGAGGGGAGAGGCCAAATCCACACAGCAAAAGCTGGACCGAGGCAAAAAGGATTCTTACAGTCATGAGCGTGGACGACATACATTATCGGGTTGTTGAGATACTACTCGAGGAGGGAAGGATCAAAATTTATGACTACAACGAACCTGCCATCGACGAGGTCGTTCTTTTTATCCACGTGCAGCCACTGATGGAGCCGTTCCCCATCTTGTTGAGGGAAAGTAAACTGATGAATCATTTGCCATAGGAAGTGTTGATGAAGAAATCATGGGATTTTGAATGTCGAAACAAGGTCACGAACCTTTCAGAAAATGATACGAATTTCGCGTGCAGCTCGCACGCTCTTTTACACATCGAATGTTTACTAACCGGCATAGAAATGGCCAAGCCAACGACCTTTTTGTGCGACAACACTGTGGCAAACCTGCAAGAGGTCTGGGCTTATGGGATACTAACTGAACGCTTGGAGCCTGTGTATATTGAAAAGCCTTTGAAATAATAATTTTTTATTTCAAGTCACACTTCACTTTACTTTAAATTACATGTACATGCAGTGGTAATAATTTTTTTCTGGTGAAGTTGAGTTGAGTTTTTTATAATGCAATAGATTGTCAATCTGTTGTAAAATATATTCTATCTGTTTTGACAGATAGTTTATCTGTTGCAATAGGTTGGTCATCTGTTGCATTATGCCGATGTTATTTCTATCTAATCTATTACAACAGTGGAAAGACCTGTTTGATAATTTCCAACAGATGACCTAAATTTTACAACATATACCTAAATCTGTTTGATATTTTTCAACAATTACGGTTGAATATTCATGTGCTCGACAATACCAAACCAGTAAATACATCACCATGAAAATTTCAGCAATTAGGCTTGAATATTCATGTGCCTAACAACACCAAACCAGTAGCCATAACGACAACAATGTAGTATCTTCTTGCTCGATTTTATTTCTCTTCAGAAGCCTTGACTTTCTTCAACAAATCCCAGATTACATGATTTGCTTGGGAAGAGTGTCGTTCTTCATACCAATAAAGTAATTGCATCCACCTAATTTCTATAAAAATAAGAACACAATTACAAAATAATTACAAGTCAATAATTAATCAACTAATTAAATTAAAAAAAATATTATCTTTGAAATCTTACTAGTAAAAAACCTACGACCTGGATTTTATTGAGTCCAAGAAGTCATCAATAGAGCTTCATGACCGCGCACTTACAATTTTTGAAAATCTTTATCACAAAAAATAGTGGAAGATGCGCTCGTCATTGTCAATCTCAGTTGGAAAAAATAAAAAAAATAATGAAGAAAGAAAAAAAAGACCAAATGCAAGTAATTTAAAGAATTTGGATAGATAAAAAAAGATGATGATGAAGAAGGAGATTTGAAAATTTAGGTTTAAATTTTAGGAAGAAGATGAATATATAAGACAATGGGAGAAAAAAATGACCGTTGGGGGCCAAATCAGATGCCAAGTCAGCAAAAATGGGGGTTCAATGAGCCTTGGCTACGTGAATTACACGCAAGCATCCAACAGGGAAAAAAGTACCAAACTGACAAATTTGATGCCTATTTTATTTTACGTGTTTAAAATGAACATTGTCTACTTGATGCCTATTTTATTTTAGGTGTTTGAACTGAACATTCTCGATGGGTTCCGCCTTTTTATTTCAATTCACTTTCACTTTTTTACATGCAGTGGTAATTTTTTATGTCCAATGAAAGTTGAATTTTTATAGTGCAATAGATTCTCCATCCGCTATAACAGATATTCTACCTAATCTGACATATAGTTTATCTGTTGCAATAGGTTGGTCATCTATTGCATTACGTCGATGTTTCTATCTAAGTCTATCAGTTGCAATAATGGGAAGACCTGTTTGATAAATTCCAACAGATTACCTACCTGTTGCAACATATGTCTAAATCTGTTTAATATTTTCCAACAGATATGTCAACTGTTGCAATAGATACATTATCTGTTGCAATATTTGAATCTAGTATTCCATTTCAATTAATAAGTTCAAATCTAAGGAAAAATAAAATTCATAGAAAAAATAAAATAAATCAAAGCCTTCAGAAATTAGCTGAAATAAATCAAAGAATAAATAAAATATAAAAAAAATTGTTATGGGTACAGATCTTAACAAATACATCAACAATTTAAGTATTGATGCCAAGGATTTCTAAGAAGGGTTGAGGTTATTACTTTGACAGACTCAAGCTATAAAGATCTACTCAATACGATTTTTGTGATTTCTGTTCTCCGTATTTTTATAAAAAGAGTAGCATATTGTCAATGTTGTTCAGCAGTAGCTTCTACATCCACCTGGAAAGCCAGAATTGGTCAATGCTAATCACGGAGATACAACAAAACGGAAAAGGATAACTCATCTGTTCTAGCAAATCAAACAGGTTTTCCTCCTGTTTTAAATTATCCCAAACAGATTATATTTATGTTGTAGCAATGAATCAACTGTTGGGATAAATTTCTACATGAGGAAGACCCGTATGATAATTTCTAACGGATGAACCATCTGTTGCAACATCTGACTCATTTGTTGCAGCAGATAGATCATCTGTTGGTACAAATAAAAGCGGTACAAAAAGTTGTTTGATTTACTAAAATAGATGAGACATATGTCACAATAGATACTTTATCTGGTGCAATAAGTTAGTCAACTATTACAACAAATTTATATATCTGTTTGATAATTTTCAGCAGATGTGTCATCTGTTTAAATAGATATGTGTCTGTTTGTTAGTTGGAACAAATATATATTCACCTTCTTTAGCTCGTGATACTCTCCTTTGGACATTGTACATTGCTCAGTGCAACACACAGACAGAGGAGTTGTAATTTTGCTTTTTTGGATGTTTTATAATGCCTTGGAAATCACTTTCCTTCTCCTCTTAGCCTTAATCTCTAATGGAGTGAATGAATATAAAATCCTCTTTGATGGAATAACACCCCTCTTAGATGTCAATTCCTTTATAGAAGCAGTTAATGCATTAATAGCATTAATCACTATATCATGTTTCGCCTTGGAATCTTGACATTTGCATGCAGAAGAGGCAAAATCTGTATAACAAGTATGATCATGCTCATAATGATTTATTTTAAATACTGTAAGAGGTGCATCATTAGCTCCAACAGCAGCACCACTACCACCACCAATAACTCCATCACCAATAAGACCATCAACAACAACAAGCCCACCCTCTAAAATTATTTATCTTGTAATGGTTGTTGCTCCAAATAATTCTATTTTTATTCTTTCAATGACCTTAGGATCCGATAAAGTTTGCACAGATCGTAAAGTAAGAAAAAATGACATCTTCAACTCTTGATTAGTTGGAACTAGGGACGGATGCACAATCTAACATAAATCATTACATATATTAGAATGATGATTAGATCATTCAAAAATAATATTAATTAAAACAAAAAATTAATTATAATTATACTTACTGCATCCTTCAGGGGATTGGAGAGATCAAGAAATTTTTTATTTTTATCAGTTTTGACCGACAACCATCTCAAGATTCTTGGACTGGAAACTTCTTCTTGGTAGTTCACTTGTTGTCTCAAATAAGAAATGACTCCAAACACCTAAGCCTATAAAATAACACCAATAAATTAAAATCATTATTGTGTAAGAAAATGAATGATATCATAATAAAAGAAAAAAACATTTACCATGAAAGCCCATGGAAAGCCATATAAGTTGACTGTCTTTGGCGCTAACGGAGTCAACAAATATTTTGACAGTCATTTTGAAGCTTTCATAACCCCAATGATAGTTGTTAAATACCTCAAGATTCTCGGAGAGCTTTATTAAACCAATGCTTATATTGTTATTAACGTCTCTCGCCCAAAGAATATTATGTACAAATCAAACCAAGCACAATGGCTGCTTATGCTTCTTTGAAAGTTCTTTACCTTTCAACGCTTCTATCTAATTTTTATTTTTGAAGCTTGGACCAACAATGGACACCAAGTCATTACGATCACACGACTTGCCTTTGCCTTTTTTGGGTGTGTGGGGTGTCTTTTTTGGGTTAGAGTAGGTATAACTTGAGAAGGAAAAGGAGGATAACATTTTAGTCCAGTAACTATGGCAAACTCCTTCCAACCAAAACAAACAGGCATGCCAAAGTAATTTATCCACACCTCATCCATGTTATCTTTGTTTTCATATATAAACCTACACTTGAGAAGTTCATATACCATTTTTATTTGAAAACGAGCATTGTTGTCCTCCGAAAAATCAAGATATTTTCCAAAGCAGCTGTCCCTGAAATAAGCATCCAATTTTTGTTCTTGAAGTATTTTTCTGAAGACATCAAAAGATTTTCCCATGACTGACTTAACCATGAAATCACCCGTTAAATCTATGGCACCATCGCACTGCATTCTCACAAGATAACGATCAATGCTGAAGGTTTTGACCAACTTTTCGGTGGAAGGGCTATTAGCATTTGGATTATCTCCTTTGAAATATTCCTCCTCCCTGTGTTCATCATATTCTGCTTCTGATTGAGATAACACTTGTAAAGCAAACTCATAGAGTGTTGAATGTAGCCCAGCTGCTTCACTTATTCCTTTACTTGGACTTGATTCGATTTCTGTTCTTTTGAGAGCCATATTATCTAAAATTAACAGAAACATAAAAAAATATATATAGTTGATTAATGCATTATTAAAAAAGGATAACAGTAAATCTAACAAGCAAAATAGTAAAATAACAGTTTCAGCAGATTACTTATCTGTTGCACCAGGTAGTATATCTGTTACAACATATAACCAATCTGTTGCAGCATATAACCAACCTGTTGTAGTGGATGAGTAATTTGTTGCAATAATACAAAATGTATCACTCATTTTTTAAGACAGATAAATGGTCTGTGCAACAGATCACACATCTATTGCAACATTATCTGTTGCAACATATGAGTGATCTGTTGAAATAGTTAAATAACTTGTAGTAACGACTGAGTAATCTATTGCAACAATACAAAGCATATCACTTATCTGTTGAGAAAGATGAATGGTCTGTGTAACAGATCACACATCTGTTGCTACATATGAGTGATCTATCAGAATAGTTAACTAACCTACAACAACGACGCTCAGTAATCTATTGCGACAATACAAAATATATCATTCATCTGTTGGCAAAGATGAATGGTCTGTGCAACAGGTCACATATCTGTTACAACATATGAGTGATCTGTTGGAACAGTTATCAATGGTCAATATTATTTAGATTTCTTCCAACAGAAGGGTCGTCTATCACGGTAGATGAATGATCAGTTTGAAAAATTAAGTCTTGGACATGTCCTGTTGGAAGAGTTGATAGGATTTTATCCAACAGGAGGTTCATCTGTTGCATCAGATCTTTAATTCAATGGTTCCTCCATTGTATCAGCTAGTTAATCTGTTGCATCAAATCTTTATGTTTGACCCTTTAAGTTGGTGAATGTCACCAATCCTTCATTCAAGACTTAAAAGACACCTTTCCTTCAATTTTCTCTTGTATCTACATGTCAATTTTGCAAACTAACCGAACTAGTTATGCCTACTACAACCAAACAATATAAATCCCAACAATTTGGAGCTTAATTATAGAAAATCTCGATATTTTGCATCATTTCTAAAAACCTAAATTTTGAGTCTGTCGAGATACATAATTAACTTCTGATACATCTAATAAAGATACATTTTTTCTGATTTTAAGTTTGTCGAGATACATAATTAGCTTCCGACACATCCAACAAAGATACATAATCAGTTGAAATTTTTCTAGTTACTCTGTAAGGGTGTATATTTATGTAAACTAATATAACTGCACGTGTAACTTTTGATTATTTAAAATTAGATGATTTTATATAGTGCGAAGATTTTTAATGAAGTGTAAAAGGTTCAAATCACTTCTGAAAGATCTTTTACACTAATATAATAATACAAACATAACATATATTTTATTGTGAATACATAGAGAAAATAGTCAATTACCCCTTCAACCTTTAGTCGAAATTCCAACTACACACTCAACCTTTGCTAAAGTCCCATTACCCTCCTAAATATTTTTTTACTGTATTTTGTACTTCTCCCATTGTTGACCTGTCAATATAAGCCAAACAATAACTCATTCGTGTATACATGCGCCTGGACCTACTCCTACTTTTTCACTTTCTTCCTAAAATGAAATAGGCCATTTCTACGGATAACACATAAATGACACATCTCTCAGCTCTCTATACTCACAATCACCATCTACAACACAACACACAACTCTCTATACACACTCACCATCTACAACACAACACACAAAAAGACGCACACAATACATAGACTACTACACACAGCCAAACGCTAGAGATGGGAGAAACAATGAAAGAAAAGATGGAGAAAGTGGGAGAAAGAGGAAAAAAGAGAGGGGAGGTCCATCGGGGGAAAAAAACTTCTTTTTCTCATCTTTCGCCGGCGAAATTTCGCCACAATAACTCCGGCGAAACCACATTTTAAATCCAAATCACCACCAACTTATTTTTTCTATTTTTTTGGACCAAATCCTGTCAGAAAATAATCAAAAACACCAAATTAGCGACGAAAATGCCTGAAACAAGCCCATCTAGCTATAAATTCACCAGTTTCGTCGAAATCCATCGAAAACGAACGAAACAGATCTATTCGCGTGTGAAATTCGGTACGGGTTTTTCTTGATTTCGTGGGTTATTAAAGAACGGAAACAGGTGTAGACAAGTTTTTCTGTGATTTGGAAATTAGATAAAAATTCTTCGTGTTTATTTATTATGTTTACAAAATTGTGATATTGCAGTTGTGTAGATCGAAGAGAAGAAATCTAGCATTTAATTAGTCAAATTTTGCAATTATGGTGAATTAGAAATCCTTCTAGCTGCCATTATAGCAACTTCTTCAATTTAAACAGCGAAAGAGATGAATCCATTTTGTAGTGATCAGCATTGCCACGATACGCGCAGACATGTTTGGAGATGAGATTTGGCGTTTGGAGATGAAGAATTCCGTTGGGCCTTTTATTAATTGGAGAAGACAACATTAATTAACAATTAAAAATAATGATGTGTATTATACACTTGGCACTTAAAATAATAATTTTAAAGGGTTAATTCTTAAACTCACGCGCCTATTGGGGGTGTTCTCACCTCCCATGACACGTCAGCAATGGGAGGGGTATAAAATACAGTAAAAAAAAATATTTAGGGGGGTAATGGGACTCTAGTAAAGGTTGAGTGTGTAGTTGGAATTTTGACTAAAGGTTAGAGGGGCAATTGACCATTTTCTCTGAATACATATGTATATTTTACTATCAAAAGTTTCAAGTGGATAATGGATCGTCACTTTTGCATTTGTTATATAGTACATCTTTTTCTTGTTGAAAGACACATAGATTTGAATCATATTTGTAATATGATTGTTTTTATTTATTTTTTCTATATTTAAAATTTTTTGTTGTTTTTAAAGTTAAATCTTTAGAAAATCTTTGATTACTTACTTAAAACTTTACAATTTTGCTATTCTTATATTTTTCTAATTCTAATGCTTCATATTTACTTTTAGATTTTTCAAATCTTCTTAAAATCAACTTTAATGGATTTAGAATTCTTAAAAAAATTAAAAAAATATTAATTGTCATTAATTTTAATGACTTCTAATAAGGAAAGATTTTATTATAAATATTTAATTAATTTTTAACTCTTAAATATTAAGAAAATAATGAAAATACGATTTTGTCTAAAACAGAGACTTTTAATGAAGTACAAAAAGTTCAAACAATATTTTAAAATTTTAATATCTATAATCTATATCTATATCTATATCTATATCTATATCTATATCTATATCTATATCTATATCTATATCTATAATATATTAAAAGTGTGAAGACCTTTAGAAAAGTGATTTGAACTTTTTACCCTTCATTAAAAGACACTTCTTTAAACAAAATTGTCTTTTCACTATTTTATTAATTTATTATTTATTATTTTTATTATATTAACTAGACTTCCTAAAATATATGGGACTCCTAAAATATATGGTAGGAGAATTAATTAATATTTTTCTTTCTACTAGACTTCCTAAAGTATATGAGAATCCTAAATACATGGTAGGAGAATTAATTAATATTTTCCTCTCTACTGTTCAATTAGAAAAATACTCCCAAAATAGGACTCTATTAAGGAAATTTTTCTATAAATTTTGAGATACATGTTAAACAGAGAACAAATCGGTTTGCCTATTGGGAGAATATGATTGATGCTGATCTAACTTGATTCAATTGCATGTCTAGATGGTGAATGCTTGATTTTCTAACCCTCAACGTCTTCACTGTTTTTCTCAGTATAACAGAATTCAACATGTGTGTATATATATACCTTCTCTGTTTTCATTTAAAATCATTCTTCAGGGTCAAAATTTTCGCTCAGACAAGAATTAGTTGGATCAAAATTGAAGTTTTGTGATCACTATTATAATTTTTTTAATAGTTTACAGGTCGTAGATGAATGTCGGTTGGCTTTGAAGAATTTCTTGTGTAAAGGTTAGGCTTAATTGTATTATTTTGATATCTTTATTAATTTATTTTTTTTAATTTTAATTTACAGATGCTAGATGAAAGTGGGTCGGCTTTGAATTTTTTTTTTTTAGGTAAAGGTTAGGTTTAATTGTATTATCGTAGTATCTCTATTATTTTGTTATTTTGTGGTAGTTTACAGTTCGTAGATGAATCTCGATCGGCTTTGAGAAATTTTTGTGTATAAAATTTAAGTTTAATTGTATTGTTTTAGTATCACTTTTATCATATTATTTTATTGCAGTTTACAGGTGATAGATAAATGTTGATCGACTATGAGGAATTTTTTATGTAAAATTTAGGTTTAGTTGTATTATTTCGATATCTCTATTATCGTATTATTTTATTATTGTTTACAGGTGGTACATGAGTGTCGGACGACTTTGAGAAATTTTTTGTATGTAAAGATTAGATTTAATTGTATTATTTTGATGTCTCTATCATTGTATTATTTTATTGCAATTTACAGATGGTAGATGAATGTCAATCGACTTTTAAAAATATTTTTGGTAAAGATTACGTTTAATAAATAAATTCTCCATCTTTACATACTCAAATTTAATTATTATATTCATCTTTATTATTTAAACAAATATCCTATTTAATGTAATGTTTGAACTCATTAAAGTGAGGTACACAGGCGCGTACACCTAAACTAGTAGTATAAATATAGTAAGTTAAAGGTTTATATTTATGTTATTTTTCCATATAACAAATCGTAAATATTATTTTTCCATATAACAAATCGTAAAGATGTCCAACTAAATGTTGAACTTAATTAGAAATATTTCGTTTTTTTCCCATTCCAAATCCTTATAGGAATATATTTACAACCTATATATATAATTAAATGTTTGTCAAAAAAAAATAATAATACACAAATTATAAAGCTTGTCTGTCTTCTTAGGCTAATGACGGTAAACTGGGCTGAATTGCCTAGGGACCTAATTGATTTGATTGCAAAACATGCTAAAGTGATTGAAGATTTTATTGCTTTTGGTGTTGTTTGTACCCCATGGCGAAATCCAGCAATTAAGGGTAATTTTGATTTTTCATCGCTCCAACTTCCGTTCTTAATATTGGCTGATAAACATGATGATTATCGAGAATTTTACCCTCTTTCTAAGAAGAAAGTTTCACGTGTATTTCTATTGGAGGTTAGAAAGCGGCAATGTTATCCAACAGAGGGATGGATCTGCACCGTAAATATTGTCACTTCAGAGATGAATTTGTTGCATCCTTTCTCTCGCGTTAGTATACAATTTCCCCTCTGAAAAGAATTAGGGGCTTTAGTGGAATAGAGATTTCCTTCTTGTGAAAGTGTGCGGTATCTCTCCATAAGCAGAGTTGTCTTATCTGTCAGTCCTTCTGTCACCTCAGATTACATATTGGCGGTTTCCTATTTTGAAAATTTTAATTATTTGGCTCGTTGGCGACCTGGAGACCTCAATTGGACATGTGTTGACTTTGATCACCGTGGTGGAATCTCCTCTATGATTTACCATAAAGGACAATTTTATTGTCTTACTTATAGTGGGAAAATTTGGGTTTTGGGGTTTTAGGGCCTAGCATTCCTCAACCAATTGTAGTTAAAACAACTATGCTTGTTCACTTTGAAAATACAATATTTGAAAATATGGGATACCTCGTCGAATTATCAAGGGCATTACTGATTATTTTTCAAATCACAAATGAACAAGATGGTGATACTTTTGAAGTGTATGAAATAGATGTAAATAAGGTTGAATTGAAAGAGATTCACACTTTGGGAGATTGCACAATCTTTCTGGGCCTTAATGGAGCAATTGGCATTGATTCCTCTAAGTTTACTGAAGTCAAGTCTAATAATATATATTTTGTCGATGGTGGTGGAATAGATTTGGAGACGTACAATCTTGAAGATGGAAAATCTCTCTCCCCCCCTCCCCCCCCCCCCCCCCCCCCGTGTGTTGCTCTCTGCGTGTCCATATGTTGTTGCTATGTAGTGTGTCTTGTGTAGGCGATTCCGTGGGATCCCCTTTTTGTTATGGAGAAGGAATAAAAAAATGTGAGTGGGCATAGGTAGGGGTATGTGGGTATGAGGTATAGTAGTTAGGATGAGATAAAATTTGTTAAGGTGAAGTGTAAAAAATGGTTAAGAGTTTGTTGGATTTGTTATTGTATGGAAATTATCACATGGGAGGAGTGACGTGGCAAGACAGGTGAAAAAATAGTAAAAAGAAATAATTTTGAAGGAACAAAATTACGTGTCTACATATAGTAAAATTATCTAAAAGAACTGACTATTACTGAGAAGTAGGGTGTTCATGGGTTTGGTTTAAAACCAAATCGAACCGTAAATTGAACCAAATTGATACAAGAATAATGGTCGCCTTAGCTTTCGACGACATCATTCAAAGTCACTATGTGAAGAATCAAGCTTTGGTCGCATGGAGGGCACGGGATCATACTTGGAGGGGACGTTTTGAGGCTACCATTGATCAAACCCGAGTGTGAAGATTGCTTGGAGCCTTGAAGACTTAAGGACTCTAGGGTTTGGACCACCTTTGTTGGTTCGCGGTTTTGGTGCCCTTTATTAAGGGCATTTTGGTCACTTAGCCTTAAGGGCATTTTGGACAATTCATATTGTTTTCCAACACACCAAGGCCACCCTTGGTCATTAAGGGTAGTGTAGTCTTTTTTGCCTTCTTTTGTAATATACTATAAGTAGGATTTTTTTTAGGTCTTCTCTCATTAGTATTGATCTTTGCTTGGAAACGGTGGATCTTGAGGTGAGTTGATTCCCTTAGCGGTCACCGTAAGAGTGTGGTTTTGATTATTACAGTCATTAGGGATTTTTGAGTTTAATACACTCTTTAGTTCTTAATCTTGTAATAATCTTGGTCTCACTATCTATCATTTACTTTTATTGTTGTTATCTTGTGTAGTGGACTGTTTTGGGTCATTTATTGGATCCGAAACTTGTGTTATTGTTGTTGATATTGTTCATCACATTTTATAGCTGTTTTGGTGTTGAAATACACACTTGTATCTTGTATTCTTGTTGTTGGTAGCGAATCTGAGTGTGGTCTCCATCTTGGTCCTCAAATCCTTAAGATTAGTGGACTGATTTGGAGTGTGTTTTGTGCCTTCCATTGTCTTTCTCGTATCACAAACCGATTAAAAAAATCGACGTTTGGTTTGGTTTAAGTTAGGTTTGGTTTTAAATTTTAAAAAACCAATGCTATTTGGTTTGATTATGATTTTACTTTAAAAAAAACGTAAAAATAACCAAACTGAACAAATAAATTTTATATATATATATGTTATAATTATTTATATATAATTTATAAATAAAATATAAATATTTTATTAAATTTAATCTAAAACTAAATTTTAATCTATGTCTAGCCCAACCAATACTTTAACTCAATTGCCCAAAGCCCCAAACTCAAGCCCAACTCTACCTACTATTACTAATAAGTTAACCCTATGGTCCCTACCTCACTTTTTCTACTTCAGCTTTCACAATACGAGTAACCATGGTCCCTGGTTCAAATGGTAGTTTTATGTCTCCTTGTTTATTCAATCGTTTCCTTATATGATTAGCTCACCTAGCTAGTCTTTAATGTAAACAGATAACTCAAATTTGCCCAACTCTCTCTCTTCTTGCAGTACACTGCAACAGAATACAAAGCCCTGTTTTACAATATACATGTATGTGTTTGTATGTTGTTGGATAATCTTAGTGCCTACAATACAAAACTGATGCTTTTCATCTCAATGTTGGTTTTGTTTAATGTGTTTGTTCTGATTTTTAAGAGTTATAGTGTCATTTGTCCACCACTGTACAAATATTTCATGAGAAATTGTTCAATGTGATACTCTTTTCTATGGGTTAAAAAAAGGAGTTTCTTCTAGAGATAGTTGGAGTAGGCTAATCAATAACCAAAAAAACTAAAAAACCAAACCAAATCGACAAGAACCAAACCGATGGTTATTTTCTTTTTGTGATTTGATTTGGTTTTAGAAATTCAAAAACTGACTAAATTGATTTTGGTTATGATTTTAACCACTAATTGATCCAAGCAGACCCATGAACACCCCTACTGAGAAGAGTCAACATAGCTCACCAATGGGTCTTATAGAGTTGGAAGATGGTTAAGAATCTCGTCACAAATAAATAATCTTAACACTTGCCACTAAAAGATGGCTGATACTAATGGACTAATGGTGCATTTGTTTTTATTAAGATCCAGACGTCTGAATTTGAATGTACATCTTAATGCTTAAGACGTTGTCTCTAGATTTGAAAACTGAATGATTAATACTGTTTGTTTTTCAACATCTGAATATGTAAAAAAAATTGTATATATAATAAAAACACAATTTGAATAAAAAATTAATTGTATATTAGAAAAATATGTAGGTTAATACACTAAAATAATTATTTGATTGAAAAGAAATATTTATGTTTGTTAGTGATAGTGGAAATGATTTGTAATGGTAGTTGTGGTGGCTTATGAATGATGTTAGTTATTTGTAATATTGGTGGGTGATAGTTATGATGGTATTGTAGTGATTGTTATAATGATGATGATTGGTACCTAAAGTGATGTGTATTGCGTTAGGAAATTAATTAGTACCTTTGTTACTTTTTATCGCTAAAATTAGTGTAGGGTAACGTAATCACACCGAAACGGACAGTTTAAGGGTGCAGAGCGTTGAAAAATTAACTCATCGAAATAATCATTTAGACGGATAATTTTTCATGTTCTATTTCAGCGGCAATTGAAATAGATCGATTTAACTTAGATGGGAATGATATTTACAATGATACCATTGGGCTAGTTTAATTTGTACCTTATGATTGGTCCAAAAGTCATTTAATGGAAATGTCACACATTAAATATTTATAATTTTAATGTGCACTGAAGCTATCACTATGCGCGATGTTCGAGAAAGGGTCCCACCACAAGGGTGTATTGTATGCAGCCTTACATTACATTTCTGTCAGATGATGTAAATTTATTCCCAAAAATATACTGCATGAAATTTGAATTTAGTGTTCGATCAAGATTCTCTAATAATTAGTGACCCAATTATTTTAATTTAATTCAAATTTGAATCAATCCGTTCATTTGAATGTCACATTTTTTTCAAAAAAAAATCTTGTTCAATGGCTCTCTACTACATTTTATTTCCATATTAATTTTTCAAGCATGTTGTCACACCCACGGTTTTTCACCGCGTCCGATCCCGCTAGGGAGTTGGTTTTAGAGAAAATGGGTTTTTCCAATCAAAGTGACGTTTTGAAAAGGGATTACTTTACTTACAGAGTCGCCACTTGGAATTAAGTTTGGGTGTTCCAAGTCACCTTATTGAATCCCTATTCAAAAGGAAATGACTCTTCAATTTTTGTTTTTTCGTCTGCGAACTAGAAATTCGGATAAAGAATTCTGTTGACCGAGGGGAAGGTGTTAGGCACCCCTCGAGTCCCGTGGTTTTAGCACGATCGCTTTAATGACTTACGTCCGGCTTAAATTA
>NC_061119.1:8489735-8508492 GCF_002878395.1 Capsicum annuum
AAATTCTTTTTTTTTTCTAAAAAAAAGAAATAAATAAACAATAAAATGAAAACTTATTTAAAATGTGACTCTATTTTTTTTGTAATTTTCAGAATTTTTTAACAAACTTCAAAGAATAAGATAAATTTAAAATGCCTAAAAAAAAAAAATTAATTGAACATTGAAATGATATAAAAACATTAGGTTTGGGTCAAAATTAGGTGTTTACACATGTTAATGTTCAAAAGAACTCTTTTGTAAGTGGCTAATTTAGTGCATTAAGTTACCAGTTTATCAGCTTACAATAATCAACTTTAGACATACAAAACTTTCAGATTTTATTACTCTTTATCAATTATCACACTATAAATAAAGAGAAAAATAGCTTTCACAATCACTACAAAAACAATTTGTTTTCCAAGTCATGAAAAACACAACTTTGTTCATCATTCTTTTTTCTTTTGAATTGTCTTTTACTTATTAGTCCAAGTAAAAGTGAGGATATCTCAGATGTTTGTGAATTGTGACAAAGGCCAAGATTCAAATAAACGGGTTGAGTTGAATTTGAGCATGTCAAAATGTGTTGATTTAATGTATGTGGGTCTATAATTCGTCCTGATTGAACAATGAATCATAGCTCAACTCGGTAAAGTTGAGTTGTCTGAACTTTTCACCCATGCTTACCTCATGGAGGTTAAACTTTTAAGGATTTTAGTGATACATGTAAAATAAGTGGAAAATAATATTTTGGTCCCTATTATTCCGCCGGCTATGGGAGGGTAGAATTTACACATACTTCACCTTTAGTCTTGACTAAAAGATACCAATATTAACTAGGGACTTGTATACCTACATGTCAATTTCACTAACTAGCTCAACTAGTGGCGTCTACTATAGGCAAACAACATAAATTCTAATAGTTTGGAGCTTAATTACAAAATATTTCAACATTTTGCATAATTTCTGAAAATTCTGATTTTGGATCTGTCGAGATACACAATTAGCTCCCGATACATTTAACGAAGATAATTTTTTTTGATTTTAGGTCTTTCGAGATACATAATTAGTTCCCGATACATCCAATGAAGATACATAATTAGTTAAAATTTTTGTAATCTATAATATATTAAAAGTGTGAAGACCCTTAAAAAAGTGATTTGAACTTTTTGTCCTTCATTAAAAGTCTTTCCTTTAGACAAAACTGACTTTTCACTATTTTCTTTAATTTATTATTTAATTATTTTTATTATATTAACTAGACTCCTAAAATATATGAGACTCTTAAAATATATGGAAGGAGAATCAATTAATATTAATTGATGGGACAAAACTGAGTTGGTTTTGGTTGTGTATAAGAGTAGAATTAATAATTAAGGAATCCTAAAATATATGGTAAGGAGTCCTAAAATATATGATAAAGATTCTAATCCAAGCAAAATTCGTTTAAGAAAAACAAATTTAATGAATTTTATAAATTTAAAAGTCTTTCTATATATTAATAATAATTTTAGAAAAAGGTGAAAAGACAATTTTGTCTATTGCGAAAACTTTCAATGAAGGACAAAAAGTTCAAATCATTTTTTTAAGGGTCTTTATACTTTTAATATATCATAGATTATAGATATCTTCTTTGTTTTCATTCAAGGTATTTTGTAGTGTCAAAATTTTCGCTCAGACAAGAATTATTTTCATCAAAACTGAAGCTTTGTGATCACTATTGTATTATTTTGTTGTAGTTTACAAGTCGTAGATGAATGTGCAGGTTGTAGATGAATGCCAGTCAGTTTTGATGTATTTTTTAGGTAAATGTTAAGTTTAATTGTATTATTTTTATATCTCTGTTTTGAGAATTCTTTTTGTGTAAAGATAAAGTTTAGTTGTATTATTTTGATATCTCTATTGTATTTTTTTGTCATAGTTTACAGGTGGAAGATGAGTCTCAGACGACTTTGAGGAAATTTTATGTAAAAGTTAGATTTAATTATATTGTTTTGATGTCTCTATCATCGTATTTTTTTGTTGCAGTTTACAGGTGGCATGGTAAATGAATGTCGATCGGCTTTGAGAAATTTTTTTGGTAAAGGTTAGGTTTAATTAAATAAATTCCCCCAAAGATGTTGAATTTCATTATTGTATTCATCTTTATTATTTAAACAAATATCCTATTTAGTGGAACGTTTGAACTCAATAAAGTGAGGTACACGCGCGAAGCGTGTACATCTAAACTAGTTATTTTATAAGGGTGTGAATTTATGTAAATATGATAAGTTAACATGTATATTTATGTTATTTTTCCTTATAACAAATCCTAAGGATGTATATCTGAATATATGCTTGACACCATTCCAATGTCTTTTTGTTGGAGAAGAGTTGAATATTGCCAATACACTTACCACAAAATAAATCTATGGTCGAGTATTATTGGCAAGATCACATTAATTCATAATAAAGCTATGAAATAGAAATTAAAATAATAAAAAATTATACTACATAAACATAATACCAAATTACCTTCGTATAAATCAATAGCAAAGTCTTTAGCTATATGAACATTTTCATATCGTATATATAAATGAGCATTTTTTCCTAGTTAACTCAAAAATCGAATTGTTAATGACTCAAATCGAAAAGAAATACCTTATTGATTTGGTTATCAATTTAGCATGTTTAAAAATTAAAAACTAACAAAAAATCGAACTATAAACCAACCGATGAACAGTCCCTAATTGTTATCATAGAAGTCTTTGTATTCAAAATTCAAAACAAAAACGAATTCAGGACAAATTTATATGCAATTCAAATAGAAAATTATAAAACAAAAGAATAAAGACTTCAAACCCAATAGAGCCCAAAGTGCTCTAGTCCATTTAACCCAATATACATCGTATTATCTTAATAAATTACATAAAAATTATGAAATATCTTTGAAAACAAAATAATACAATAGTGATCACAAAGCTTCAGTTTTGATGAAAATAATCCTTGTCTGAGCGAAAGTTTTGACACTACAGAATACCTTGAATGAAAACAAAGAAGATATCTATAATCTATAATATATTAAAAGTATGAAGATCCTTAAAAAAGTGATTTGAACTTTTTGTCCTTCATTGAAAGTTTTCGCAATAGACAAAATTGTATTATTTTGATATTTCTATTGTCGTATTATTTTGTCATAGTTTACAGGTAGTAGATGAGTCTCAGACAACTTTGAGGAAATTTTATGTAAAAGTTAGATTTAATTATATTGTTTTGATGTCTCTGTCATCGTATTGTTTTGTTGCAGTTTACAGGTAGTAAATGA
The DNA here is from genome assembly GCF_002878395.1 of Capsicum annuum. NCBI lineage: Eukaryota > Viridiplantae > Streptophyta > Magnoliopsida > Solanales > Solanaceae > Capsicum > Capsicum annuum. The sequence continues at coordinate 8,493,016 of NC_061119.1, forward strand.
ATGTCAATCGGCTTTGAGAAACTTTTTTGGTAAAGGTTAGGTTTAATCAAATAAATTCTCCCAAAGATGTTGAATTTAATTATTGTATTCATCTTTATTATTTAAACAAATATCCTATTTAGTGTAACGTTTGAACTCAATAAAGTGAGGTACACGCACGAAGCGCGTATATCTAAACTAGTTATTTTATAAGGGTGTGAATTTATGTAAATATGATAAGTTAACATGTATATTTATGTTATTTTTCCTTATAACAAATCCTAAGGATGTCCAGCTAATATGTTGAACTTACACGGAAATATTTAGGTTTGTTGCATTCCAAATCCTTATAGGAGAATATATTTACAACCTATATATATGATTAAATGTATGTCAAAAAAAAAAGTTAACAAATTATAAAGCTTCTCTTTTTCTTAGGGCTATATGGCGCTAAACTGGGCAGAATTGCCTAGGGATCTAATTGATTTAATTGCAAAACATATTAAAGTGATAGAAGATTTTATTGCTTTTGGTGCTGTTGGTACTTCATGTAGAAATTCAGCAATTAAGGGAAATTTTGACTTTTTATTGCCTCAACTTCCGTTGTCAATGCTGGCTGATAAAGGTGACGATTATCGAGAATTTACTCTCTTTCTACGAACAAAAGATTCCCGTGTATTTCTTCCGGAGGTTAGAAAGAGACAATGCTATCCAACAGAGGGATGGATTTGCACCGTAAATTTTGAAACTACAGAGATGAATTGGTTGCATCCTTTCTCTCGCGCTAGTATACAATTTCCCATCGGAAAAGAATTAGGTGCTTTAGCGGAAAAGAGATTTCCTTCTCATGAAAGAATAGAGTGGTATCACTCCATAAAGAGAGGTGTCTTATCTATCAGTCCTTCTGTCACGTCAGATTATGTACTGGTGGTTTCCTATTCTACAAATTTCGATCATTTAGCTTGTTGACGACCTGGAGACCTCAACTGGACATATGTTGACTTTTATCATCATGGTGGAATCTCCTCTATGATTTACCATAAAGGACAATTTTATTGTTTTACTAATAGTGAAAAAATTTGGGCTTTTGGGTTCCAGGCCTAGCATTCCTCAACCAATTGTAGTTAAAGCACCTATGCTTGTTCATTTTGAAAATCCAATGCTTGGATATTTGAGATACCTCATCGAGTTATCAGGGGCACTATTGATTACTTCGCGATTTTTTAAAGCAAAAGTGTTGTGATACATTTGAAGTGTTTGAAATAGATGTAAACAGGTTGAATTGAAGAAGATTCACATGTTAGGAGATTTCACAATCTTTGTGGGCCTTAATAGAGCAATTTGCATTGATTCCACTAAGTTTACTGAAGTCAAGTTTCATCATATATATTTTGTTGATCGTGGTGGAATAGATTTGGGGGCGTACAATCTTGAAGATGGAAATGTTGAGTCTTGTTATCATGGAGTGTCGCTAAGTTATTTGTGGTCGCCAACATGGGTAATACCATCATTATGATAATGTGATTGTTGCACTCTTAATTTTCTCAGTATTTAGCATGTTTTTAGGCATGGTTATTGCATTATTTTGCTTACAGATTCATCTGAACTCATGACATTTGAATCTCAACGATGATTATGTTTGAACCTATAATTTTAACAATTCAATAAGTTTAATGCTACAAGTTATTTGATCTCAAGTTCTGTGTGGAGGCGGATCTATCCTTAGAGATGATCATAGGTACCCAGTAATCGCAAAATAAATGTATGTATATATGTAATATGTAATATATTAGAAGTGTGAAGACCCTCCGAAAAGATATTTGAACTTTTTGACCTTCATTAACAGTCTTTGCTTTAGACAAAATCGTCTTTTCACCATAAATATATTTAATTAATTAAATATATTTATGATAAATAAAAATATATTTAAAAAGAAAGTTCTAAAGTATATAATAAAAGGAAATATTTAATAAAAGTTTTACTTTGGAAAGGTTTTTGTCGATAAAATAGGAAAAAGAAAAACTCATAGTTGTGCCAATATTATTTTAAAACGGCGTGAAAAAAAAAAAGGCTAAAAATAGGGATGAGTATAAAATTGATAAAAAGAACTAAGAATTGACTATTTTTGTTTGGGTTTTGTTTATTTGGAATGAAAATATTATTGTCTTTTTATATAATTAATTGCTAAGAAATAAAATTGTTAATTATTACCTTGTGTAAAAAAATAAATTTACAACTCTATTTAACTGATATTTTCAATCAAATTTTACAAGAAACATAAACATTGGCTTATTCTATTTTTAATTTTCTTCTTATTTTGCTTTTGATTTGAGTCATATTATTGAGTTTATTGTCATCATCCTCTTTGTCTTTCTTTATTTGATTTTCAGTTCACTTACTTTTTTTTTGTCTTAACTTTTGCAGGTTCCAAAACGTACGTAGGGGGAAAATAAATTCATGTATAGAATTTTCTTATTCAATGAAATCTTGATAGTATCTATGATTAGGAAGATAAATTTATTTGTGATTTGAGATAAGTTTTTAAAATTTTAGTATATTTTTGAAGTTTACGATTACAAATTAAAAAGTGATGATCCATTAACCACTTGAAATTTCTGTTGGTAAAATATATATGTGCTTACAATAAAATATATATTACGTTCACATTATTATATTAAAGTACGAAAAATCTTTGAGAAGTAAAGTGTGAAGGATTTTTGTGAAGTGATTTGAATTGCATTTTATTAAAAATCTACGTAATAGATAAAATCGTCTAATTTTAAATAGTTAAAAGTTACACGTGCAAGGCACGTGTGCCTAAACTAGTATGTATATGTGTGTGTATATATATATATATCTTAAATAGTGAATATATTTGGAAAAAATGCATATGTTAACATACCTAAGTATTAAATTACAAAAAATAGCAACACTTTTTCCTAATTACATTCTATAGCATTTGTAGCATCATTTTAAGTGGTCCCTATTTTTTTTGCCGCCTAAATTTTTTACTGTGCTAAAATCCCCTTTTCACTCCTACTTTTTTTATCTTTCCTTAATTTAATTTTTTTCTTTTTTTTCGCCATTAACCATCACTCTCGCCTCAATTTTATTGCCTTTTGCACGATTCTTGCACGATATGTGATAAGGATTTGCTTCCCCTATTTCAGGTAATTATTAATCGCATATTGCATGTTAGCGGTTTATTTTTTTTCTACTTTAATTCATCTGAAATTTAGTTTTTAAGGGTTTTGTGTTTTAATGGATGAAGACACTGCAAAAACACCTACAAACAGTGGTATAAGGAATATGAAATTAGTGTCTGATGCACCATCTTTTAGTCTTGGGTTAGCTCAAGAAGATTTAGTTACAATTGTTTCAAATCCTTTATAGTTGAAGAAATCTGAAAGATCGAAAGAGATTAGGTCGAAGTTTCGCAACGACGAAGTGAAGATGATGAAAATTTTTTTAAAAAAAGGGTTGAAGAAAACTCCTTCTCCAAAGGAGCAAAAATCTAAAAAGCGGTATGAGAAGAAAAGGAAATCTAAAGAAACTGAAGACGATGTTGACAAATCTTATGATGAATCTGAAGAAGAAAGTGAGGAAGAAGTTTTTTTTTTTATTTGTAAATGTATTTTTTTGTTTGGGTTCAAGTAATTAATATGTATTTTCTGTTATGATGATATTTAGGGATTATGTGAAAAATATATTGTTGAATTAACTACTCATGAATAGTATTTGGATATAGATATTTCTAGTATAGTTGATATGCATTTTTAGTACAGTTGATACGTATTTTTAGTACAGCTGACTAATTTTGGGCTATATGTATTTTTTAGTTGATATGCATTTTTGAGTATTTGTACTTTTTAGCGTTGGTTGTAGTTTTGATATGGTCAAAATACATATGCATGTTATTTTAGTTTAACTACCATAACAGTGTATTGTCTATATGTATTTTTAGTACATTTGATATGTATTTTTTAGTATTGGTTGCAGTAATGATTTGATAAAAAAACATATGCATTTTAATCATTTGAAATATACATGCATATTATCTGTTTTTTTTGTCTGCTTGAATTTTGTTTACAGATTAAGAAGTGGTAGTTTTACTTTATATAGGTGATGCGGGATGAAATATTCATTGTCAAAAAACTTTTAAGATTTACACCGCACATGTGCTCGTACAGTGACAATGATATTTATGGAAGCATACGCATAATTTTAAATAAGGAACAGTTTAAAAACTTTTGCGACAATAACATTTTTGGATATTTTATGAAGAAGAAGCAGTGTGTACTGCAAGCACAGTTGTGCAGATGCGTTATGACGCTTGAGGTGAAGGAATAGTTCTTCTTCTGGGATTCTGATTTGTGCTAATGGCACTCATAGTTTTACTCCCAGAAAATTTGCTATCATAACTAAATTGAATTGTGTGTCTAATAGGTATGAATTTATTTTTGATGAGGGTGTACCAAATAGGATGATTGAAAAGTATTTCAATGGGGCAGAAATATACAGAAAAGGCAACCATTTCTAGCATTCACGAAGAAAGTATGAGGGGAGAACAATGATGAGGATGCTGAGAAATTTGCAATTCTGTATTTCTTGCATTCATTTGTGTTGTCTAACATTGACACTGTTGTTATATCCCGTCTTCATTTCGATTTGGTAGATAATGGAAGATATAAGAATTTTCCATGGGGTTGTTTATCTTTTGAAGATCTGGCCAGAAGTTTGAACAACCGGTTGAAAGATGGGGGCAAATTTTATTTGATTCAAGGAATGCCACTGGCTATTCAAGTGTGGCTATATGAGTGTTGTTCAAATGTCCCACCAAAGATTGCATTGAAGGTTGATAATCGGATTCCTCAATTATTAAATTGGAAGACGATTGCACCTCATCCACGCTATGAGTTTTTGATGAATGCTATGTTCAAGGACAATGGCAAGGTTTGTTGTGAATAAATATATATGTATTGATATGTATTGTATAGTATACATATATTCTTTTTCATTTATAATTGTTTAACATATTATTTAACATATTCGTAGGTTGTATTTAAGAACATAGAATCAACTGAAATGGAATTGGCAAAGCTTGAAATACCACAGAAGAATGTAACTAAAGATGAACGTTTAGTTGATTTTGACGATGACTTCCAGGATCCATCACCAAAAAACATCAACGAACATTCAAAGAAAAAACAGAAGATGGATTCATCAACCCCAGTAGCGAAGAAACCTACAAAAAAAATAGCAAGTCAATAGTGATGACGAGCATACCCAAACGAGGACTCCACCTCCTCGTGCTACAAAGAATGCTGGAATGAAGACACCAGTATTCAAGTCAATTCCAACACGAAAGGATTCTTCTTTAAAAACGAAGAAAGAGAAGCAAACAACTAGGGTTGTTTTTCCTCAGGAACAGTCAAATGAAGATAGTCATGCAGAGGAAGTAGCCGTGTCAAAGCGTGAGAGTCATGTTGAGAAAGAAACATTTATTTCTAAGAAAGTTTTTGATGCATTCCGCGAAGAGGTAATTTTTTTGGTCAAATGTTTGTTTTACATTTAAAAATTTGTGTTTACTGATTTTGTATGAATACAGGTTCGTCAAGAGTTTAAAGGAGTTTGAAGAGGTTACTCGAATTCGTCAATTAGTGATGAAAAAGTTTAAAAAAATGGTCAAAGCAATTGAACAAAGCAAGGTAAAAGTTTTATTATTATATAATATTCAGAGTATTAAAAAATACATATGCAGAGTATGCGGAAAAAATACATATGCAGTATATTGCTAAAAATATATATGCATTTTATTCAAAAATACATATGTTTTGCTGTGTCAAAAATACATATGAAATGTAATATAAAATACATATGCAGTGTGTCAAGAAATGTATTTTTCAGCACTATATATTTTTAGTGGGTTGGTATATATATATTAAGTGAACTCAAATATTAATAGTTTATTCAAATTATACTTGTAGCAACAACATGAAGATACAGATGTTGAAGCACAACAGATGAATTATGTTGGTGTCGAAACATGACCACAATAATTCAGTCCTACTGTTGATCAGAATTTGAATGAGAATCGGGATGGTACAAAGATAAATAATAACTAAAATATGATTATTCTTTTGAGTGTACATATGTAATTGATTGTTTTAGCAGTTATATGTTATTTTATATATAGACTTATATAAACATATACAACTAGATTTTTGTTTGATGTTGTTTTAATTTTTTTTGCTTGTTTGCAAGGGGTGCACTGATTTGCATCCAGATAAAATAAACATTGAAATTGATTCTCAACATTTAATCTCTGATGAGCTTCTCCAAAGTATAAATTTGATTATAATCTTTCTGAGGAGATTGTCCATCATGATGTTCGAGTATGTATAATGAATTGAACTTCAGTTTATGTGATGTAACAATCCTAACAATCCATAGGACAATTATATATTTTCTTTCATCTCTATTGTAGATCATTGATGAGAAATTGGATGATACAAATTTATCTTATTCGCAGTTTACAATCCCAGATGACTTGTTACCAAGTCTTAATGCATACCGAAGAGAAAGCATTACGAGACATCCATTGACAACTTGTGAAGAAGAACAAAGTGATGAACATTCTAGTGATAAAAAGTTCAAATCTATTGTTCAAGATCATTGTCAGGTATGTATTATGAACATATTTAAGGTTATGTGGGTTATTTTGGACATAAAAAAATAAACTTTTTTTTTCATTTTTTAAAGAAAACAAAGAGAACATTGGATCGAGCTCTAAACCAGACATGCACAGAGAGGTTGATCTTGATACAGAGGAGCAGATTATGACAACTCCTAAAATACAAGAATTAACCACTGATGAACAAAGGGATGGAACAGTTTGACCTGATTCACAAGACACAATCCTTGATGACTTGCTTCCTAATTTGAATATATACAGTAGTAAAAGCATAATTGTTCATCCCTCTGCTCATCAGGCGACCATCCAAATTCAACGAGTCACCTTACACGATGAAATTTGGTTCAGCTACCGGTAAGTACAATTAGTTATATATTTAGTTTACAATGTAACATGTTATGCAAATACTTTTTAATAATTACCTTTTTGTATTACGTAACTATATAGAGAGCTCAGAAGGGCACATACGTATATTCTCACAGAAACATTCATTTGTTTATCACCCGATTGATGGGATAGTGGATACGAAGATTGTCAATAAGTTTATGGATTGGAATTCTGAAGACCTTCTCAAAGTTCATGCTAAAAGGTATTTCTATTGAACTGTTTTAACTTTTTTTTTTATTTTAAATTACATTATGTTCTCATGATTTAACATATACTAATTAGCAAAAAAAACAGGAAGGGAAATGCGGATCATTACAAAAGGAAAAAATCAACCATTCCAATGATGCATTTCAGAATTGAGATTGTTGAAGATAAAAACTGATTTTACACAATGGGGTTCCCTGATCAGTCATGGACAGACTCGGTTAGTATATTTTTTTTTTGACAATATTTTCTTTACATTTATAGCTCTAATTAAATACATATTATGGTACTTATAAATACATATGCAGGTGCACATATGTATTTTTACTATGTATTTTTTTATTATATAAGAAAGGAAGTGTTACACTTTAAATTACATATGACTTTTAATATTACATACACAAGCTAAATTTAGTATACAAATAGTTTGAATGATCTAAAATTTGTGTTGTTACTTACTGCGGCATATTGATGTTTGCTTCTACTACTTGAGGAAGAAGTCGAAGTATGACCCCAACAGGTCTTACAAATTCAGCACAGTAGATTACAATTTTATGAACATAATTAGGTCTGTTCATGATGTTTATTCTGCGGATGCTGCAAACCTTACTGCGGGAGGACAGGTGACACATCTTAATAAATACATAAATGGGTTCCATATGCATGCTGTTGTGCCATGGCATACGGTGAAAGACATTTAAAAGGAAAAACATCATTGGGTGCTAGCAATTTTATCCTTCTCAGAGAGGTGCATATTCCTATAAGATTCATATGAATCATCTGGTCATTATTCGGTTGTTTTTTATGTGACTGAGAAATTAGCTGTGATTATCCCATTGTGTCTCCAACAGTGTGATTTCTACGTTAAGAAGGAATTGATGTTGAAAACCATCCAAGATACAAAGACAAAGACTCCTCAGATATGTTTGATGTGTTATTTCAAGAAAGTTTACCTCAACAACTGAGCGGAATCTCGTAAGTTATTTAATTTACATATAACAAAAGTGTATGCTTGTAAAATATATATTAAAGCTCATATGTGTTCCTTTTTATTGTTTTTGTAGGGATTGTGGTGTCTATATGGTTACATATGCGGAGTGCCTTTCTTATGGTCACAAAGTTCTTGCGAATGAGTTCGACCTCAATGCACTTCGTACAAGATATGCTGCACTTTTGTGGAATTATGGGACCAGAAAACAAGACGCAAATGCTCATAGTGATGTCGAAACACCTTTGAGGCCTGCAAGGGAAAGCAGAATAACTAGTGTAACTGAAGTTTTTGATGTATGATGGATGATGGATTGATTACTTTGTATAGTTTAGATGCTGGTTTATGGATGTAGGTACTGATTATACAAACTAATTTTGATATTTTGATGTGGTTCTAATTGTAGGTTATAATAGTACTTATATTTAACTGAATGAAATTAATTTAGTTTTGAAGTTTCATCTGAGTATTTTATGCATAGTTAAAAAATACATATGTATTGTTCATATTATGCTTAAAATACATATACAGGACAAATCAAGTGTTTTTAGCTAACAAAAATACATACGCAATGTTATGCCTAAGCATTCCAAAAATATATCTGAATTTTTTAGTTTAAAAATGTCAATGTTATGTTAAAAATACATATGCAATGTTAAAAAAATACATATGCAGTGTTCATATTTTGCTAAAAAATATATAAGCATTATAAATCAAATTTAGTCTAAAAATACATATGCAGAGTTAATAGAAAGTTTTTCTAAAATACATATTGTTCATACCTAATATGTATTTTGATATGTGTTCAATTAATATGATTATAAATGAAAACTCGAATTAAAGATAAATTTGAGCTTTTAATATAGTTCCGTAATTTATGGTGAGATTTTATTTAAAAAAATACATATGCAGTGTTAATATTTTTCTTAAAAATACATATGAATCATACATAAAATATATTTTAAGCATATAAATACATATGCAGCGCTAAGATTTTGAAATTCAAACATAGATTTGTAGAATATGTCATATGTGGCTAAATCAATGAACAATTACGAACCAAATAAGAGTTTGGTTAATCAAAGTTACCAACTTTAACCTAAAATGTATATTCAATGTTAAAAATACATATGAACTGTAGATTCAAAATACATATGCAATGTTCAGATCTTGCAACATATACATATGCAGTATTCAGATTTTACTATGTTCAATTGTCAAATGATGATTAAATGTATTAACTAAAAAAAATAGTTCATGATTATAAAAAATGAAAATAAAGTTTTAAGCAATAATACGGAAGGAGAAATGTATCATTTTCGATATTTCCTACAAGAACACCTATTGTGACCACAAGCACCGCATGAGTTGATGTTCTTCTTTCCAAACATATCTCGGCCTGATTTTCCACGATCCTTCTTTGCAGGTCTTCCTGGAGGTCTTTTGAATTTTGGAGGCAGTACTATTTCACCAAGTACGCTCTCTGAAATTATCCAGTCATCTTTGTGTGGCAACGGGTAGATGGGAACATCATATGTCTTCAAAACAGTTTTTGGTTTAAACAAATCACAACAGTATGACCCCTTCTCAAAATTCTTCTTCTTCAACACCGCACAAGCATGCGCCATGGTATCTGATCTAGTTGAAATGCATTACATGAGCATTTTTTTTCTTGAGGTAAACAATGAAGTGCTTTTGTTTATCATGTACCGTATACACATATTCTGTGGCTGGTATAACCTAATATAAAAATAAAAAGTTTAATGAAATGCTACAAAAAGATGAAATTCATATTATGCGATATGTTTTAAGCACACCAGCATTTTGCAGAAAAATACATATGCAGAGTACATTTTTACTGAGCATCCTAATACATATGCAATGTTAATTATTTTCAATAAAAAAATACATATGCAAAATACATAATATTTCTTTTACTGAACTTTTAGTTTATTTTTACATATTTTCATTAATTTAGAACTAAATGGAAGTTATTTTATTAATTATATTTTTCAGAAGTATAAATTCCACAACTGTAAAAGGCCATACCGTCATACGAGTACACTAAGCCTCGTTCTCTTTGAGTATGTCATTAAACTTTCCAATGAGTGGTGTGAAGGTATATGAAGCCTGTTGCCTATTTTTTCAATTCCATTTTGCATACAATAATCGAACTTCCTCAAGAAATTCATAAATTGGCAGTTCTATAGCTGATATAAGTACTCCATTTATTGACTCCGCAATGTTTGAAGTCAAAGTCCATCCTCGGTGAACTGTTGCATAGGACCTAGCCCACTTTTCGTAACTAGCCAATTCCAAATAATTCTTCACCCTAATATCAATTGCCTCAACTTTTTTCATTAACATGTGGAATTCTAACTTTGAATATGATTTGGCCATTGTATAAAAGATCTTCGACAATGCATCGTGTGACTTTATGTAAAGTTTTTCAACATTCCCACATAGATGTCACATACATGCTTAATGTGGAACATCGTTGTACACATCGCTAACAGCCTTTATGATGCTTGGATTCCTATCAGAAATAATACACATGTTTTGTCTTTCCCTATACGCTTTCTTTAGATTCTAAAAGAACCACGTTCATGATGCATCATTTTCAAAATCAATCACACCATATGCCAAAGGGAATATATGACATGTATATACAAAATAATTACGCGCAGTCAAATAAAAATACATATAGAAACTGTATATGTATTTATTAAATATACAGGTAATTAAAACTGTATATTATATCAAATAAATGGTATCAATTGCATATAATAAAATGTAGACACATATAACTATCAAACATAATCAATTTTACATGTTTTCATTCATGAAACTTTGAAAATATAGGTAATTTTATACAGATATGTATATATCTAGTGGAGATATGTATTTTCAGGTGATACACAGAAATACAAAAAAATACAACAAGTTTTACAATATAATTATTATAAAATCATACTAACCTGCTCCATCCATTGTACATGCTGTTACAAATGCCCCAGTATACATTCCCCTCAGATGACTAGCATCAACAACTACGACTGGTCTACAATGATCGAATCCCTTAATGAATGCATTTAGAGAGATATATACATACAAGAACGCATTCCCATTTGTCTTCTTCATTCTTATATGTGACTCTGGATAGGTAGTATTCAGTACATATAAGTATGATGGCAGTTTCCCACAAGATGCTGATGGCTTACTCCTCAACTCTTCTGACGCTTTTTCTTTGGCCCTCCAACATAAAGTGTATGTCAGATCCATACAAAATCTTCTTTCATGTCATTTTTTATTTCTGTCGCACTGTATTTTCTTTTGTGGTTCTTGAATTTTTGTTTAACCATACCACCTATCAATATACTAGTAGCATGCACCTTTGGATAGATCTTGTCCTTCACCAGACACGTATGCTGAGGTCTGAATTCTCTTATTCTAAACATTTCAGTTTCTCCCATTCCTGATGCACACATTAAAAACTCGCAGTTTCTTGATTTGCAAAACAATGTATACCTGCGTCCAACATAATTTATTATATTCAAAATACATATCCAAACTAATATTAAACAACAACAGAGTGATATAGAATGTACGTACGTTTTCTTACTTTACCTTTTACTTCGCGTTTGAAATTTTTCCCTAATTGAATAGTCCTTCATGACTGACTTCAAAAAATTTTTCTCAAGTAAATCTGGTCTTCCTCAACATGCTTGTGAAGTGGATCTGAGATAATCACCTCAACAGTATCCATTTCAAATACATCTAATGCTTGTGTATCTTCACAAACCACCAAAGCTCCTTCATTTGTTGTATTTATCACTGTTTACAAGTTGTTGCAGTTGGTTATTCTTTCAGCAACACATATAGATGAACTTGCCACATTTCTCTCTATAACTTTCTCCAAAATGCTTACATATAAAGGAAGACAATTCATGTCTTGTATCTGCTTTTTCTGAAATATAAACATCTTTAAACCCAATCATTATGTATTTCTATCTGCCCTGCATTAGCAGTAATTTGATATTCCACTAGAATACGTTTCCTCGTTAAATCCACACTTAAGTGAGATGCCAATTCATCGTGCAGCTCAACGAATGTTGCCGATGTGCTCAACAGTATAGCATCAGTGACGTATTCTTCTTAGTTTTTTTCATACGTCCACCAGACCAGAGTGCTTCACAAGCACTGGTATGCTTCCTATTTCTACTTGATTTGACCAATAAATAAATAAATATAAACATTTTTTCAAAATGTAACTTGTTAAAACAAAAACTTTTCAGCTTTAACTGCAAACAAAGTTACATAGCCAACATCTCCATTCAAAAAATAAATTTAAACAAAATTTGTTTAAAGTAAAATACAAACACAAATAAAGTTTTAAACCAAATATAGAAACTACTGAATCGAACGGAAGAAAAACTTGTATAAAATATATTTTCAGCAAAAACAGTTATACTCTCAAATTCCGACAAGCAAATAAAATATACATATTCAGTGTTAACATTAATTATTTCAAAAATACATATGCAATGTTAACATTAAACTTATCAAAAAATACATATGGAGCATACCTAATTTGTATTTTGATATGTGTGAATAGAATTTCATCACATTCAGCAGCTCAATTCAATCATCCATTGATCCAGGATTTCAAAAAATAATTGAATAAAATTTAACTCGAAGTTTGATTAAATTATTTTCATAATCGATTATACAATACTGTGAAATTATTCTACAAAGCTTCACAATTTGATCAATTGTTAAATCGATCAAAATAACAACAACCGATACTAAAATAAATAGTCAAACAATGAAATCTTAATACCTGAACAACTTCTAAACTGAAATTTTGCAACGAAAAAGTTTAATTCTGAAGGTTTTTGTTTTATATGTTGAATTTCCTCCTGCTTTGATTATTAATCGAAAGTAAATATGAGCATTAGTAATGGCTGAAACAAAAAATTCAACCGGAAAAACTTCATGATTACGTACCTTAAATAACAATAAAGGATGAATTTTCAACTGATAGTTGAATTCGAAAAATTTGAACTGAAGAATCTATAATTGAATTTGATTCAAAGAAATTAATGCTTCGTTTTGAAACTGATGTTGAATTCGAAGAAGATAATGTAGAATTTCATATGAACAACAGCAATAGTTTAACATAAAAACACGGTTGAATTAGACGAAATTGCTCATAAAAACGAAAAGAAGATGTTGATTTTGATTTTTTTTTTCTCAGATGAACTTGTTAATGGCGAAAACTGAAATTTGAAATTTGATCAATGTTGTTAAGCTAAAACGAAAATCACGTGATTGAAGTTGTTTTAACGGAAAAGGAATCTACAAAATTAATTAATTGGTAATTATACCATATTTATCTCAACCAATTTCAGTTATTTAAGGAAGGTAAAATTAGTTGTATATGTATTTTTATAGTAACAGTTTTTAAAAATACATAATACAAGTTGCTACAAAATATAATTACGAAACTATCGCTATAAAATTAATAATTAAGACCTCAAGTATGTCATTTCTGAATTTTTCCCAATATATTTCTCTATGGCACCCCTAACAACAAAGTTAAAGTGGTTCCACCGGTTGATTTTGGTTGCACGAGTGGGCTCACCTGACTTTGATTCCTCTCTTAGCATTTTTCCGAGATGTAGTTGTACAATTGCATTATGTTTCCTCAACCACGAGCCAGGTTCTAGGCCCCATCCTGCAAAAAATATTGAATGGTGCACTTTGTTGAATACTTAATTATGTAGTGAAGTGTTGGTCTATTTAGGAGCAGGAAATTCAATAGTTATTCAAGAAAATGATTTTCGGTCTAATTACACAAAAATTGAGTACTTTTAGTGATGTCATAAGAGTTATTGCTCATATATACTTGCTGGTGGTTCTTTGTAATACAATGGAAAATTGATTAGATAATGTGCTATATTATTGAAAAATTGATGGTGGGAGGGAGCCATTGAAACTCAACTAGCACTTTTTTATTTAATTGTTTTAATTTTGTCGAACATATTTTGAGAGATCTTAGTTCACCGATGGGTCAACAGAGTCGAAAGATGGTCAAGTATCGCGGCACCTATAATCTTAACACCTGTCACTAAAAGGCGGTTGATCCAAACGGACTAAAATAAGATTTAGACGTCTGAATCTGAATACTTAATATATTATTTTTAAATTTAAAAATTTAATAATCAAGATTATTTGTTTTTCAATATTTGAATGTGAAAAAAAAATTATTTATATATATAATAAAAAATACAATTCAAATAAAAAAGTTAATTGTATAATAGAAAAATATGTTATTTAATACAACAAAATTATTATTTGATTGAAAAGAAATATTTTTATTTGTTAGTGATAATGAAGATAGTTTGTAATGGTGGTTGTGATGACAATGATTGAGTAGTGATTAATAATATTAATGGTGATAGTTGTGATAGTATTGTAGTGACTGTTATAACGCCATGATGGTGGTTGATGTAAAGTTGGTTGATGTTAGTAGTTGGAGGTGTTGATTGTGATGACTGAAAAATGAATATCTGATGGCTGATGATGTGTTGGTGGTAGTTGAAATTGTTGTTAGTTGTGATGGTGCAGATGATTGATAGTAGAGATAGATTGTAGTAATGACACTAGTTGAAGTGTTGATAGAGGTGGGAACACTGGTGACAATAGTGGTGTTGGTGGTCGAAGAATGTGTGAAGGTTGATGATGTATTAATGGTAGTTAGCAGTGGCAGTTGTGATAAATGAATTGATCGGTAGTGAACAATGATGGTAGTGTTGCTGACGATGACGGATATAATTAGAATAATGATGGTGATGGTAGTGGTGTTCACTAGAATCATTATTCAGTGATTGTGAGCTGATTATTATTAGTTCTTTTACATTGCCATATATGTGTGAATGACATTCCCAGTACTGCCAAAGAATGTTAAAAATCTGACAATTTGACATGATGCATACAACTAACAAGGAGAAGTTCTCTCACACGACTATCGAGCTTCTGTTCATTTTTACTTGACACGTTTTTCATTGCCAAAGCCAGCTCGACTAATTTTCGGAGTTAAGAGGTGCTCATTGCAAAACCAAGAAACTACTATATAAAGTATATTTTATTTAGACGAAGCCAACAGCTGAAAACAACTGTTTTGAACTCAAAAAGGAAACATAACCAATGCCATTATAAGGCA
>NC_061119.1:8511492-8523307 GCF_002878395.1 Capsicum annuum
TTAAGTTTTCTTGATATTTTTTATAAAAAATCAAGTGATGACTCTGTAATTTTCTTTAAAATTATTTCGAAAGATTTTCTCAATTTTTTGAAATAGTTTTAAAAAAAGGTCAAAACCATTTTTTTAAAAATTAAATCCAAAAGGGATAAAACACTCATCACTACACCACAAACCATGTTGATTTTACTTACTTTATTCGTTTACTCATAGTTTTCTTTTCCATAACGAAACAATACAAATTTTAAATAATATTTTAAAGTGTAATTTAATTACATGAAAATAAAGAAACAATTGTAACTTATAGTACTTTTATATAGTTTTAATTTATTAAATTAACATAATTTAATTTAATTTTATAAATTAATTAAATTGATTTTTAGGAAATAAAACATGACAACTATTTTGAAAGAAAGAAAGTATAAATTATCACTTATTTCCGGAAATTCTTTTTCAATGAATTATTTGACTATTTAAATAATAATAATGATATCGACAAAAAATAAGTATCAAAGAGGCACTTATATTGCCGTATATGTTGTATAATATAATGTTTTTGGTTGGCAACTTGTGCATTATTTTTTAGTGGTCACAGGATAAATTTTGTTCTACTGTAATAGTTCGTAAAATTGCATAGAAAATATAAATTTTATTAAATAAGTTTTACATGATGAACTCAATCAAAAAAGCATGTATGACATTTTGAATTTGATAAAATCATCTGCTTAACTAACTCGATCATTTTTGAGATACCATACAATTTTTTACTCTCCTACTCCTAGTTGCTATTTTTTTTAATTAATAACTAAAGATAATGAATAAGCCGTTGTCTGCATTTTGATTGTACTGTTATTTCTACTATTTTGATTATTGATTAATGAGGCATTGTATCAATAGTTCTTCTTTTGTACCTCTATAAATACTCCTGCCGTATCAATTTAAGTGTTTTATTTATTTGGACATTTAATATAACAAAGAAATATATTGAATTTCAAAAGCTTATTACATTTAGTCAAAATATTTTGTAACCATTCAATATTCAAAACCTATCAAGTCGACTACTATGAATTTACATCGCCTATGATCTATCAAAGAGAAAAAATAATCCTTTAGTTTTTAGATCCAACGGTCGAATTCAAGTAAAGTTACTATCACCTTTTAAAAAAAAAAAAATACTAATCACCTTTTTTTAAAAAAAAAAATCAAAATATAAAAAGATGGCAAAGTTATTCTTGCTCAAGTAAATCTAGAGCTGCCAATATGGGCTAGGCCCGTTGGGTCGGCCCGACGTAATTTGATGAAATTGGACTTCAGTTTTTGCAGTCCATTTAAGAATAAGACTTTTTAGACCCGGATAAGCCCATGGACTGTGGAGCTTGAGCAATGTGGGTTGGACTAGCCCGTGGGTCGGCCCGTAAATCAAATACATGCAATTATTTAGATTGCTTATTAGTATTTTTATTTGGTTCGAAAGATATCATGTCAAAAGTTATTTAATTTCGCTATAGGAGTATTTTTGGAGGTGTTGATGACTTGATTAACAATTATTAACACTATATAATTTTGTCTGATAATATTTATGTTTATTAACATTCTAAAATTAAATTATAAAATATTATTATTTTTAAAAGTGAGTTGGCCCGTGAGGCGAACAACCCATAAAGTAATAGTATGAGCTTGGTGTTTTTTGGCCCATCATTTTGATGGACCAATCCGGCTTGACCCGTCAAACTCAAAACTCATGTGGGCTAATCCGAATGGGCTGGACTGATCCATATTGACAACTCTAAGTAAATTTGAATTTACTTTAGATTTTCTAACTTTGGATAACAGAAGGCTAAAAGTTGTTCCTTTTGAAAAATAATATATATTTTAACCATGAAATTAACCATTTAGATTTTTTTTTTTTTTAAAAAAAACATTGTGTACATTATATTCTTCTCGAAAAGAAATGGAAGAACAAATAAAGCAACAAATCTGGTTATACAACTTCTTAAAGAAAATTAATAATTACAGCTTACAACCATCACAAATTCAACAATTTTAACTCTAAAGGAAAAAAAATAAAACTTAACGCAATATTAATTTACACAACACAAGCATTTTTTTCAATAAAAAACACACACCAAAGAGAAAAAAAATTGCCCCATTTTCTCAATTATCACTACTAATCTTGTTCTTCAACCTATTTTTTCTAATTAGCTTTTCATTTGGAGTTTTTATTCCAAGTTTTTGTAAACAAATCAAGAATCAAACATTTGTGAAGAGATTTTGGGGTCAAATCCAAAATTTTAAAAAGCAAATTTGTTCACTCTTGAGGATATAGTCATTAATTTGACAATTTCCCATATTAATGTTACCAATGAAAAGGTTAATTCACTTTTGTTGAAAGAAAAACGTTTAAATTTGAAAAATATTTATGAGAATTGTTCAATTAATTATGAAGATGCAATGGTTTTTCTAGAACAAGCAAAATTGTATTTGGAATACAAACAATTTTGGGATTTGGGATATTATGCCAAAGATGCAAATTTGGATATTATTTCTTGTGAAGAATCCTTCAAATTAGCTAATTTCTCTTCCCCTCTTAAAATGATAATTATATTTTGGTTTTGTTAAATGATATCATTGTTGTTATCTCTAATGTGCTTTTAATAATAAAAAAAAAAACATAGAATTGTTATTTTGTGTGTATGTAATTAATGTTGATGTATTATTGTATTTTTGTAGTTTAGTAATGTTTGAATTTGTTTTTTCGTATGTGTGCTTTTGTTTCATACATTTCTTTAATAAAAAGTTTTTATAGTCACACAAATAAAAATCATGCTCGTTTTGTACTCGCGATTCCTACTATAAAAATTATAATTATTTGGCTTGTTGGCGATCTAAAGGCCTCAACTGGACTTGTGTCATCATTGATAACGATGATGGAGTCGGTATGCGTTTTTCTGTTTCAAATATTTCTTTCTTTGATAAAAAAGTTTTTGTAACCACACAAATAAGAATCATACTCGTTCTGAATATGAGTTTTTAAATATTTCTCATGTCGATTTTTGTGGATTATTTCTTGGGGAGAAAGGCAAATATACCCCTCAACTTTATTATTTAGATCAAATATATCCACCATTGAAAAATAATGTATATAATATATCATGTCGAGTAACACAGAAAAATTAGGAAAAAGAATATGATATTATTTTGCTCTATATTATTCTGTTTGCTCTATTCTTAGTACTTATAAGGAGTCGTTTTGTGTGAGGCGTAAGAGATAAATATTTTCGAAATAAAGTGAGGGATTATCTTATCTCATGTTTGGTATGAGGTACGTATTAATTAATATCAGGATTATTTATCCACAATTTACATCATAGTGATGGGATAAATTATCCTATATATATGGTGG
The DNA here is from genome assembly GCF_002878395.1 of Capsicum annuum. Taxonomy (NCBI): domain Eukaryota; kingdom Viridiplantae; phylum Streptophyta; class Magnoliopsida; order Solanales; family Solanaceae; genus Capsicum; species Capsicum annuum. Next base: position 8,514,893 of record NC_061119.1, read on the forward strand.
ATAACTAATTTTGAAATAATTAATTTCGACACTAATTATGCTGGAATAACTCTTTCCCAACCAAACAACCCGAGAGATTTTAGTGATACATGTAAAATAAGGAAAAAAAAATAATATTTTGATCCCTATTATTCCGCCCGTTCTATACCTAGTTAGATACAAAATTCCAACTTTTTCAGGTATAAAATTTGCTAAAAAGATTTAACTAATAACAACATACTATGAAATTCCACAAAGTGGGCCGGATCTAAGAAAGGTAGAAGGAGAAAGGACGAGAATGACCTGTCGGCCAAAGTATTTCCACTAAAATGACCCTTAAATTCAAATTACCATATAATAGCCATTTCCATCAAAATGACCCCTGCATGTTGCATTCCTCTTTCTTTCTATTTTTTTTTTCCACTTAGTTGTTAAAACACTTCTTGCTTTCCCTTTTTCTTATGTGTCATCTAGGCTTTTGTTGTGTTCATTCATACCTTACCAATCAGTAAATACTGTTTTCACTGGTTGTCTGATAGGATCCGTGGAGCACAACTTGCAGAAATGCCATTCATTGAGACGAGGAATATATATAGGCAACAAGGAATTTGTCGTAGACTGTTTTATGCTATTGAGACAATATGTTACTTACTGTGCTAATTAAATTTTCTTTGTGCTCTTAATTCTTTCTGTATTTTTTATACATAAAATTTTTTCGAAGGATAGCATATCAGACCCACTGCCAATGTATCTTGTTTTTCTTTATATTCATGCTACTCCTATTGTTAATTGTTTTGGTAATTCATATTAAAGAATTTATTGAAGAGGGAAGTATCCAAATCCCTTTATAAATACAATTATTAAAGATATATATTTATATATAATAATGATACAGTTTCTATATATATATATACATATTTTATATAATAATTATAGCATTTTTATGCACATTCTATACAATTTTTAACTACAATTATTATTTAGATACATATTTTATATGACTCTATATAGTTTCTACATGCATTCTAAAAATATATTAATTTAGTATAAGAGAGTATCAATTGAATATATGGACACTGCAAGTGTATCAATGTAGTATAAAAGTGTATTAATGTGGTTTAAAAGAATATCAATTGGGTGTAGGAACTGCATGTGCTTGCACAGAATTTCCTTTCTCTTTTTTAAAAAGTGTATCAGTATAGTATTAAAGTGTATCAATGTGATATAAAAGTGTATCAATTGAGTATAGAGACTGCATGTGCCCAATTGGGACAAATGGCTAAAAAGGGGGAAAAGTATAAGTAGCCACCTTTACAAAAGTAATTACATATATATGGCCGGATTTAGTGATTTCAATTATGTCAGGTATAATATTTACTTTAATACCTTTTTTTAAAAAATAAATTAAAGCATAATATCCTCTGCAGTAATAAAACGTGACATTGTGGAAAACTAGGAGAAATTTGTGGAACCACAAACTTTTCACTTCATTTTTTTAGGGAACATGTTTATCTTTATATTTCATTTAAAAATTCATTATCTCTGCAATACGAATATAGTTAACAGTTGTAAACTGAAGTATATTTGCTCTCCATTTTTTCATATTTGATTTTCTGCCATGGAAGAAGAAATCTCAATTTTGATTCAACATGGTGGTGAATGGGATAGTGAACACAACTTCAATAACTTTGTTGTTGATGGTTTAATATTAAAATTGGATTGCTATTTTGAGACGTTTCTTGATGAATTAACGAAGATTCTTGGTGTTTATGCTTCTGCGGATATAGTTGAAATTAAATTTTCCATGAAGCATAATTATACTCGAATGAAGATATTCAACGATTGGAGTTTGAAATGGTATATGAATTTGAAATGTAAAAGTTCTTTAACAGATTATCCTCTTTGTTTAACGGTGAAGGAGAGAGATTGTGATCTAATTTTGTCAAGTACCAATACTATTACTTCAAGGTATAATGACCTGTAATTGATAAGGAATACTGAACATGTTGAGTCTGTTATGCCAAATGAAGGAGAACATTTTGATGGAATGAAAATCGCTGAAAATGGCATAATCAATAACATATTTCATATAGAGATAAAAAAAAGTCAATTATACAGAAACAAGAATATACTCTAGGATGTTATAAGTCTTCATGCGATCAAGGAAAATTTTCAGTTCAAAGTGAAACGTCAAGTTCAACAAGGTGAAGGATATGCTTAAGTGTTTTGTACTTATATATACGTCTTATATGTAACATATACTTAGTATAATAATTGATATGTCAGATGTTGATAAAAATCAAGAATAATATTTGGTCTTTCATTGATGTCGCAATTTTCCTTTGGGCTGGTCAATATGGTATACTATTATGTATGGTTTTTGCAGTTACTACATAAAAAATTATCAATTGACTCAGAATGTTATTAATTTTTCTACTAATAAGTAGGTGTGTAACTTTTACGATGTGATGATATTGCAGGTATTATCTTGTATGTAAGGATGATCAATGTTCATGGTATTTGAGGTCATCCAGCCTTAATGATCAGATATATTCAAGGTGAAAAGGTTTTATAATGTTCACACATGTGGAAATGAATCAAGATTTTTTGCACAAAGACATGCTACTACTAAGTTTGTAGGAGGTCTCATAATAGACAAATTTGATGATTCTAAGTCTGAATATACTCCAGCCGAAATACACGTGATATTAGAAATAAATATGGAGTGCAGTTGAACAACATGAAGACATGGAGGGAAAAAAAAAGGCTCTAGAAATATTACGGGGTAAACCTAGAGATTCATATGCTAAATTGCCAAAATACTTGTACATGGTGAAGCATACAAATCCTGGGTCAGTTACAAGTTTGAAAAAGTCAGAGGGCGGACGTTTTTTATATGCGTATGTAGCACTATATGCTTCAATCAAAGGATGGGAATACTGCAGTCTTGTTGTTATTGTTGATGGCAGCTTCTTAAAGGCAACATATAGGGGTACAATTTTGACAGCTTGCGCACAAGATGTGGAAGGTTAGAATTTATTGGCTATTAAAGGAGATGGTCCAACTTTTCTGAGTTTTTTTTCATGATAGCAATTTATTCTAAATTGATTATATCTTATTCACTTAATACAACTTTTTGTTGAAGTTATTAATATATAATGACTATTTATTCAGATTTTGAATTCCAAAATAGTTATACTTGATTTTATTTACGTAATAAAATATATATTTTTTTGTCTATCAATCAGATAAAATATTTTCATTAGCTTTTACTGTGGTCGATTCTGAGAATGATGCGTCATGAAAATGTTTCTTCGAACAAATTCGAGATACCTATGGCACGTGAAAAGGAATGTGTATTGTGTCTGACCAAAATGAAAGCATATTTAATGCCACTTCCTTTGTGTATCCAGAGGTGCCTCACTGTGTATGCTTATATCACCTATGGAGCAATATAAAGAAGAATTTTAAAAAGCACCACAAAGAGTTGCGAAAAATATTTTATGCAACGGCTGTAGCATACACATAAGAGGAATTTGACCAATACATGACAGAGATAATAAAATTGACAAGAGGGTTCAAGAATACTTGTTCGATATTGGATATCATAGATGATCAATAGCATATTGTGGTGTCAATAGATACAACATGATGACTTCGAATATAGCAGAATCCGTGAATGTAGTCGATAAGGAGGCTAGAGATCTTCCTATTTATGATTGTTGCTTTTCTTAATGGAGATGATTGGTCGCTGGAACAATACAAATAGGGACGAAGCAAAGGCAACAGGTACAACGCTTAGCACCAAATATGAAACCATGTTGAGGTTGAGAATGAAGGAATCACAGAGGATGACGATATGCGATATGCTTGTGCTTATACTACTTTTGTATATTTTGTATAAAATTTAGTGTGCACCTATTAATAATAATTGTACATTGTAGGTTTCACAGTCAACTGATTTTTTATATACGGTTTATTATGGGACAAAGAGATTTATAGTTTGCATGCGTGACAAAATATGCACTTGTAAATAATTTGAAATGGATATTATGCCATGTAAGCATGCGCGGGCGATTGTGAGAAAGTACTACATGAAGGAATATGAATATTGCTCGGTATACTATACGAAGAATTATCTATTGAACACATATGGAGTTTCAGTGTATCCTGTTCCTGATGAGAGTATATGACAAATTCCTCCAAATGGAGCGGATGTAGTTCTACCACCCCAAAGGAAATATCAAACCTGACAGGCCACAAAAGAAACGCCTAAAAATTGGTGGCGAATCAAAGCGAAAGAAGTCAAGAATTACATGCAGTGTTTGTGGACAACCAGATCATAATAGGCAAACATGTCGGAATGTTTCAAAAGATGCATAGTTTTTAAAATTTAATTCATGAATTTCATTTTTTTTTCTTTTAGTCCAAGTTCAGTACATTGTTTATATTCTGTTAATAGGTGCATTAATGCATATATGCTGACAAAGATATGCCTTATACATCCACATAGTTTATACTAATATAAACTAAAATATACCACTTGTAAATACAAAATGACAGATATTTTATGCAACAAGCTTATAATTTTTATACTATTGTCATTTTTAAGATTCCTTTCAAAGTTTGTATCTCATTAGTATCAAATTTTGATCTCTCGTCTTGTTTTAAATAAATTAAAGTTCAGTACACACTATTTATATTGGAAAAAGAGTCGAACCAAAATGATTTATTGTAACAAATATTACACAATAGACACCCACTGACAATCGTTCCTCAAAACAAAGTCAAGTTCATGCTTGTCCTCTATATTCTTTATCCTATTCAGGAAGCACCAATTCGGAGAAACCTGTAATGAAAGGCGTCTACAATGTTTAACACTACTCCCGATTTCTTTTTTCTTTTACTTGTTATGTGTTCTACTTTGAACCATTAAAATCAAAATACATGCTTGCTGATCTTTCAACACAGTTGTACCGATGTTAAGATCTTCTCTGCTCCTTTCACTGGTAGGTCCAGACACAAATTCTGTGTTTTCATGTTTCCCCCTCCATCTTTTCCGTTTGTTTGTTTCGCCAACTCTAAGACACTTATTTTTCTGCAGAACTTTTCCGAAATGAGAAGTCCCACCGGTACTGCAATCTCCATAACTTGTTTCACTAGGGTAACGCTCTTCAGTATCAGTTCTTACAATGCTAGCCAAGTTGACATTACTTTCAGGTGATTCCTCCATGATAACTTGAGTAGCAGAGGTGTCACTGCCAGAAAATTTAGTGTTTTCCTGCTCAACTTCTGCGGAATAGTTCTTTGATAATGGTCCAGACTCTGATTGATCATCGTTGATACTAAATTGCATCCCTGAGTAAAAAATGAAAAATTCCAGCCTTGAGGTACATCATCATTAATAGGGAGTAAACCAACTGTGCTTGAAAAATAACTGTAGGCAAATTCAGAAAATAATCAAAGCATGTTTGACTAAATATTTGCAATTGACTCTTGGTGAGCTTATCGTTAAAAGTGTTAACGATATCTATTTTTGAAGCGTCAAACTTAGGTTTTTTATGATCTGCAAAATTTCTAGTTCTGCAACAAAATATAAAATTTAAAAGAAAATTAATACATAATCTTTAAAAACTTTAGGCATGTTGCCTATTGAATCAACCAATTGTTAATCTCACTTAAATTATCAAACGAACTGTTGAAAAAAAATATTGCAGGTAAAGGTTTTAGTCAATGTATACAAAAATCCAATACCTTCAATTTAGAGCTTTGTAGTGCATCTACATTTATTTTTCGCCTTTTATTATTGACACTCAGACATTGTTCTTTAAAGTGTAATGAATTTTTCTTTTTTGATATTCTCCAACTTTCTACTACCCATATGCTTCTTCGACTGCTCCTTTCTTCGTTCGACATCAGCATAATCAGCCGTCGGAGATGGCAAAATATTAACACTTTGTGTGTTACCCCCTTTCGCACCAGGAACAGGTGTCGGAGATAGCAAAATAAATGTTGGCTCACCAGTAGGTGTTAATATTTTACCAACTTCATCACCCAAATTCATTTCAATTATTGATTTTCTTTTTCACTTTTTCAACAAACTGTGAAGAAAAAAATGCAATTATATAACTAACAATTGAAAAATATTTGGATTATCAGTTTATAAAGGAACGTATAAGAGAAAATAATGGAGTTACAAGATAAAGAGCATATAAATGATACAACAGAGATAAAATATTTGGTAGAGAGAAAAATTAGGTATTAGTTTTGGAATGATTGTGAAAAAGGATTTGATAACAGTTTTTTGAATTATTCTTTTCATAGTTTAAATTTGAAAGAATAATCCCTTAAATTAAGGTGTTGTTGATTAGTTATAATATTAAATAAGAATTTATAATTATTTTTGAAGATTTTTTAAAATGGCCATACACGTAAAACAAAAAAAACCTTTCATTTTTGCAAAATTTTAAACTATTATCATTTATGTAATTAAGACTTAAAAATGGTTTATCCATGTAATTTTCCCATGGTTTAACCAACTGACTACAACACGTTTACTTTTTCAAATGTGGGCCATTTTTAAAAAAAATGATCATGCCATGTCCTTTCCCCAAGGTAGAATATAGGGAAAAGTACACCGTATAACACTTTTAAAAATAAATAGTTCAAGTTTAAGATTTTGCCAAAAAGTGGCTAGTCAGATAAGTATTTCCACTTTTATAATCGTTTCCTAATTTGGATCACTTTGGCTAATGTGGTTCAGATACAGTTTATATATAATACTAATACAATTCATATACAATACTGATACACTTTTCAACTTGGGTCATTTGGCCCTTTTAAAAATATTTCAGTTTTTTTTTCGCTATAAATTGTTTAACTGAAAATATCCTTTTTTTATTGTTTAGAAATAATAATTAAATATAATTATATAAAACTGATATAATTGTTCTATAGAATATGTATCTATATAAGATATATGTATAGAAATTGTATAATTCTATCAAATATGTATATGTATAAAATATATAGAAATAATATATAGAAAATTTATAAAAATTATATAATTGTTGTATAAAATGTGTAAAAAAAAAGTACATTTATCGTATAAATTGTGTATCGAAATTGTATAATTTTCGTATATTATGTTTATATGTATACGCTGTGTATAGAAACTGTATAGAAGGTATGTAGAAACGGTATAGCACAAGCCAGCAAATTGAAATGGCTAGAAAGTGAAATTTAAATTCCATGGTCATTTTCATGAAAATAGTTTAATTTGAACTATCTTTTCTGTCCTTTCCCCAATATAGGCGGACCTTATCCTTACGTTTTAACTAAAAGATACCAATATTAAATAGGACTTGTATTTGCATGTCAATTTCGCGAACTAACTGAACTAGTTACGTCTACTATAGGCAAACAACATAAATTTCATGTATACGTTTGAAGTGTTTCAAATAGATGTAAACAAGGTTGAATTGAAGAAGATTCACATGTTGGGAGATTACGCAATCTTTGTGGACATTAATGGAGCAATTTGCATTGATTCCTCTAAGTTTACTAAAGTCGAGTCTAATCATATATATTTTATTCGTGGTGATGGTGGAGATTTGAAGGCGTACAATCTTGAAGATGGAAAAGTTGAGTCTTTTGAGTCTTCTTATCATGGAGTGTCGCTAAGTTATTTGTGTCCGCCAACTTGGGTAATACCATCATATGATAATGTGATTGTTGCACTCTCATTTTTCTATGTATTTAAGCATGTTTTTGGGAATGTTTATTGCATTATTTTGTACACAAAGAATCATAGATGTGCAGCTATACATTATTTCTATATATTTTGGGGAATTTTAGAGCAAAGATTATTGTGGCAATTGGATTTAAAATTTCTTGAAAATCAGCTTTGTGTCTAGGATTATCATAACCTTTTTGCTTACAGATTCATCTGATCTCATAACATTTGCATCTATAACGATTATTATACATGAACCTATAACTTTAACAATTCAATAAGTTTAATGCAACTAGTTATTTGATCTCAAGTTCTGTATAGAGGCAGATCTGTCTTTAGAGGTGGTCATAGTAACCGCGAAAATGAATGAATGTATATACATCTATAATCTATATTTATAATATATTAAAAGTATGAAGACCATTAGAAATATGACTTGAAATTTTTGCCATTCATTAAAACATCCTGCAATAGACAAAATCGTCTTTTTACTTTTTTTTTTTTAAATAATTATCATTAAATTATTATTTAAATATTTAGGATAGATGAAAAAAAAGGAAGAATTCCATATGTAAAAGGAATTAAATATAGTGTGAGAAATTTAAAAGTGTGAAGACCATTAGAAAAGTGATTTGAACTTTTTGCTATTCATTAAAACACCCTGCAATAACAAAATCGTCTTTTCACTTTTTTTTTTTTTT
>NC_061119.1:8526307-8561121 GCF_002878395.1 Capsicum annuum
TTGATTGATTGTTTTGTGTGATTTTGTGTGGTTTATACATTCGTAGTCTCAAATTAGCCGATATGCTCAACCAAGAGACCGTGGTCAAACCACGGGACCGAGGGGTGCCTAACACCTTTTCCTCGGTCAACATAATTCCTTAGTCGAAATCTTTATTCGCAAACCTATTTAAAGAGTCAAATCATTTTGAAAAGGATCTTTCAAAGGTTACTTGGCACACCGAATTTTATAAGTGGCGACTCTGAATAAAAAATGTAAATAATCCTTTTTCAAAAAAAATTTTCACTTTTGTCACTTTAATAATAAAAACCCTTTCAAACTTTTAAATGAATTTTTTTGGGATTTGAAAAAAAAGGGGTGTGACAGCTCTGGCAACTCTGCTGGGGATCTTTCAGAATTCGAGCTATTTTTTTGAGTTGTATCGACTTTGTTTGACATTATGGGTGTATAGACATTGTTCGTGTTGTTTTGTGTTATTGTTTATCATTGTTAAGTGCCTACGTGCTACATGTTTACAGTTTTCTTTTATGTGTTACCGCTTTATATATGGCATCATATGAATAACCCGAGTCAATTTATTCTGCAACAAGTTCATAGTACACGTGTTGTACACAACCTCTAGTTGAGTCACCCTTATTTTAGGAGGGGGAGCCATCGGTGTTATGGAGTAGGTGGAAAGCAAAACAGCCACTATCGACCATAGGCTCCCCCGAACAGCCTCGTTAGTGAACCTCAGCGTAGGTCAGCCTTTAGGTCATACTTATTTGCATCATATTGAGACCTAGCGGGACCTATTTGGTACTTTGTAGGAGACTCACCTCTACAACATCTCTATGTACTAAATGTTGTATCTTTGAGGGTAACGTGGTCATCTGACAGACTGATTCGGGGAAAACACGTGCTAGAATTAAAGGAAGTGTGTAGGCAAGGAAAAGTTTGAAAAAAAAGGAAAAAAGAGAAAAGGCGAATCGAAAAAGAGTTTCGTAGTTTTTTTTTCCGAGTGTTTTTTAATTTTTTATGGCTTATGTTCTTCACAATCCAAAAATTCAAAAAGATTTTTACCTTTTGTACTCATTTCCCAAAAAATCAAAAACGTTAAAATGATTTTCCTTTTATTTCTTTAGTAAGTATTCACAATTCGAAAACTCCAATAATATTTTTCCTTTCAATAGGAGCTTTGTACATTTTTATATAACAAAAATATCAAAAATATTTTTTTTCTTTCATAGTTGTTGGTGTTAGTTTCTAATTAAAAATTCAAAAAGATTTTATTCGTTTGTCTTTAGTCGTGTCTCTCAATTCAGGGTTTAGTTTGTCATTTAATCCTTAATTGTCCAATCTGGATGAGCTACACAATCCTGATTCTCCTCTTTTGGGATGTGAGATACGTAGGTAACCTATTGTTGGTTCGGGGATCTTATTTCAAAAAATTCAAAAAATATTTTCTTTATGCTTCATTTAGAGTAGGTGTCTATGCATCAATAAAAGAAAACTACAAAAAGATTTTCCTTTCATAGGTTCAAGTTTCATTTTCGTATGAAATGTAAAATTGAAAACCCAAAAAAAGAGTTTCTTTCGTAATCATAGGTTTCATTTGGTAATCATAGGTTTCATTTTGTATAGGTTATTAAAGCTGAAAATTTCAAAAAAGATTTTCGTCTATTCTTTTGACAATTTATCAATTTTCTTTTCTTCTTAAAATTTCAAGAAAAAAATAGAAAAAGGAAAAGAGTTTAATTGGCCATTTTGGCAAGCCTTTATGAACCACGCACACCTGATTCTCCTCTCTCGGGGGTGAGATACGTAGGCGCCCTTCTTGGGTTCGGTGAACTTTTCAAAAAGAAAAAAAAGAGAGATTTTGAGAAAGTGTTGAACTCTAACGCATTTGCTATCTCTTGTTCAGTTAGTTTGAGGTAGTTAGTTTGTGACATTTTGGCTGGTCCTCCATATTGCACCAAGTCACAAAGAAGGTTATGGCCAACAACGATACCGAGTTTGTTGTCACTAATCAGATAGGGAGTTCGGGAAATGAGAATTTAGGAGCTAATGAAGAGATTCAAAAATTGAGGCAGCAAATGATAGAAATGCATCGAGCTTGGGCTAATGGGTTGCCGCCTCCTCCAGTTCCCACTGATAATCTGGAATATCTTTCTAGCTTGCCTTCCATGTCACATGCACAATTTTCTATTTTTGTTGATATGGCACAACATGCATCAGGATCGACTCCGAGGCAACAATATTCAACCACTTCCAATGTTCATTTCCTCACTCCCTAATCCAAGACTACCACATACTCGGCTCCATCTGCTGTTCATTTTTTTGCGGTGCCACGCCTACCTGAATCTCCTACTTTTGATGTTCATCCACAAGTTGTGCCTCTCTACTCTATAAGAGAGTCTGCATTGGATATTACTGGGGATCAACGTTACACTTCTGAGCCTATATTCAAGTTGACTGGTATTTACGGTGATACTCACTCGCTTGAATTTCCTCCTAACACTAAGAAGCCTGTTATGAAAGAAGAACAAGAGGAAATGACCAGAAAATTGAGAAGTTTGGAACTGGCTATAAAGAACTTGCAAGTACTTGGGGGTTACAAAAGTGTCTCATATAAAGACTTATGTATATTTCCAGGAGTCAACTTCCTCTTGGCTTTAAAATGCCAAAGTTTGAGAAATATAATGGACATGGGGATCCGGTGGCGTATTTGAGACGTTATTGTAACCAATTAAGAGGTGATGGAGGCAAAGAAGAACTGCTTATGGCTTACTTTGGTGATAATCTTTCGGGTCTAGCCTCGAAGTGGTTTGTTGATCAAGATATTGATAGGTGGAATAGTTGGGATGATTTAGCTAATGAATTTGAGCAATAATTTCAATATAATGTGGAATTGATCCCTGACAAAAAATCCCTAACCAGTATGAAGAAGAAGAGTACTAAGAGTTTCAGAGAGTATGCGATCAGATGGCATGAACAAGCTGCTACGGTGAAGCCGTCAATGAAAGAAAGCAAGATAGTGGAGATGTTTATTCAAGCGCAAAATGAAACATATTATCAACATTTGTTATATGGTTAGGCAAGCCATTTATTGAGGTCCTTAAAATGGGGGAGATGATAGAAGAGGGAATTAAGACTGGTCACATTGTGAGTTTTGCAATATTGAAAGCGACTACTCAAGCAATTCAAAAGGGTTCAGGAAGTGTTGGGGAGAAAAAGAATGAGGTAGATGCATCTACTATTATAGTTGGACAGCAGGAAAGGTCAAGAAAACCACGTCATCGTCACTTTCAGAAGCCAAAGTTCATGCCCAAGATTCACATAATTACTCCCAAAATCCATTATAATCTGCTCCTCCCCCTCCATATCTAGTATATAATGCACAACCATATATTCAACCCCCATCTTACCCACAGTGGAACACACCAACTCATCAGAGTCATCCTCTAACTCCACAAACATACCAAAATCTTTCTAAGCCTGATTTTTGATCTAAGACGAACGATGAAATGAGGCATAAGTCGAGAGATAACTTCACACCAATTGGAGAGCTATATGCTAGTTTATTTCAGAGATTAGTACAATGGGGCATGATCACTCCTCTCCTTGGGTGCACTCTTAATCGGCGTTCAAGAAATTTTAACCCTAATGTACGATGTGCATATCATTCTGATGCTCAGGATCATAGTATTGAAGATTGTCCAGATTTAAAAAGGGAAATTGAAAAAATGATTCAATATGGATCAATCCTGCTGCAGAACATTGATAGTGAGGGAAGCTATAGTCATGTTGATATGCAAACCAGTGGGTAAGTTGTCAGGCTGAGCAATTAAGAAGTCACCTCTCTCCCCTAGGAAGAGGTCTGGTAGTTTGTTTTGTTTTCTTTTCTATTTTCTGAAGTATTTCATGGTTGTAGTTTGGGATTTATCTTGTTTTGTCCCTTTTTTGTTTATGTTCAAATCCTTTTATCTTTTATTTCAACTAAATGAAGTGTCCCTTTCCTTTTATGTTTCAGATATGTGTTGTTTGTTTGTTTTCTTTATACAGTACATTTTATGTTGATTCTAGTGATATGACATGCCTGCGGAATTTTCAGTCAGATCTTAAATTCAGTTTAAGCATGAACATTGAATTAGAGGGTTAAAGTTAGAAAAAGAGAGCATCTGAGAAAATAGGTAGAGTGCTGAGACATTTGGTGACAAGTTCAAGCCTTCTTTGAAAATTAAGGAAATTATTTTGAGAATCACAAGAATAACTTGGTCATCAATTGAAAGACATGTCTCAATTAGGTCAAACAGTGTCTGCGTGATCCTATCAAGAGGAACAGAAAGAAAATCAACTCCACCAAAGCACGAGTCATTCAAAGTGAGGGATGTACAACAAATGTGGAGTTGTATGTTTGAAAAGTATAGAAAAAGAGGTGACACACATGATCGGGGTAAGTTAGTTTTGTAAACATGTCATAAGTGATGTTAATCGTGCACTTTCACATTATATGCTATGTACTAGTATTTTCAAGGATTGATATAATGAAGGCATTTTATTCTGCTATCCAAGCATTGTGTCATCCTTTGTTTACCCCATTGGAGCCTTAGTGATATTTTCTTTCATAACCCTCTTTTGGAATCAAGATAAAGCCATCAAAGCTCAAAAGAAAAGTATCGACCAAGAGAATAGAGTCATAAAGTTTAAAAAAAAAAGGGAAAGAGAGGAAAATATGTCCACGAAGGAAGAAAAGAGTGTCAAAAAACTAGACTCAGAAAAATCTCAAGGAAAAAAAAGTAAAAAAAAAAGAAAAGTTAGAATCAAGCAAAAAAAAAGAATAAGCTGCCAGAACACGCGTGACCTGATTCTCCTCTCTCGGGGTTGAGATACGTAGGCTGCCCTACTCTGGGCTCGGTCCAACCAGATAAATAAATTAGAATTGCCCAGTCAAAAGAAAATAGGGCATGAGTTAATCCTCATTATTTGAGTTGATTCCAAAAGTTGTAAGTCCTACCCTACCTCAGGTGTCGTTTGGCCTCATGCTATCCTTTCTTTCTAACCCTATCCAAAAGCCAAGTTACAACCAAAGAAAGACCTTCAGATCAATCTTTGAGAATGTTAAGGCTAAGAATGCAATGGATGTGATGATGCATTTTGGGAACTACTTGTCTTCCTCAACATAAAAAATCAAGAGAAAAATGAAAATGAGAGAGTCTTATCGGTGAAAACCCTTACAGGTATCGTATGACGATGGTAAACTGAGAGAGATAAAAATGAGAGTCTTATTGGTGAAAACCCTCACGGGCACTGTAAGACGGCGGTGAGTTAAGACAAATGAAAATAAGAGAGTCTCATTGGTGAAAAACCCTTACAGACACCATAAGGCAATGGTGAGCTGAGAAAAGGAAAATGAGAGAGGCTCGTTGAAAAAAACCGTTCAAGGCTCCACTAGCCGAATGAGGTCTTAAGTGCAATTGATCTAAGAAAGCAACTCAATTTTGAGGTCATTAACAACAATTGGTAGAAAGTTTGGATAGAAAGATCAGGCAGCTTAATCCAAATACATGGCATAATCATTAGAGTTGACTATCATTTCTAGATAAATTTTTCATTTCTTTGTTTCAAATGGGGACATTCATTGTCTTTTCTTTCTTCTCTTTATTTTTATTTTATTGAGTCAATTATCCAAATAAAATCATTGTCATTTTTTCTTTTTTTTTATGAGTTGAGTCAGTGTCGAAACAAGTGAGAAAAATTTTCAAAACTGGCTACCAGTTTCTTTAATTGCATAAAGCAAGACAAACCTAGCGTATAAAAGAGACATGATTGTGAGCCGAAGTAAGCATGCAAAAAGTTTTGTCAGCAGACAAGTCTGGGAACTTATGGAGATACCAAGGTTCAAAGGGTTTATCTGAGGAGCATGGCAAAGCAGAGATACTGTATTTGTTTCAGAATCACCCTTAATAAATTAGAGTTTGGTCAATGAAGCAGTAAGTCAATGACATAGACTAATGGTTAGAAGCAAGGTTAAATCTAACAAAGGCAAGAGCGATCGCCACGAAAGCTAAAGCCATAAACCAACCACCATGTTTTAAACTCACAAGATTTCTTTGGTGAAATAGGAAACATATTACCTTCAAAGTAAGGACTTCAGAGCATAAATATCAAGGGCTGCAGTGCCTTACTTATACAAATGCAGGAAGCAATGTTGCTGCACATGTTTGATAGTCAAATCATGGTAAAATTCATCATCTTATATCCCTCGGAGACACACTTTCTTGTCTAGGGATTTCAGTTTTCATTTGCTGGATGATACACTTCTTAAATTGAACCTTTTAGTCGAGTCATTCCCTTTGACCCCTAGAAGACGTACCTTTTATTCGAGTCATTTCCTTTGATTCCTATAATACGTACCATTTAATTGAGTCATTCCCCTTGACCCCTAGAAGACTTACCTTTTAGTTGAGTCATCCCCCTTGATTCCTATAAGACGTACCTTTTAGTCGAATCATTCCCTTTGATTCCTATAATGATGTGTCTTTCACAAAAGTCCTTTGATGATAAACTGGGGCAAAATTTAATTCTTGTGTTTGGAACTTCACTTTTCTGGCAAACGGAATTTCTCTTTACAACAATTTTTGTTTGGGATAATTTTCTTTCTAGTTTGATGTGATTTCAGGATCCCGCCTGGATAACAGGGCAAATAAATGGAAAGTCAAGCAACAAAGTGAAGAAGTTGAAAGTTAAGCAACAAGGCAAAAATATTGAAAGTCAACAGATTGAAAAATAGCAATTCAGGAACCCGCCTGAAGAATAGAGTGATGAAAGTCAACAGATTAAAAAATTGCAAGTCAGGAACCCGCCTGAAGAATAGGGTGATGAAATAGCAAGTCAGGAACCCACCTGGAGAACAGGGTGTAGAAATTGAAAGACAAGCAATAAGTTGAAGAAATTGCAAGTCAGGAGCCCGCCTGAAGAATAAGGCGATGAAGTAGCGAGTCAAGAGTCTAACAAAATCTGCATAGATAGAATTTTTGTAATTTCATTTATATTTTTAACTTGTAATTTTCATTTTTGATGTAATGACAGCGCCGCGGACCGTAACCTCGATGGAACCTCACTCGACTCTCCAACTCGGTATAGTTGTTCTCTTTCCAATCCTATGAGATACCCGTGACTTGATTCCTCCATAACTTGGGTAGGTAGGTTGTCCTAAGTCAGTACTCGGTTGTCCTTTTTCTTTCTGTTTCTACCTTTGAATAATGGTTGGGACGAAATTCTGTCTTTTTCTCTACTGCTTTGTCTGAAAACACTTCGTGTTTACATTCAAAGGGGGCATGATGTAGACACCTAATTTCGTTCCTCCCCGATATATTTTACTCATTTTACCTTATCCTACCGTGTACCTTCAACCATGTAATTATTCCACCACAAAATGAGAAAAATAGCAACCAACTCTCAACAAATTAATAACAAATTTTATCTCATCCCTTAACCACTCACACCCCAATATCCTCCTACTCTACCTACCCACATGACCCCACCCCTCATATTTCTTTTACACGGTTTCGGCCTTTACAGAAGGAGATAGGCAAAAAATAGGGCCCCCACTAGAATTCATCATCAACAATACACACACACTAACAAATTCCTCAATTTCCATTCACTAATTCCTTTTTTTTCATCATAATCATGATATACACACTCAAGAATAGAGGTCCAGGGAGAACAATTGACAACTCATAGTGACCATTTTCACTCAAGAATGTTCTCACCATTTTTTTTCACTAAATTTACACACATTCACTAAAATCAAGATACATCACGCACACAAGCTACACCTGAGAGTAGATGCACACACACAGTAACCCCATAAAAAAATATACTACAATCTCCATTTTTTTTGGATCCAGAGAATAGGCACCACACAGAACAAGCACACAAACACACCTCGGGACCTTACCGGAGAACACTTATCGTCACTCTCACCTTACGATATACCATGTACACACACATAAATTAGAGAAGATAGTAAGAGATTGATAAGAGAGTGAGAGGTTGAGAGTTAAAAATAAAGGGGATTGATGAAAAAACAAGGAGAAAAGGGCCGGCGAAGAGGTGAACTGTAAGTTGCGGAGGTCGCTAGAGCTTCGATGAAGCAAAAAATATGGATTCTGAGATCCGCAGTCATCAAATCCACTAGAAAATGTCACCAATGATAATCAGTGACCATCTTTGCGTAGGTATTGGTTTGGGGATTTGGGTTTGTTCTGTCTCGACCCGTTCATCATGCTTAGCTTTGGGGATTTGAGTTCATTCTGTCTTGACCCATTCATCGTGCTTAGCTTGGGGGATTTGATCAAGTTGGCAGATTTGAGTTGAGTTTGTTGGATTGAGTCGTAGATTTGGTTTTGGTCCGTTAGCAACATCAACAACTTGGCATTGAACCTAATTTCGAGGTCCATTTTTTCACCTCTTTCTTTAAAATTTCATGATCTTTACATGAATAATGGTGTGAATTGTTGTTTGTTTTAAAACGGTTTTTGATTTTTGCGATTATGGATTGCACGATGAAATGGTATCCTTTGAGAATTAAAATTGGTTGATGGGGGTGAAATTTATAGAAAGAATACGCTAGTTATTCTGATTCATTGATGTTGTTGAATGCGATAATGCTTCAATAGACCAAGAGTTGGTAGGCAAATGGTACGCCAGGTAGGCAAATTTAGGGATTGTGGATTGATGGAATGTTTGAAATATGTGTTGAATGGTTTTGTTTACCGCATTTGGATCAATTGTATTCATTTACCGGAGAATGCCCCAAGGCCATTTGTATTTATTCACCGGGGAATTCCCCGACGTATTATGTTGGCGAATGATGCTCATGACTAAGGCCCGAGACGTTGGGTGGAGTGAGGCATTGGACCTTAGTCTAGGATTAGTTTAGAATAGGATTTATATTTCCATATTTTTCTATTTTTGGGATTGTATAACTCGGACTGGACGTTATTTTGGTTTTGAACTTTGTTTGATTTTTTTGTTGCTTGTTTTATGTGTCTTGTGTGGTGTATACATTTTTAATGTCAAATTAGCTGATACGCTTCACCAAGAGACCGTGGTCAAACCACGGGATCAAGGGGTGCCTAACACCTTCCCCTCGGTCAATAGAATTCCTTAGCCGGAATCTCTGTTCGCAAACCAGTTTTAAAGAGAAACAGTTTTCAAAAGTATTTTCCCAAAGGTGACTTGGCACACCGGATTATGCCAAGTGGTGACTCTGAATAAGAAAAAAAAATGTAAATAATCCTTTTTCAAAACACATTCTTCATTTTGGTCACTTAATAATAAAAACCCTTCTGAACCTTAAAACGATAATCTTTTTATTGTTGGAGTTAAAACGATAGTCACCCTTCCGAACCTTCCGAAACCTTCATTTTGACTCTCTATTCCCAAACCAGTTTAAAGAGTCAAATCGTTTTGAAAGGGATCTTTCAATGGTGACTTAGCACACCGGATTTGTCAAGTGGAGACTCTGAATAAAAAATGTAAATAATTCTTTTTGGAAAAAAATCTTTACTTTTGTCACTTTAATAATAAAAACCCTTTCAAACTTTTAAATGAATATTTTTTGGGAGTTGAAAAAAAGGGGTGTGACAGCTCTGGCGACTCTGCTAGGGATTTTTCAGAATTTGAGCTAATTTTTTGGAGTTATATCGGCTTTGTTTGACATTATGGGTGTATAGATATTGTTTGTGTTGTTTTGTGTTATTGTTTATCATTGTTGAGTGTCTACGTGCTCTTTGTTTATAATTTTATCTTATGTGTTACCGCTTTATATCTGGCATCATGTGCATAACCCGAGTCATTCTTTTAGCAACAAGTCCATAGTACACGGGTTGTATATGACCTCTAGTTGAGTCACCCTTATTTTATGGGGGGAGCTCTCAGTGTTATGGAGTAGGTGGAAAGCAAAGCAGCCACTATCGACCATACGCTCCCCCAAACAGCCTTGTTAGTGAACTCCAACGTAGGCCAGCCTTTAGGTCATGCTTATGTGCATCATATTGAAGACCTAGAGGGGCCCACTTGGTCCTTTGTAGGAGACTCATCTCTAAAGCATCCTACGTACTAAATATTATATTTCTGAGGGTAACGCGGTCATTTGACAGACTAATTTGGGGAAAACTTGTGTTAGAAGTAAAGTGAAAAAAAAGGAGATTATAAAAGTGAGTCGAAAAGGAAAAAAAAAGAGTTTCGTAGTTTTAGAGTTCTTTATGACTTTTGTTTTTCACAGTTCAAAAATTCAAAAAGATTTCTTTATTTTCTGCGCTCATTTGTTCAAAAACCAAAACATCAGAAAAATTCTCACTTTGTCTCCTTTAACATGCATTCATAATTCGAAATTTTCAAAAAAGATTTTTTTAGCAGCTTTTATAAAAGAAAATGCAAAAAATAGTAGAAATTTGTACATTTCATTGTAATGAAAATACCAAAAAGATTTTTTCTTTCATAATTGTTGGTGTCATTTTTATTTGAAGTGTCAAGTTCAAAACTCCAAAAAAATTTTATTGACATTTTTCATCGTTAGTCTTTGGTTGTGTCTCTCAAGTTTGGTGTAGTTTGTTAATTAATCCTTAATTTTTCAATCTGGATGAACTACACACCCCTGATTCTCCTCTCTCGGGAGTGAGATACGTAGGCAGCCTATTGTTGGTTCGGGGATCTTATTTCGAAAAATTCAAAAAATATTTTCTTCACTCTTCATTTAGGGTAGGTGTTTCATATACGTCTTTAAAAGAAAACTACAAGAAGATTTTTCTTTAATAGTTTTAAGTTTCATTTTCGTATGAAATGTAAAATTGAAAACCCAAAAAGATTTTCTTTGGTAATCGTAGGTTCCATTTTGTATAGAAATCTGAAAAAAAAACTAAAAGATTTTCTTCACTCTTTATTTAGAGTAGATGTCATATACATCTTTAAAAGAAAATAAAAAAAAAATTTCCTTTAATAGGATCAAGTTTTATTTTCGTATGAAATTCAAAACTGAAAACCCAAAAAGATTTCTTTGGTAATCATAGAATTGCACTTTGTAGAAGGGTGTTTAAACCTGAAAAATACAAAAAGATTTTCGTCAATTCTTTGGACAAATTGTTATTTTCTTTTCTTCTTAAAGTTTTAAGAAAAACAAAAAGAGTTTAATTTGGCCATTTTGGCAAGACTTCACGAACTACGCAACCTGATTCTTCTCCTCTCTCGGGGGTGAGATACGTAGGCCCCCCTCCGGGGTTGCGAAGACCTTTAAAAAAAAAAAAAAAAAGTTTTTGAAAAAAATACTGAATTCTAACACATTGGTTATCTCTTGTTCAGTTAGTTTAAGGTGGTTGTTTTGTGGCATTTTGGCTGGTCCTCCATATTGCACCAAGTCATCGAGAAAGTTATGGCCAACAAGGATACCGAGTTTGTTGTCACTAATCAGATAGGGAGTTCGGAAAATGAGAATTTAGGAGCTAATGAAGAGATTCGAAAATTAAGGTAGCAAATGATAGAAATGCATCGAGTTTGGGCTAATGGGTTGCCTCTTCCTTCAGTTCCCACTGATAATCTGAAGTATCTTTCTAGATTGCCTCCCGTGTCACATGCACAATTTCCTATTTTTTTTGACATGCCACAACATGCATCAGGATCGACTCCGGGGCAACAATATCCAACCACTTCCAATGTTCATTTCCTCACTCCCCAATCCAAGACTACCACATACTCGGCTTCACCTGTTGGTCATCCTTTTGCGGCGCCACCCCCAACTTAAGCTTTTACTTTTGATATTCATCCCCAAGTTGTGCCTCCCTACTCTACAAGAAAGCCTGCATTGAATATTACTGGTGATCAACATTACGCTACCGAGCCTATATTCAAGTTGACTGGTCTTTTCGGTGACACTCACCTTCCTGAATTTCCTTCTAACACTGAGAAACCTGTTATGAAAGAAGAACAAGAGGAAATGACCAGAAAATTAAGAAGTTTGGAACTGGATATGAAGAACTTGCAAGGACTTGGGGGTTGCAAAACTGTCTCATATAAGGACTTATGCATGTTTCCAGATGTCAACCTCCTTCTTGGCTTTAAAATACCAAAGTTTGAGAAATATGACGGACATGGGGACCCAGTGGCACATTTGAGACGTTATTGTAACCAATTAAAGGGCGCTGAAGGGAAGGAAAAGATACTCATGGCTTATTTCGGGGAGAGTCTTTTAGTCCTAGCTTCGGAATGGTTTGTTGACCAAGACATTGACAAGTGGATTAGTTGGGATGACCTAGCTAATGAATTTGTGCAATAATTTCAATACAATGTGGAGTTGATCCCTAACGAAAAATCCCTAAATAGTATAAAAAAGAAGAATACTGAGAGTTTCAGGGAGTATGCGATCAGATGGCGCGAACAAGCTGCTAGAGTAAAACCGCCAATAAAAGAAAGCAAAATAGTGGAGGTATTTATTCAAGAGTAGGATGAAACATATTATCAACACTTGTTACCTGCATTAGGCAAGTCATTTATTGAGGTCCTTAAAATGAGGGAAATGATAGAAGAGGGAATTAAGACTGGCCGCATTATGAGTTTTGCAACATTGAAAGCGATAACTCAAGCAATTCAAAAGGGTTCAGGAAGTATTGGGGAGACAAAGAATGAGGAAGTTGTGTCTTCTATTGAAGTTGGACAGCGGGCGCTGTCAAGAAGACCCCGTTGTCGTCACTCTCAGGCTCAAACCCAAGTTCATGCCCAAGATCCACATAATCACTCCCAAAATCCATTATACTCTGCTCCTCCACCTCTATATCCAGTATATATAGCAAAACCACATGTTCAATCCCCATCTTACCTACAGTGGAACACACCAACTCCTCAGAGTCGTTTTCTAACTCCACAAACATACCAAAACCATCCTAAGCTTAATTTTTAATCCAAGCCAAATGATGAAATGAGGCAAAAGTCGAGGGATAGCTTTACACCAATTGGAGAGTCGTATGCCAGTTTATTTCAGAGATTGATACAATGGGGCATGATCATTTTTCTTCTTGGGTGCTCTCTTAATCTGTGTTCAAGAAATTTTGATCCTAATATACGATATGCATATCATTATGATGCTCAGGGTCATAGTATTGAAAATTTTTGAGATTTGAAAAGAGAAACTGAAAAGATGATCCAAGATGGATCAATAATGGTGCAGAACATTGACAGTGAGGGAAGCTCTAGTCATGTTGATATGCAAACTAGTGGCTAAGTTGTCAGGCTGAGCAATTGAGAAGTCACCCCTCTCCCTACTAGGAAAAGGTTTGGTAGTTTGTTTTGTTTTGTTTTCTGCTTTTCAAATTATTTCAGGGTTGTAGTTCGGTATCTATCTTGTTTTGTCCTTTTGTCGTTTAGGTTCAAACCCTTCTATATTTTATTTCAACTGAATGGATTGTCCCTTTTATTTTATGTTTCAGATATGTGTTGTTTGTTTGTTTTCTTTATACAGTACATTCTATGTTGACTCTAGTGACATGACATGCTTACGAAATTTTTAGTCAGATCTTAAAATCTAATTTAACCATGAAACATTTGATCAGAGCGCTAAAGTTAGGAGAAACATCTGAGAAAATAGTAGAGTGTTGAGACATTTGGTGACAAGTTCAAGCCTTCTTTGAAAATTAAGGCCATTTATTTTGAGAATCACAAGAATAACTTGGTTATCAATTGAAAGACATGTCTCAATTAGGTCATACAGTGTCTGCGTGATCCTATCAAGAGGAACAGAAAGAAAATCAACTCCACAAAAGCATGAGTCATTCAAAATGAGGGATGTACAACAAATGTAGAGTTGTATGTTTGAAAAGTATAGAAAAAGAGGTGACACACGTGCTCGGGGCAAGTTAGTGTTGTAAAACATGTCATAAGTGATGTTGATCGTTCACTTTCACATTTTATGCTATGTACTAGTATTTTCAAGTATTGATATGACGAAGGTATTTTATTCTTCTATCCAAACATTGTGTCATCCTTTGTTTACCCCATTTGAGCTTTAGTGTTATTTTCTTTCATACCCCTCTTTTGGAATCAAGATAAAGTCAGCAAAGCTTAAAAGAAAAGTATCAAGCAAGAGAATAGAGTCAGAAAGTTTAAAAAAAAAAGGAAAGAGAGAAAAATGTGTCCACGAAGGAAGAAAAGAGTGTCAAGAAATTAGAGTCAGAAAAATCACAAAGAAAAAAGAGTAAAAAAAAAAGAAGAAAAATAAGATGAAAATACGTCCAAAAAGAAAGTAAAGAGAGGAGTGTCGAGAAAAAATAGAGTCAGAAAGTTTCAAAGAGAAAAAAAAGTCAATAAAAGAGAAAAATAAATTAGAATCAAGCAAAAGAACAAGCTGCCAGAACTACGCGTGACCTGATTCTCCTCTTTTGAGGGTGAGATACGTAGGCTGCCCTACTCTGGGCTCAGTCCAACCAAATAGATAATTTAGAATTGCCCAGTCAAAAGAAACTGGGGCATGAGTTAATCCTCATTGTTTGAGTCGATTCCAAAAGTTGTAAGTCCCATCCCACTACAAGTGTCATTTGGGCCTCATGCCATTCTTTCTTTCTAACCTTGTTCAAAAGCCAAGTTACAACCAAATAAAGACCGTCAGCTCAATCTTTGAAAATGTTAAGGATAAGCATGCAAGATATATACATGATGATGCATTTGGGAACTACTTGTCTTCCTCGGCATAAGGAATTAAGAGAGAAATAAAAATGAGAGAGTCTTATTGGTGAAAACCTTCACGGGCATCATAAGGCGGTGATAAGTTAAGAGAGATAAAAATGAGAGAGTCTCATCGGTGAAAACCTTTACGGGCATTGTAAGATGACTATGAGTTGAGAGAAATGAAAATAAGAAAATCTCATTGGTGAAAAACCCTTTCGAACACCAAAAGGTAATGGTGAGGTGATAAAAAAAATGAGAGAGGCTTTTCGGCGAAAACCCTTAAGGGAGCCACTATCCGAATGATGTCTCTGAATGCAATTGGCCCAAGAAAGCAACTCACTTTCAGGGTCATTAACTCAGCAACAATTTGTGAGAGTTTTGGATGGAAAGATCAAGCAGTTTAATCCGATATGCATGTCATAATCATTAGAGTTGACTGTCATTTCCAGATAAAATTTTCTTTCATCTTTTTCAATGGGGACATTCATTGTCATTTCTTTCTTTTCTATAGTTATATTTTTATTTTCTTGAGTGAGTTATCCAAATAAAAGAAAAATTGTTGTCATTTTTCTCTTGTCTTTGAGTCAAGTTCATGTCAAAACAAGTGAGAAAAGATCTCAAAACTGGCTACCAGCTTCTTTAATTGCACAAAGTAAAATAAAAGGCCAGCACATGATTGTGAGCTGAAATAAGGCATGCAAAATTTTTATCAACAGACAATTTTGGGAACTCATGGAAATACCAAGGTTTAAAGGGTCTATCTGATAAGCATGAAAAAGCAGAGATACTGTATTTGTTTCGGTCACTCTTAATAATCTGAGTTTGGGTTAATGATTCAGTAATAAATACTAATGGTTGGAAGCAAGGTTAAATGTGATGAGGGCAAGGGCGATTGCTGCGAAAGCTAAAGCCACAAACCAGCCACCATGTTCTTAAACTCACAAGTTTTCTTTGATGAATCAGGAAATATGTTACCTTCAAATCAAGGACTTCAGAGCATAAATATCAAGGGATGCAATGCCTCATTCCTATAAATGGATAAAACAATATTGATGCACAGGTTTTATAATAAAATAATAGTAAAATTCATCAACTTATATCCCTCGGAGACACACTTTCTTGTCCAGGGATTTCAGTTTTCATTTGCTAGGGGATACACTTCTTAAATTGAACCTTGATTCCTTCAAGACGTATCTTTTAGTCGAGTCATCCCCCTTGATTCCTATACGATGTACCTTTTAGTTAAGTCATCCCCCTTGATTCCTGTAAGACGTACCTTTTAGTCGAGTCATCCCTCTTGATTCCTATAAGACATACCTTTTAGTCGAGTCATCCCCCTTGATTCCTATAAGACATACCTTTTAGTCGAATCATCTCCCTTGATTCCTATAAGACGTACCTTTTATTCGAGTCATTCCCCTTAATTCCTATAAGACGTACCTTTTAGTCGAGTCATTCCCCTTGATTCCTATAAGACGTACCTTTTAGTCGAGTCAATTCCTTTGATTCCTAAAGACGTACCTTTTAGTCGAGTCATCTCCCTTGATTCCTATAAGATGTACCTTTTAGTCGAGTCATTCCCTCTGACTCCTAGAAGGCGTACCTTTTAGTCGAGTCAGCTCCATTGATTCCTATAAGACGTACCTTTTAGTCAACTCCCTTAATTCCTATAAGACGTACCTTTTAGTCGAGCCATTTCCCTTGACCCCTAGAAGTCGTATCTTTTAGATATAGTTTTTGTAATTTTATTTATGTTTTTAATTGGTAATTTTCATTTTTGATGTAATGACAGAGCTACGGACCGGAACTCGATGGGACCTCACTCGACTCTCCAACTCGATTGTCCTTCTTTTTTTTGTTTCTTCCTTTGAATAATGGTCGGGTCAAAATTCAGTCTTGTTGTCTATTTCTTTGTATGAAAACACTTTGTGTTTACATGCAAAGAGGGGCATGATGTAGACATGTAATTTTGTCCCTCCCCAAAAGCTTTTTTACCATTTTTATCCCCTTGTTACTACGTGCCCTCACCCGTGTGATTATATCCCACAAAAAATAAAAAATAACAAAGTTATAACAACCTACCCAATCAAAATAAACCACCTCACTATCCTTACCCAACCTCACCCCCTAGGCACTCCCCTTATGTTTTTTTTGTTCCTTTTAAGCAAAACATAACAAAAGAAATAAAAGAGGGGCCCACAGGGAATTGGTTGAGAAAAGACATACATACACGGGATCTTCCTTTTTCTTTTTCTATGGATCACACTCACAATTCACGAAGGCCCACACACTCTAGTCCATTTTTTGATTGAATTCATTCATACCTCACCATACATATACACACCCAGCTGTACATATATAAGAGAGAGAAAATGATAGATAGGAAAGGGGGGAAAGATTATCATCATCTTCAGAGAGACGCCATTTTGTCTCTCTTCTTTTCTTCTTTTCGTAACACACGCACTGACACACCCTAAATCGCACACACATATACACACGAAAATCGAGGAAAGAGAGAGAAATGTGGAGAGCAACCAAGAGAGAGAAGAGATTCAAGAGAGGTAGAGAGAGATCTGTGTGAGGAAAAAAATGAATCGAGAGAGAGTGCTGGCCGGAGGAGTTGAAATCGACGAAAAGATCGAGAACATTGAGTGGTTTGAATGAGGAAAAACTGGCAGATTTGACTACTTTCCATCTTGGTCCATTTCGATTTGAGGTTTCGATGAGGTCCCGTTTGTGAGCTCCGATCCATCGCAAGTTGTCGAAATAAAGTCATCAATTGAGGTTGATTCTTCATCCTTTGTTCCTATTTTTTGTTAATGTTTTTTGAATAGTGTGATTTTGGTTGATTCTGATTGGAGCAATTTCACTCATTATTTAATTGTCCATCTTGTTGCGAAGTATGTTAATCACGTAGTTTGATTTGGGGAAAGAAATAAAAAAATTGATAAAGTAAATATTATTGCATTTTGATTCATGATTGTTGATTGCTTAATTTGGAATAGATATCGATTTTGGATAACTTCCATAATACAATGTTTAGGCCAAGAAATGATTGGCAAAGTAGGTCGGGTAGGCAAATTTAGGACTCTTGGAATATTGAATGCTTGAAATATGTGTTGAATGGATTGGTTTGGTTGTTTTTTTTCTTTTTGGATCAAGTGTATCATTTGGCCGGGGAATACCCCAGAGTATTTGTGTTTATTCTCCGGGGAATACCCCAAAGTATTTTTTACTCATAGGATGTTCGAGATCAAGGCCCGAGGGATAGGGTAGAGCATGGAAACACAGTTTAGGATTAGTATAGCTTGGAGTAGGATTTATATTTTTTGTAAATTTGTTATTTTGGACTGTACAATTGGACTGAACACTATATTTTGGATTTATTTCGTTTTGTTTATTTGATTGATTGTTTTGTGTGATTTTGTGTGGTTTATACATTCGTAGTGTCAAATTAGCCGATATGCTCAACCAAGAGACCGTGGTCAAACCACGGGATCGAGGGGTGCCTAACACCTTCCCCTCGGTCAACAGAATTCCTTAGCCGGAATCTCTGTTCGCAAACCAGTTTAAAGAGTCAAATCATTTTGATAATGATCTTTCAAAGGTGACTTGGCACACCGAATTTTTCAAGTGGAGACTCTGAATAAAAAATGTAAATAATCCTTTTTCGAGAAAAATCTTCACTTTTGTCACTTTAATAACAAAAACCCTTTCAAACTTTTAAATGAATTTTTTTGGGAGTTGAAAAAAAGGGGTGTGACAGTGGTTATACTGATTCAGATATGGCCGGTGATGTTGATACTGGCAAGTCTACTTCAGGGTATTTGGTTACTTTTGCAGGGGGAGTTGTGTCTTGGCAATCTAGGTTGCAAAAATGTGTTGCTCTATCTACTACAGAAGCTGAGCTTATTGCTGCCGTTGAAGCTTGTAAAGAATTACTTTGGATGAAGAGATTCTTGGGGGAACTTGGTTATGCTCAAGAGAGGTATGTGCTTCATTGCCACAGTCAAAGTGTCATACATCTTGGCAAGAATTCTACATTTCATGGTCGGTCTAAACACATTGATGTGAGATACCATTGGATTCGGGATGTGTTGGATTCTAAGTTGCTTGATCTTGAGAAGATTTATACAAATGATAATGGTTCCGACATGATGACTAAAGATTTGCCAAGAGGGAAGTTTGAAGATTGTTGCATGATCACCGGTATGGCGGTCTCCTCCACATAGTTGGGAGGGGGAGAATTGTTGGATTATTGAGTCTTTTTCTCTTCCTATGTGGATAAATGAATCCTAATTTGGACCAACCCACTTTTGCCCATAGGCCCATTACTCTGGGGCATATATATTGATCTTTTTAGGTCTTATTCACCATCATCAAAAGAGAGTTTTCAGCAGCCAAAGAGAGAAAAACAAAGCTGATTTTTGCACCTAAATTTCAGCCACAACTGTCAACTTCAAATTGCGATTCCCACTTCGTTGTCCTATTGAGCTGATTTTTGGACTGCTTATTTATCTCATCTCAATGTTTTATTAAAAACTGATGGATCTTGATTTGGTTGCCTGTATATCCTGTTCTTCACTCCCGAACAGTAGCTGCATTTTTGGTGCTTTCACTCCTTTATTTCTCTAGTGTTTGGTGCTGTGGTTTATGTATTATTTCTTGTTGTTTGACACTTGTTTTGTGGCCATTTTGAAGGACAATATTGTAACTCTTTGGTGATTATAGTGGAGGTTTTGGTCTCGTGGTTTTTTACTCTTTACACTGAAGAGTTTTCCACATAAATCTTGTGTCTCGTGTGATTGCCTTTATTCTTATCTTGTTTTATTTGGTTGATTTATTTGCTGTATATTACTCTATTTTTCTTGGGTTTATTTGCCTTCTCTTGGTTCAAGTTGAAAGGGAAAGTTTAGTCTTGGGTATTTTCCGCTGCTACCCTGTCGGGCTCTTTGATTGTGTGCCTGTCTTTCCTAACAGATCCTTCATGGTCTCAAATACCCAAAATACAGTTACAAAACCAAAATTATAAATTTGAGATTTTTGTTTCCATTAAAACTCTTAGGAATTGTGCTATCCTTGAGGTTTCTATTAATCTTTAGATAATCCCATGGCTAATTTTTTTTTTCTTTATTTCGCTTTCCTTTTATGGAATTGATATTGATTTATTTTCCTCTTTAATTGTATTTTCTTGAAAGCATGGTCGTGTTGTTATGATTTAATTTGGGTTGAATGAGAGATTTATATATTTAAATTATGAAGTTCGTGTATTCTTCGCCTCTTTACAAAGTGTGTTCATTTTCTTTACTCTTTAAAGTTGATTTCACATTTGAATAATTATTTGATATTTTTTAAATATTTACGACTTTGAAATTAATTTAAAAAATTTATTATTAATTTTTTTCTTTATTTAAACTAGGTAGAAAGTCCTAAAATAAAAGTATTTCTTAAAAGTACTAATTTGTTGTAGTTCCATTTTAAGTTTTTGAAGTTTATTAGGAGTTTTTGTATTAAAGTTCCTAACGTTTAGGAATTTGAAATAATATAATGCATTTTTATATATTATACATATTTGCCTTGGTCTTTACTGTATTAATATTATTTTATATAAAACTCCAGAAAATATTTTAAAATGAATATGGAATAAAATAAATATTTCATACACTATCATTATGATTTATATAAATACAATTAAATCTACATGAAATGTTAATAGAATTTTTATACGTTTTGGGAATAATATACATTACAATACACATCATATATATATATATATATATATATATATATATATATATATATATATATATATATAGTAATAATTTTTAATATTTATTTACCTTAATTTCTTATGACATATTATTTTAATGTCAATTGTTACTTTTTAAAATTTTATTCTTTTATGTGAGACACACGTGCAAAGCACGTATGATAAACTAGTATATAAATATGTGTGCATATAAATATATTTCTATTATATTAAAAGTGTGGAGGCCCTTATAATTGACGTTTGCTCTTTTTACCCTTCATTAAAAGTCTCCCCTTTAAACAAAATCGTCTTTTTGTAAAGTCCTATATTAAAATTTTATATTTAGCTGCAAAACTTACTAATATACGGAAATAAATAAATATATGAGCCCTAAAATATATAAAAAAATTATTAGAAAAAGATTAGACTTAGGTTACAACTTTTTAACTTTTTACTATAAATAAAATTAGTACGAATGTACCTTGATTACTACTCATTATTTAGGTATTTCTCTTTTATTTTTCAATTAGATTCATACAATTCCT
Source organism: Capsicum annuum (assembly GCF_002878395.1). Taxonomy (NCBI): domain Eukaryota; kingdom Viridiplantae; phylum Streptophyta; class Magnoliopsida; order Solanales; family Solanaceae; genus Capsicum; species Capsicum annuum. Next base: position 8,547,302 of record NC_061119.1, read on the forward strand.
TTTCTATTAAATCATAGATTCCACATAATTATGCTTCAAGGAAAACAGACCACATTGCAACTCTCTTGATTGGTCATGAATAGTAAGTGATAGAATCTATATATAAAAAGTTTCTTTTAGTTTGAAAAAAAATTTGACTAGGGCTTATGGTTATTTTACACAGAGATGAAGAAACCTAAGATTTCCTATAAAGATCAAGGACTTGTGAGTTATCAAGGTTGAAGTAATGTAAGTAAAGATCCAATCCTCTTTATTAGTTGTTTTCCTTCACACGCATGATAGATAATTTTGATTCAATAATTGACTTGAAAATATATTTTAGTTTCCTCACTTTGTTAGTTGTTTTCCTCCACATGCATGATAAATAATTTTGATTTGATATAAATGGCTTGAAAATATATAGGAAGCTCGGCTCAACTTCAATCGAAATTGAGGTTAGTATGTTAATTGTATTTTTTTCTAATTACTTTACTAATTATTTTTTTAATACTGTTGCAATTCTTCTTTAATTTTGATGTTGTTTCTTTTATTGTAGCCTAAAGAAAAGTGCAGATAAAAGTAAGTCAAGTCATTATCTTGTTTGTTTTCTCTTTAGATCTATATATAGTAGATAATTCAAATATTATAACTTTGAATCGTCTAAGTCACTAACCTTATCAGTATATAACTATTATTAATTGTTTAGATTTCACATATATATGGCTTGTAGATATATAGATATAATTTTTGAATCTATGATAAGTGAATCAATCATTAAATTATATATATTTTTGCCAACCTTTTTGTGTCTCAATCCTATTCAAATTAACTATGTTAAGTTGAATAGTTGAAGAGTTAAAAAGACTTTTATTCAACTAAATATTATGCTCATTTGAATAAAAGTCTATAGTTAAGTTACCATTTTAGTTATTAATCATTCATTTTTTTTTTTTACCCTTTTAAACAAAATTTTACATTAAACAAAATTATTATTCATTTTTATAATATTTAAAAGTTGGATTATGCACATAAAATCAATGTAGTATAGTTTTTTTTTTTTCAATTAATATGCAAGAATTACGCTGATTGACGCATCATCGTCTTATGTTCCTTATTCTTTTCTTTTTTAAGTGTATAATCCGAACAAAATCGAAAAAATAAAATATAGTAACAATGTTATAGATATAGTTAATGTATTATAGTGGACGTCTACTTTATTCTTTTTGGAGATTTATAATTTTTTTTTTTGTTAGTTTTGTTGGATTTACTAATTTTCAAAAATATATTGCAATAACCAGTATTAAGTATTTGGGATAAACGGGCAATACATGTTTTCTATATATCTATATCTATAATCTATCTATATAGTATATTAAAAGTGTGAAAGCCTTAGAAATGTTGTTTGAACTTTTTGCACATTATTAAAAGTCTTTGCTTTAGATAAAATTGTCTTTTTACTATTTTTTTCCTAATATTTAAGAGTTAAAAATTAATTAAATATATTTATGGTAAAACCTTTCTTTATTAAAAGTTATCAGAATTAATGACAACTAATACTTTTTTCATTACTTTAAAAATTATAGATTAACTAATTTGATTTTAAAAGATCTACAAATCTACATCTACATCCATCTACATCTACAAGTTTGGTTTTTGCAAAGTTGCCCAAATATTAGTATAATACGTGTTACTACTATTTGTGATGTATATTGTTTTTGCGTTTTATAGAATTAGGACTTGATTTATTTATTTTACAAAACTGCTTGTTTATTAAAAACCTTCATAATACGTGTTATGTCTTCTTTATTTTTGCACTTTATTAAAAACCTTCATAATAGATGAAATCGTCTAATTTTAAATAATCAAAAGTTACACGTGCGAGGCACGTGCAACTAAACTAGTATCTTAAATAGTGAATATATTCTCTATTGGCACCCCTAGCAACCAAGTTAAAAGTGGTTCCACCGATTGATTTGGGTTGCACGAGTGGGCTCACCTGAGTTTGATTCCCATCTTAGCATTTTCCCGAAATGTAATTGTACAATTTCATTATGTTTCCTCAACCACGAACTAATTTCTAGCCCCCATCCTGCAAAAATATTAAATGATGCACTTGGTTGAATGTTAATTAAATAGTTGTTCAAGAAAATGAATTTTGATACTACAAACATTCCTCAATTGGAAAGCAAGTAATCTCATTTAGTTAGAGACTCGTGCTGATAACGTGTTAATAGAGAGAAGAGAGAGTAACTTTTTCTCTAAAAGATAGATATTTCATATCCTGATCGATATCAAATAGATCTTATTTATATTCTTGACAGATATTCACTATAACAAAAATAGTTAACAAATTATAAAGCTTCTTTATTTCTTATTAGAGCTATATGGCGGTAAACTGGGCAGAATTGCCTAGGGACCTAATTGATCTAATTGCAAAACGTGTTAAAGTGATTGAAGATTTTATTACTTTTGGTGCTGTTTGTACCTGATGGAGGAAGTCAACAATTAAGGCCAATTTTGACTTTTCATTGCCCCAACTTCCTTTGTTAATGTTGGCTGATAGACGTGACGATTATCAAGAATTTTACTCTCTTTCTAGGAAGAAAATTTTATGGGTATTTCTTGTTGTGTTTGAAATTGAAAGGGCATCATGCGGACAGTGGCGGATCTAGCATATATCCAGGGGGTATCCGAACCCCCTTCGATGAAAAATTACACTATTTATACTTGGTTAAAATTATTTTCTATGTATATATTGTATATGTTGAACCCCTTTGGCTAGTTTGTTTGTGTACTTTCGAACCCCCCTAATGAACTTCTTGGCTCCGCAACTGCATGCGGAAGCTATTAGTTGTAAATTATGAGACGATAAATCAAACGACAAAGAAAATAAGACTAAAAAGCATAAAATTATTATATATTTTGGCCAATTGGCCTATATATTATAAAACCTAATATTTAAAAAACACAAAAACTAATGAGAGAGAAAATCTCCCCTAACCAAAACTCTTAAACCATTACATTGTAGATACTATTGTGTTATGGTATGAGGAGGTTGAGTTTCAAAAACTTTCCCTCAAAAAAGAGGTTTACCAAATATGAAAAAATTTATATTTTCCTTCTAGAAAAAATAAAAGTAATTATGGTATTATTTTTATTTTCCTTATAAGAAAAATAAAACTTAAACTTGATAAGAAAATCAAGACAAAAACCCTAACATTTCTTATGCATAATATCTTAAATAGTGAATATATTTCTCTATTTGCAACCCTAGCAACAAAGTTTGAGTGGTTCCACCAGTTGATTTGGGTTGCACAGTGGGCTCAACTGGGTTTGATTTCCATCTTAGCATTTTTCCGAAACGTAATTGTACAAGTGTATTATGTTTACTCAACCACAAACCAGGTTCTAGCCCCCATCCTGAAAAAATATTGAATGATGCACTTGGTTGAATGTTGAGTTATCTAGTGCAGATGAATAGACACTTATCCGACCAAAGTATTTAGTGTTGGCCTATTTAGGAGCAGGGAATCCAATAGTTGTTCAAGAAAATGACTTTCGATCCAATTACACAACAAAATAATGAGTTGAGTACTTTTAGTGATATCATAGAGTTATTTCTCATACACTTGCTGGTGGTTCTTTGTAATATACAATGGAAAATTGATTAGAATAATGTATCACATTATTGGAAAATTTGATGTATCAAAAGCTATTTTATCTAAAACAAAAAGAAAATATGTTGAATTTCAAAAGCTATTATATCTAAAACAAAAAGAAAGTATCACATTATTGGAAAATTTGATGGTTCTTTGTAATAATGATTTGATGTAATAGCTTTTGAAAAATAGAGTCAGTAATAACTAAAGATAATGAATAAGCCATTGTCTGCCTTTTGATTGTACTGTTATTTCTTTTTTCTTTTTACAAAGTATTGTACTGTTATTTCTACTATTTTGATTATTGATTAATGAGGCATTGTATCCATAATTCTTCCTTTTGTCCCTCTATAAATACATCCACCCTCTCAATTTAAGTGTTTCATTTCTTTAGAAAACATTATTTTTAATTTAAAAAGAAAATATGTTGAATTTCAAAAGATAATTACATTTAATCAAAATATTTTGTAACCATTCAATATTCAAAACCTACCAAATCGACTACTATGAATTTACATTGCATATGATCCATCAAAGAGAAAAAAAAAAATCCTTAACTCTAATTTTTAGATCCAAAGGTTGAACTCAAGTAAAGTTACCATCACCTCTTTTTTTAAAATAAGTAAATAAAATCAAATGAAAATGTAAAAAGATGGTGAAACTACTCTCGCTCAAGTAAATCTGGTATATATATATATATATATATATATTTACTCATTTGGTAACTCGAACTCACAATCTTGAATAGAAAGTGAAGGATGCTTACTATCCGAACAACTCCCTACAATCATAATGACATAAAAAACCAAATTTTCATACTTTAAAGGGTAACCATGAAATTAACCAATTGGATTTAAAAAAAAAAAAACATTGTGTACATTGTATTCTTCTAGAAAAGAAATCAAAGAACAAATAAGCAACAAATCTGGTTATACTTCTTAAAGAAAATTAATAATTGCACCTTACAACAATCACAAATTCAACAATTTCAACTAAAAAGGAAAAAAATTAAAAATTAATACAATACAAATTTACACAACACAAGCATTTTTTTAAATCAAAAACACACTCCAAAGAGAAAAAAAAATGGCCTCGTTTTCTAAATTATCACTACTAATCTTGTTCTTCAACCTATTTTTTCTAATTAACTTTTCATTTGGAGATTTTATTCCAAGCGTTTGTAAACAAATCAAGAATCAAACATTTTGTGAAGAGATTTTGGGGTCAAATCCAAAATCTAAAAAAGCAAATTTGTTCAGTCTTGAGGATATAACCATTAATTTGACAATTTCCCAAATTAATGTTACCAATAACAAGGTTAATTCACTTTTGTTGAAGGAAAAATGTTCAAATTTGAGAAATATTTATGGGAATTGTTCGATTAATTATGAAGATGCAATGGCTTTTCTAGAACAAGCAAAATTGTATTTGGAATACAAACAATTTTGGGATTTGGGATATTATGCTAAAGATGCAAATTTGGATATTATTTCTTGTGAAGAATCCTTCAAATTAGCTAATTTTTCTTCCCCTCTTGCAAATGATAATTATATTTTGGTTTTGCTTAATAATATCATTGTTGTTATCTCTAATATGCTTTTAAAAATAAATACATAGAATTGTTATTTTAAGTTGGGTGTGTATGTCTATTTAAGTTGATGTATTATTGCATTTTTATAGTTTAGTAATGTTTGAAGTTCTTTTTAGATGTGTTTTTTTGTTTCATATATTTCTTTAATAAGAAGTTTTTATAGTCAAATAAGAATTGCACTCGTTTTATACTGGCTATTTTCTACAATGCAAATTACAATTATTTGAATTGTTGGCGACCTAAAGGCCTCAATTGCACTTGCGTCAACATTGATAATGATGTTGGAGTCGGTATGTGTTCTTTTGTTTCATATATTTCTTTCTTTGATAAGAAGTTTCTGTAGTCACACAAATGAGTTTTTAGATAATTGTCGTGTCGACTTTGTGTCCCTATTTCTTCGGACAAGAGGCAGATCTAGCCATCAATTTTGTGATTTTGATCGGATATATCTATGTAAGAAAATGACGCATATATATCCTGATACAAAAAAAATTAGGAAAAAATGTACAACATTTTGTTCTATATTATTCAGTCGGCTCTATTTTTAGTACTTTTAGGGATTTTAGCGATACATGTAAAATAAGGGGAAAATAATATTTGGCAAAATAGCTCAGTGAATCCGTGTACTTGTGCTGATTTGTAAAGTGAACGTCTCTACTTACACTTTTGTCATATGAACCCCTCAACTCAATAAAATTCAACATTTTAAACCCTATTCCGGTGTGTGTATCACAGCTGCTGTCGCGTCAACTTTCACGTCATTTTAAATGCTACATTAAATTCCACATCATTTTTAAAATACCACCTAAGAAATTAAATATTAAAAATATAAAAATTTTAAATTGAGAATTAAAAAAAATTAAAAGTGAAATGGTAGTGGCTGGGGCTCTAATGACTCTTTCCTTTGCTTCTTCTTCTTCTTCCTCTTCTTCTTCGTCTGACTCCTCCTCCTCCTCCTCCTCTTCTTCTTCTGAATAAGGGAGCCGAGAAGTTGAGCAGAGGATACTCCGACTATTCCACGACCAAAAATTTTGAACCCAACTCAGTCAAATCCACGCCCACACCCTTCGTCACCGCCTTTGTCAATAGCTGTTATTACTCACTTGTTCAAATTTTAATCTTAAAAATATATAAAAGTTTTGAATTAAGAAAGTGATTTAAATAAAATTTCCTTCAAAGAAGCATATAAGAATTGATCATGCCAAGTGAAATTTGCATATCCAAAGGAATAAGAAGGTTTTTTTTTGTGTGTGTGGCGGGGGTGGGGTGGGAGGTTGTAATGGTGCAAAGGAAGAAGAATGATTGTGGGGGTTAGGCTGTAATTGTGTGGTGCAAAAGAATGGGTTGGGGGTGGGGGTGGGGAAGGGGTAGGGGGCTGTACTACTGCTGCGAAGAAGAAGGCAAAAGTTATGTGTGGTTGGGGTTTGGGGTGGGGGTGGAAGGGTTGTAGTGGGGCAAAAAAGAAAGATTTAGGGGGGTTGGGGTGGGTGGAGGGGCGGAGAAGTTTTTTTTTTAAAAATTTTTTTAAATTATTTTAATTAAAAAATGATGTCCACTTGCACCTCGGCGTGTGATGACACGCGTGGTGTCCAACTCAGACACTTCAATGCCACATAGGCTTAGTCAACGGTCAGAGAAATTTAAAATATTGTCTTTTGATGGGTTGAGGGTTCCAGATGACAAATGTATAAGTAGGAGTATCCACTTTACAAACTATTGTTTTGGATTCACAAAAATCTGTATTTTGGCAAAACAACTTCAACACAAGTTCAAGAATAATCAAGAACACTTACGAAGTTTTCAAAACCTTCAGCACAAGATAAAAAATGACCTTTCAAAGAAGTGTGTTTTCAGTATTTTAAGAAAAATTTGATGAAGCAGAAAAAGCCAAATCCTCTGAATTCACGGAATGTCCTTAATGAAATAATTCCCCTTAAGTACCCGAGGTTGCGGAGTTTTTATCTCAGAATAAAATCGTTTAACAATCCGACTGTAGTCATACCTCAAACGATCTGATTTTCTTCGAACTCACTCAACAGTTAGATGATCACAGGGAGTATTTTAAAAGACAAAAAATATTTTCAAGTGAAGAAAAATTCATACTAAACCTGTGGAAAGGTGTATACTTTCTGAACAGTTATGTCTGTCCATTTGAAAGAGTGTGTCTTTTTCGAACAGCCACAACCATCCAAACAGTCATACCTTTTCCCGAAATAGTGTCTTTTACTCGAAGAGTTGTGTCCCTTCCAAGAAACTTTTCATTTTTCATTCACACCAATTGAACCCAACAATCCCCCATATGAATGGGGAACGACTACTCTTTGTAAAACTTTATGGACAAGTATGTGATCACCAAGCAAAGACTGATTGCATCTGGATAAGTGGGTTTCCCTTTGAACTTTTCATAGTGAACATGCATCAGATGCACTCGGTCAATATGTAGATTTGATATCTTTGGACAGTCGAACTTTAATATACACCTAGACAACATATGTCACACAATCATCCTTTTACCATTTATGGTTCTCATGATTTTATTCGTTTCATCCATGATCACGTCCCGATCTTATGAGAGCTTAGAGAATCGGACTTTACTAACATTCTTCTTGAAGCGGCTTACACTTCGCCCTCACATGGGTGATTTCTAAACATTCAATCCTATAGATTAAACTATTTGGTCAAATCTGCCAAATTTAGATAATCATTAAAAGAATTCATACCATGTCTTATCCTTCTTTACTATACATTGTCTACAACATGAGAATGGGTTGGGTATATTGACAACGTTGAACCTATCAGACACAACTTTGTTTGATCTCCTTGAAGATAGCTCTTTCGATCTCCAGTCTACTAGGTAGAGTTACCGCCATACTGACTTGTCCTAGTCCGTAAACTCATTCCCTTGGATGTCCTCTCAACTCCTTATCTAGTTAGGCCTTTTGTAAGTTGATCCGACATATTATCCTTTGACTTCACATATTCAATAGTGATAATTCCACTAGAGAAAAGTTCTCTAACGGTATTAAGTCTCCGTCATATGCAATGAGATTTACCATTGTACATCATGCTCCCTGCCTTACCTATTGCCGCTTGACTATCACAGTGTATGCATACTGGTGCCAATGATTTGGGCCAATAAGGAATATCTTCCAAGAAATTTTAGAGTCATTCTGCTTCTTCACCGGTTTTATCTAATGCGATAAATTCTGATCCATCGTAAAGCGAGCAATACATGTTTGTTTGGATAGTTTCCAAGAGAGTGCTCCTCCCTCTATTGTAAATTATATCCACTCGTGGATTTTACTTCATTTGATCTGGTGATCTAATTTGCATCACTATATCCTTCAAGTACCGTGGGATATTTATATAATGCAAAGCATAGTCTTGAGTGTATTTAAGATTCCCAAAACTCTTTTTATTGTCATCGAATTAGTTTTGTTGGGATTACTCATATACCGACTTAACTTACTAATAGCACATGCTATGTCCTGTCTTGTACAATTCATTATATACATTAAACATCCTATTACTTTTGCGTACTCCAATTGTGTGTCACTTTTGTCTTCATTCTTTTGAAGTGTGAAGCTCACATCCAATGGAGTCTTGGAAATTTCAAATTTCAAATACTTGAATTTATTAAGTACCTTTTTGATGTAATGCGACTGTGACAATGCCAACCCTGTTGAAGTTTTATGGATTTTTATTCTAAGATCACATCCTCAACTCCAAGGTCTATCATATCAAACTTGTTCCTGAGCATTCGTTTTATAGTATTTATGTCAGAAATGTCTCTATTGATAATCAACATATCATCCACATATAACCAAACAATGACTTGGTGATTTGGAGTGTGCTTAATGTATACACATTTATCACATTTATTTATCTTGACCCCGTTTGCCAACATGGTTTGGTCAAACTCCGCATGCCATTATTTAGGTGCTTGTTTTAGTCCATACAACGACTTAACAAATTTACACATCTTATTTTCTTTTCTTGGAACCAAAAACCCTTGGGTTGTTCTATATAGATTTCTTCCTCCAATTCTCCATTCACGAATGCTGTTTTCACACCCATTTGATGGATTCCAATACCATTTACTGCCGCCAAGGCAATTAACATCTGAATTGATGTTATCCTTGTTACTGGTGAGTATGTATCCAAGTAATCAAGGCTTTCTTTCTGTTTGAAGCCTTTTACTACAAGTCTTGCCTTGTATTTATCAATAGTACCATCTGTTTTCATTTTCCTTTTGAAGATCCATTTTAAACCTAAAGATTTATTTTCTGAAGGAAGATCAACCAATTCCCATGTATGGTTGCTTAAGATTGAATCAATTTACTATTCACTGCCTCTTTCCAAAAGGACGAGTCTGCTGACAACATCGCTTCTTTAAATGTTTGAGGCTCATTTTCTAAGAGAAATGTTACAAAATTCAATTCAAACGAAGTTGATGTTCTTTGATGTGTACTACGTTTTGGATTCTTATCATTATGTACATCAGATAAATGTGTTCAAAGAATTCAACATTATCTGATTCAATTACCGTATTTTCATTGATATCCGAATGTTTAGATTTATGAATCAAAAACTGATATACTTTGATACTTTTAGCATATCCTATGCATATGCAGTCCACCATTTTAGGTCCTATCTTTACCCTTTTAGGCATAGGAACTTGGACCTACGCTATACACCCCCATACTTTGAAATATTTCAAGTTGAGTTTCTTTCCTTTCCATTTTTCATATGAAATTGATTGTGTCTTATTATGGGGCACTTTATTGTGTATTCGGTTAGTTGTAAGGATAACTTTCCCCCACAAGTTTTGTAGTAAACCTAAACTTATAAGTAAGACATTCATTATTTCCTTCAAGGTTTGATTTTTTTATTTTCGCAATTTCATTAGATTGAGGTGAATACGGGGCCGTAGTTTGATGAATAATTCCATTCTTTACACATATTTCCGCAAAGGGATATTCATATTCTCCGCCTCTATCACTTTTTATAGTTTTGATCTTTTTCTCTAACTAATATTCAACTTCTATTTTGTATTGCCTAAACGCATCTATTGCTCCATCCTTACTATTTAGAAAATAGACATAACAATATGTAGTGCAATCGTCAATAAAAGTTATAAAATATTTTTTCCACCACGAGATGGTGTTGACTTCATATCACAAATGTCAGTGTGTATTAAGTCTAAGGGATTTGTATTACTTTCAACATACTTATACAGATGCTTAGCATACATTGATTCCTCACATGTTTGACATTTTTATGTATTGCACTCAAAGTTTTGCAAAACTTCTAAGTTAATTAGTTTTCGTAAAGTTTTATAATTTACATGTCCTAAATATTCATGCCACAATTTATTAGACTTAAGCAAGTTAGAAGAAACTGAACTTTTATTGATTTCAACAGTCATTACATTCATTTTATATAGGCACTCAGTGAGATAGCCTTTTCCTACGTACACTTCCCCTTTTCTAATTACAACTTTTTTGAAAATAGTTACAAATTTGAATTTATTTTTTGTCAAGAAGTGATATAGAAATCAAGTTCTTTCTTAACTCTGGTACATACAAGACATTGTTGAGAGTCAACACTTTGCCTGAAGTCATTTTCAAGCATACTTTTTTTGTTCCCTCTACTTTTGCAGTAGTGGAGTTTGTTATGTAAATCTTTTCCTCTCCTTGAGCCGGAGCAAACGTAGAAAACAACTCTTTATTTGCACAAACGTGGCGGGTGACACCGAAATCCATCTACCATTCTCTAAGATTTTCCACCAAGTTACATTAAAACAACATGGCACACAGATCGTCTATTTCTTTTTTGAATTCAGCCATATTTGCTTAGTCCTTCTTTTTGCCTTTTTTTGGGGCATGACAATCTGTTGATTTGTGGCCAATCTTACAATAATTAAAGCATTTTTCCTTGAATTTCTGCTTAGGTTGATTGCTTTCATGTCCAGTTTTCTTTTATTTTTTGAGTTGTTGTGGTCGTATTCTACAATGTTTGCTCCATTCATTGTAGAATTTTCTCTCGGCCTTATTTTCATGGATTTATTGTCTTATTCAATGTGTAGTCTCACTATTAGATCTTCAACTATCATCTTCTTTCGCTTATGTTTCAAGTAATTCTTGAAGTCCTTCCACATAGGTGGTAACTTTTCTATTATTATCATGACTTAAAATGCCTCGTTCATGACCAAACCTACAATAAAGTTTATGTGAACATTAAGAACATTTTTAACATGTTCAACTAAGGTATTTACCAAAATCATACCTTCCGCAAGGAGATCGAGGATGATAACTTGCAGTTCCTACACTTAGGATACAATAGACTTGCTATCAATCATTTTATACTCCAGAAATCTTACAACGAAGAATTTTTTTATTCTAGCATCCTCAATCTTGTATTTTCTTTCTAGCACACCTCACAACTCTTTTTCCGCCTTCGTTTCAGTATACACGTTGTATAGGTCATATTGGAGGCAACTTAGAATGTAATTCCTGCATAGAAAATCAGATTGTTTCCATGCCTTCATAACGAAAAATCGCTCCTGGTCAGAAGTTTCCTTGGGCAACTCTGGAGCTTCTTCAGATGTAAATCTCTGAAGACATAATGTTGTAAGGTAGAAGAACATCTTTTGTTGTCACCTTTTAAAATCAACATCCGTAAATTTTTTGAGTTTCGTCGCTGGTGCCATTGCCTACGGAGCACTCGTACGACTCATTGTGGTAACACTAGTTGATGCCACAGTCGCTGCAACATCATTCACATGACTGTCAGTAGTCATTTTCCTGTCACAACAAGATAGTAAATTTTTAGTATGTCAAAATAGTACTTATAAAGTTGTAGCAACTTTAAACACCCCTTGTTACTTGTTTGACAAAGAAGTTTTTATGACTTTTAATCATGAACCGAATGACCTCTAACTTGTGATGAAAATTTTGTTTCTTCAAATCATTTGTTAAGTTCAAATGGAGTAGAAATCTTAAAACTTTAATCTCCAGAAACCAAAAAAAAACAGAATATTATAAAAAAAAATTTAGTGAAAAGAAAAATTCACCAAATAAGAATTTTTTTCCCAAACTTATTTCCTTAAAATTGTTGTTGTTTTCGGGTATACAAAAATCTATATTTTGGCACAACAACTTCAACATAAATTCAAGAATAAATCAAGAACACTTATGAAGTTTCTAACACCTTCAACACAAGATCAAAAATATTGTTTCAAAGAAGTGTGTTTTCAGTATTTTAAAGAAAATTAGAAGAAGCAGAAAAATCCAAGTCCTCTGAATTCACAGAGTGTCCTTAAGGAAATTATTCTCCTTAAGTACTCGAGGTTGCAGAATTTTCCTCCCAGGATAAAATGGCTTAACAATCTGACTGTAGTGGTACCTTAAATGATCAGATTCTATTTGAACTCACTCAACAGTTAGATGATCACACGTAGTATTGTTAGGTTGTGGAGCCTGATTAATATGTGACGTACTATTATATATTAATGTTCACGCGGTTCAAGTGTAATTGTAGGCTGTACCTTTTTATTCTCATTATCTATGTAATTGAACATACTCCAAGTCATTAATATAAATAGCCTGTCTGCCGTGGAGGTTACCTACGGGTGTTACCACGAAATTACCTCTCTCTCTCTCTTCTCAAGAACTCTCTCTAGTTTTCTTTATTCCCTCCATAGATTTTGTGTGTGTGAACTGCTAATCGATCCTAACAAGTATTTTAGAAGACAAGAAATATTTTCAAGTGCAAAAAAAATCATACTAAACCTACAGGAAAATGTAGGTTTATATAGCCATTAAGTGCCCCTTTTGAAAGGTGGTAATGGTTCACCGGAAAGGTGTATCCTTTCTGAACAGTCATGTCTATCCATTTGAAAAAATGTGTCTTTTTTGAACATCCACAACCATCCAAACAGTCATACCTTATCCCGAAATAGTGTCTTTTACTCGGAGAGTTGTGTCCCTTCCAAGCAACTTTTCATTTTCCATTCACACCAATTGAACTCAACAATCTCCCACATAAATGGGGAATGACTACTCTTTGTAAAACTTTACGGAGAAGTATGTGATTATCAAGAAAATACTGATTGCATCTGGATAAATGAGTTTTCCTTTGAACTATCTGTAGTGAACATACATCAGATGCACTTGGTCAATCGGTAGATTTGATATCTTTGAACCGTCGAGCTTTAATGTACACCTAGATAACACATGTCACACAACCAACCTTTTACCATTTATGGTTCTCACCGTTTTATTCATTTCATCTATGAACACATCCCGGTCTCATGAGAGCTTAGAGAATAGGCCTTTACTAACATTCTCCTTGAAGCAGTTTCCACTTCGCTCTCACATAGGTGATTTCTAAACGTTCAATCCTATAGATTAAACTATTTGGTCAAATCTGCCAAATTTAGATAATCATTACATTACTTCACACCATAAGTCTTATCCTTGTTTATTAAACATTGTCTACATCATGAGAATGGGTTGGGTATATTGAAAATGTTGAACTGTCAGATACAACTTTGTTTGATCTCCTTGAAGCTAGATCTTTGGATCTCC
>NC_061119.1:8564121-8632338 GCF_002878395.1 Capsicum annuum
CAAAATCAGACTCAATACAGATTAACCAAATACTTGATTTATAAATGACGATAAATTTTTTTCCTTCACTAAACAAGCATAAAAATAAATATTTTTATACTTTTCTTAAAATTATTATTATCCAACATAATTTAATTCATGGAAACTAAACTCCAACCACAAATAAAAATATGAAGAAACGACAGTTTTATTGATAAACGATGGGGGTACAAATTTGTTCCTCCCTTGATTCTTCTCTCATGATTTTCTCCATTATTCGAGGGCCGTCAATAGCATATTTCTCGAATGCAAGAATATTTGGATATGAATTTCTTCGTAATTCGAGGGCCGTTAGTGGCATATTTCTCAAACATAGGAACATTTGGATTTAATCTCCATGAAAGGAGGGTTTGTCTTCTTGATGTATTTGATTATCAAGAAGAGGGTTTTGATCTTTATGAATATCCCATGAATTTATTGGGACTTTTCAGATCATTGATCTCTTTATGAATATCCCGTGAATTTGTGGGATACTGGAGATCCCAATCTTTATACGAATACCCATCAATTTATAGGATATTCAAGATGTCGGTTTTAGGGAATATGTTACCCTTTAAATAGGCGGTATTTAGGGTTTAGGAAGAGTAGCCACCAAGGTAGATTTAGGGTAAAGTAGCCACCAAGAACTTTAACCAAAATTGAACTCTTTTTGTAGAGTCCACAAAATTTTAATGTCTACATTGTTATTTTTTTCAGTTTTGATAAAATCTGTATTTTTGAACTATAACTTCAAACAGATGTTCAAATTAACATATGAACAATCAAATGAAGTTTTAACTCTGTATTTACAATTTTGAACTTTTAACAATATGTTCAACCCAACTTATGAATATCAACAAAATGAAGTTCAAACTATTTTATGGAAAATAGAAAAACTAAATGTTAAGAACTTAAACACAAGTTTAACCAACTTATGAACTATCAAAATGAAGTTTCAAAAACTTCAAACACAATTTCAAAAAGTTGAAGAACTATCAATATGAAGTTCAAACTATTTACTAAAAACACAGTAAACAAAACAATACAGATTATTATTAATTTCCTTAAGATTGTTGTTTCAGTACACAAAAATTTGTATTTTGGCAAAACAACATCAACACAAGTTCAAGAATAGATCAAGAACATTATGAAGTTTTCAACGCCTTCACCACAAGATCAAAAAACGACCTTTCAAAGAAGTGTGTTTTCAGTATTTTAAAGAAAATTAGATGAAGAAGAAAAAGCCAAGTCCTCGGAATTCACGGAGTGTCCTTAAGGAAATAATTCCCCCTCAAGTACCCGATGTTGCAAAATTTTCCTCTCAGGATAAAAAGGCTTAACAATCTAACTGTAGTGGTACCTCAAACGATTGGATTCTCTTCAAACTTACTCAACAATTAGATGATCACACAGAGTATTTTAGAAGACAAGAAATGTTTTCAAGTGCAGAAAAATTCATACTAAACCTGTGGGAAAATGCAGGTTTATATAGCTATTAAGTTCCCCTTTTGAAAGGTGGCAATGGAGCACCAGAAAGGTGTATCCTTTCTGAACAATCATGTTTGTCCATTCGAAAGAGTGCCTTTTTCGAACAACCACAACTATCCAAACAGTCATACCTTTTCCCGAAATAGTATGTCTTTTACTTGAAGAGTTGTGTCACTTCCAAGCAACTTTTCATTTTCCATTCACACCAATTGAACCCAACACAAACCAGACCAAGTACAAAGGTCCACTGAGCTATTTTGCCATAATATTTTGGCCCCTATTATTCCGTCGGACATAGGAGGATAGAATGTACACATACCTCATCTTTATGTCTTGACTAAAAAGATACCAATATTAAACAGGACTTGTATCTACATGTCAATTTTGCGAACTAATTGAACTAGTTAATTATGTCTACTATAAGCAAACAACATAAATCCCAACAGTTTGGAGTTTAATTAGAGAAAATTTTGATATTTTGCATAATTCCTAAAAATCTCAATTTTGGGTCTGTCGAGATAAATAATTAGCTCCCAATACATCCAACGAAGATACATTTTTTCTGATTTTGAATCTGTAAAAATACATAATTAGCTCCCGATACATTCAACATAATTAGTTGGGATTATTGTAATTACTCTGTAAGGTGTATATTTAAGTTATTTTTCAATGTAATAAATCGTAAAGATGTCCAGCTAATATGTTGAACTTACGCGGAAATATTTAGGTTTGTTTGCATTCCAAATCCTTATAGGAATATATTTACAGCTTTATATACAATTAAACGTAAGTAGTAAAAAAAAAATAGTTAACAAATTATAAAGCTTCTCTTTTTCTTAGAGCTAATGGCAGTAAACTGGGATGAATTGCCTAAGGACCTAATTGATCTAATTGCAAAACGTGTTAAAGTGATAGAAGATTTTATTGCTTTTGGTGTTGTTTGTACTTCATTGAGAAATCCAGCAATTAACGCTAATTTTGACTTTTTATCGCCTCAACTTCCGTTGTTAATATTGGCTGATAGATATGACTATTATCGAGAATTTTACTCTCTTTCTAGAAAGAAAGTTTCACGTGTATTTCTCCCAGAAGTTATAAATCGACAATGTTCTCCAACAGAGGGATGGATCTGCACTGCAAATATTAACACTAAGGAGATGAATTTGTTGCACCCTTTTCTCGCGTCAGTATACAACTTCCTCTCGAAAAAGAGTTAGGGGCTTTAGCGGAAAGGAGATTTCCTTCTTGTGAATGAAGAGAGCAATATCACTCCATAAATAGAGTTGTCTTATCTGTCAGTCCTTCTGTCACGTTAAATTATGTACTCACAGTTTCCTACTATGTAAATTCCAATTATTTGGCTTGTTGTGACCTGAAGACCTCAACTGGATATATGTTGACTTTGATCACCTTGGTGGAATCGCCTCTATGATTTACCATAAAGGACAATTTTATTGTCTTATAGTGGAAAAATTTGGGTTTTTGGGATTTCAGGGCCTAGCATTCCTCAACCAATTCGTTCACTTTGAAAATATAATATTTGGATTTTGGAAAGCTAGGATACCTCGTCGAGTTATCAGGGGCACTGTTAAATATTTCGCGATTCTATAAAGCAGAAGGCGGTGATACGTTTGAAGTATTTGAAATAGATGTAAGCAAGGTTGGATTGAAGGAGATTCACACGCTGGGAGATTACGCAGTCTTTCTGGGCCTTAATGGAGCAATTTGCATTGATTTCTCTAAGTTTACTGAAGTCAAGTCTAATCACATATATTTTGTTAATGGTGATGGAAGAGATTTGAGGGCGTACAATATTGAAGATGGAAAAGTTGAGTCTTGTTATCATGGAGAGTCGCGGAGTTATTTGTGTCCGCCAACTTGGGTAATACCATCAGTATGATAATGTGATTGTTGCACTCTCTTTTTTCTGGCTATTTAGCATGTTTTTAGGCATGGTTATTGCATTATTTTGCTTACTGATTCTTCTGAACTCTTGACATTTGAATCTCAACGGTTATTATATCTGACCCTATAATTTTAACAATTCAATAAGTTTATGCAACTAGTTATTTGATTTCAAGTTCTGTGTAGAGACGGATCCATCCTTAGAGGTGGTCATAGGCACCCAGTAATCGCGGAAAAAATGTATGTATATACGTATATATATCTAATATAGCGAATATATTTCTCTATCGGCACGACGGCACCCCTAGCAACAAAGTTAAAGTGGTTCCACCGGTTGATTTGGGTTGCACGAGTGGGCTCACCTGGCCGGGTTTGATTCCCATCTTAGCATTTTCCCAAAATTTAATTAGTGATGCCCCCAACACATTCAATTCTTAGATCCACCTCTGATTTTATGTTTTACATACCAATAGGAATACGACCATATGTATCTTCTATTTACCTACCATAGATATTAAACCAGTTTTTGGCCCAGATAATGAAATAGGAGATCAAGGTGAGTGATCTATATGCAATTGTCTGATGTAATTGTACAATTGCATTATGTTTCCTCAACCACAAGCTGAGTTCTACCCCCCACCTGCAAAATACTGAATGGTGCATTTGGTTGAATGCTGAATTATCTAAAACAGATGAAAAAGCACTTACACAACCAAAAATATTTCGTGTTGGCCTATTTAGGAGCGGGGAATTCAATAGTTGTTCCAGAAAATGACTTTCTATCCTAAATGACTTCTCCAATTACACAACAAAATAATGAGTATAAGAGTTGTTGCTCATATACTTGCTGGTGGTTCTTTGTAATACAACGGAAAATTGATTAGAATAATGTATCATATTATTGGAAAATTTGATGGTGAGAGCCATTGAAATTCAACTAGTACTTTCTTTTTTTGTATAGTTTCAATTTTATGAAATATCTTCTGAGACACTTTTTTTTCTGCATCGTTGATTCTATACTTTTTTTGCAGTATATCTATTGTAAGGTAAAGCATGCACGTTCAACATCCATTTCATGGACGTATCGTGTAGAGAATTGATTTAACGAATTAATTATTTAGACATAATTTCTAATATTTCATTTCATCGGCAAATAAATTTTGATTCAAATGCATGTAGCATAATACCATCAGTAAAAGTGTCATAACTTTTTCTCTAAGGATTGACAAGCAAATTCAAGAGTCTATGGGACATTTAGTTGGAAAAAATGAAAATGTATTGTAAAATTAGGTCAAACCCATCGACGGCCCTTAAACTTGGCACCATCTTTCACTTTGACACCTCAAGTGGGTGTTGTTCACTTTTGGCACCTCAAGTAGCTATAAAACATGTCATTTTGGCACCTTTTAACATCAGCTCTGGTGCGTGGGTCTCACTCGCAGCCAACGTGGATTACCCGACCAATTAATTTGTGCCATCTAATTTTACATTGCCACATCATTACATATATACACAATTAATTATCTTTAAAAAAAAGGCCAAAATACATGGCAATTATATCCAATGAATTAATGACACATGTTTTATTCCCTAAATAATTACAAAAAGACCCCCACATTGTCTTCTCCACCCAACTTTTTTTCAGCTTGAACCCCATTAATGGAGATTGAACTTTTCAATAATGATAAACATACCTCCTCATTCTCTAACAATAATAGATCTACATTAATAGCTTCACGAATTCCAGATATGATGAAATACGGAGAAGGATGAATTTCAGATCTACATTGATTTTTTCCTACTAGAAAAGAATTCACTATCCTTGTGAAAAAGTAAAAAAAATTGCATTTGCCCTCCTAAATAATTTTGCTTTACTTTGCACGCTTTGTGTTTGATAAAATTCCCCAAAGAAGTAAATCATTGGATTTTTAGTGATTCTTTGCATTTTTGAGGAGTTTTAGAGAAATATTAATTTGGGTGTTTTTTATTAAAGTCGTATGTGTCTGTTCAATAGGTAAAGGTAAATGGAGAAGAAAGGAGTATTTTGTTGTGTTCTTTGTCTGGAGTTGATGGAATGAATATTTTTTTTCCTTTTGAGTGCTAATGATGTCGTGGGTAGAAGAGGAGAAATTTGGGTTGCTTTTTTGGGTGTAATTTGGTTGTTGTTAGTGTGGTAGTGTGTTCCATTGATTCTTGAAAAATTCAACCTCCATTAATGGAGGTTAAGGTAAAGAAAAATTGTGTGGAGAAGATGAAATTTTAAAAATCTTTATGTATAATTTTAACAAAAATTAAAGATGAAAAAATTATAAAAATGTCTCAAAAATTACAAAAATACCCTTGAAGTGTGCCCAAAAGCGAGTGTAAGACACTCTCTTTGCTAAATCAACAAAAGGTGACGAAGTGACACTGTTTATGGATACTTGAGGTGTCAAAAGTGAACAACGTCCAGTTATGGTGCCAAAGTGAAAGATCGTGCCAAGTTAAGGAAGCTACCGATGGGTTTGCCTGTAAAATTAAGTATCTAAAAGAAACTAGTTATTAATGGGAAGAGTCAACAGAGTTAGAAGATGAATCTACTAAAAGGCGGCAGATCCAAACAGATTAAGTGAATCAATCATTAAATTATATAACGAAAATTTTTTTGGTTCCAGCATCCTCAATCTTGTATTTTCTTTCTAGCACACCTCACAACTCTTTTGCCTTCTTCGTTCTAGTATACATGTTGTATAGGTCATATTGGAGGCAACTTATAATGTAATTCCTGTATAGAAAATCAGAGTGTTTCCATGCCTCCATAACGAAAAATCGCTCTTGGTCAGAAGTTTCCTTGGGCAACTCTGGAACTTCTTCAGATGTAAATCTCTGAAGACATAATGTTGTAAGGTAGAAGAACATTTTTGTTGCCACCTTTTAAAATCAACATCCGTAAATTTTTTGGGTTTCGTCGCTGGTGCCATTGCCTATGGAGCACTCGTATAACTCATTGTGGTAACACTAGTTGATGCCACAGTCGTTGCAACATCATTCACATGACTGTCAGTAGTCATTTTCCTGTCACAATAAGATAGTAAATTTTTAGTATGTCAAAATAGTACTTACAAAGTTGTAGCAACTTTAAACACCCCTTGTTACTTGTTTAACAAAGAAGTTTTTATGACTTTTAATCATGAACCGAATGACCTCTAACTTGTGATGGAAATTTTATTTCTTCAAATCATTTGTTAAGTTCAAACGGAGTAGAAATCTTAAAGCTTTAATCTCCAGAAACCAAACAAAATAGATTATTATAAAAAAAACTTTAGTGAAAAGAAAATTTCACCAAACAAGAATTTTTTTTTCCAAACTTATTTCCTTAAGATTGTTGTTGTTTTCGGGTTTACAAAAATCTATATTTTGGCACAAAAACTTCAACACAAGTTCAAGAATAAATCAAGAACACTTATGAAGTTTCTAACACCTTCAACACAAGATCAAAAATATCGTTTCAAAGAAGTGTGTCTTCAGTATTTTAAAGAAAATTAGAAGAAGCAAAAAAATCCAAGTCCTTCGAATTCACAGAGTGTCCTTAAGGAAATAATTCTCCTTAAGTACTCGAGGTTGCGGAATTTTCCTCCTAGGATAAAATGGCTTAACAATATGACTATAGTGGTACCTCAAAAGATCGGATTCTATTCGAACTCACTCAACAATTAGATGATCACACGTAGTATTGTTAGGTTGTAGAGCCTGATTAATATGTGACGTACTGTTATATATATATTAATGTTCACGCGGTTCAAGTTAATTGTAGGCTGTACCTTTTATTCTCATTCTCTATGTAATTGAACATACTTTAAGTCATTAATATAAATAGCCTGTCCGCTGTGGAGGTTACCTATGGGTGTTACCACAACATTACCTCTCTCTCTCTCTTCTCAAGAACTCTCTCTAGTTTTCTTCATCCCCTCCATAGATTTTGTGTGTGTGAACTACTAATCGATCCTAACAAGTATCTTAGAAGACAAGAAATATTTTCAAGTGCAAAAAAAATCATACTAAACCTATGGAAAAATGTAGGTTTATATAGCCATTAAGTGCCCCTTTTGAAAGGTGGCAATGGTTCACCGGAAAGGTGTATCCTTTCTGAACAGTCATGTCTATCCATTTAAAAAAAATGTGTCTTTTTTGAACATCCACAACCATCCAAACAGTCATACCTTGTCCCGAAATAGTATCTTTTACTCGGAGAGTTGTGTCCCTTCCAAGCAACTTTTCATTTTCCATTCACACCAATTGAACTCAAAAATCTCCCACATAAATGGGGAATGACTACTCTTTGTAAAAATTTACGGAGAAGTATGTGATTATCAAGCAAATACTGATTGCATCTGGATAAGTGAGTTTTCCTTTGAACTTTCTGTAGTGAACATGCATCAGATGTACTTGGTCAATCGGTAGATTTGATATCTTTGAACCATCGAGCTTTAATGTACACCTAGATAACACATGTCACACAGCCAACCTTTTACCATTTATGGTTCTCACCGTTTTATTTGTTTCAGCCATGAACACATCCCGATCTCATGAGAGCTTAAAGAATAGGCCTTTACTAACATTCTCCTTGAAGCAGTTTCCACTTCGCTCTCACATAGGTGATTTCTAAACGTTCAATCCTATAGATTAAACTATTTGGTCAAATCTGCCAAATTTAGATAACCATTAAAAGACTTCACACCATAAGTCTTATCCTTGTTTATTAAACATTGTCTACATCATGAGAATGGGTTGGGTATATTGACAATGTTGAACCTGTTAGATACAACTTTGTTTGATCTCCTTGAAGCTAGATCTTTGGATCTCCAGTCTGCTAGGTAGAGTTACCGCTATGCTGACTTGTCTTAGGCCGTAAACCCATTCCCATAGATGTCCTCTCAACTCCTTCTCTAGTTAGGTCTTTTGTAATTGGATCTGATACATTATCCTTTGAATTCACGTAGTCAATAGCAATAATTTCACTAGAGAGAAGTTCTCTAATGTTATTATGTCTCCATCATAGGTGACGATTTTATCATTGCACATCATGCTCCATGTCCTACCTATTTCCGCTTGACTATCACAGTTTATGCATATTGGTGCCAATGGTTTGGGCCAATAAGGAATATCTTCCAAGAAATTCTGATGCCATTTTGCTTCTTCACCGGCTTTATATAATGCGATAAATTCTGATTCCATCATAGAGCGAGCAATACATGTCTGTTTGGATAATTTCCAAGAGGCTGCTCCTCCACCTATTGTAAATACGTATCCACTCATGGATTTTACTTAATTTGATCTGGTGATCCAATTTGCATCACTATATCCTTCATGTACCACGAGATATTTATTGTAATGCAAAACATAGTCTTGAGTGTATTTAAGATATCCCAAAATCTTTTCATTGCAACCCACTGAGTTTTGTTGGGATGACTCGTGTACCGACTCAACTTACTAATAGCACATGGTATGTCTGATCGTGTACAATTCATTATATAATTAAACTTCCTGACACTCTTGCATACCCCAATTGTGAGTCACTTTAGCCTTCATTCTTTTGAAGTGTGAAGCTCACATCCAATGGAGTCTTGACTATTCAAAATTTCAAATACTTGAATTTATTAAGTACCTTTTTGATGTAATGAGACTATGACAATGCGAACCCTTGTAGAGTTCTATGGATTCTTATTCCTAAGATCACATCCGCAACTCCAAGGTCTTTTATATCAAACTTGCTCTCAAGCATTCTTCTTGTAGCATTTATGTCAGAAATGTCTCTACTGATGATCAACATATCGAACTTGGTTATTTGGAGTGTCTTTAATGTATACACATTTATCAGATCCATTTATCTTGAATCTGTTTTCCAACATTGTTTGGTCAAACTTCACATGCCATTGTTTAGGTGCTTGTTTTAGTCCATACAATGACTTAACAAGTTTACACACCTTATTTTTCTTTCCTGGAGCCACAAAACCCTCGGGTTGTTCCATATAGATTTTTTCTCCAATTCTCCATTCAGGAATGTTGTTTTCACATCCATTTGATGGATTTCAAGACCATATACCACCAACAAGGCAATTAACATCTAAATTGATGTTATCCTTGTTACTGGTGAGTATGTATCCAAGTAATCAAGGCTTTCTTTCTGTTTGAAGACTTTTACTACAAGTCTTGCCTTGTATTTATCAATAGTACCATTCATTTTCAGTTTCCTTTTGAAGATCCATTTTAAACCTAAAGGTTTATTTCCTGGAGAAAGATTAACCAATTCCCACGTGTGGTTGCTTAAGATTGAATCAATCTCACCATTGACCGTCTCTTTTCAAAAGGATGAGTCTGACGACGACATCACTTCTGTAAATGTTTGAGACTCATTTTCTAATTGAAATGTTACAAAATCTGATCCAAAAGAAGTTGACATTCTTTGATGTGTACTACGTTTTGGATTCTCATCATTATGTACATCCTCGGTTGGTTCATCTCAAAGTCGTTTAGACCCTCACTAGATTGTTCATGTCCAGTTTTATACGAATAAATGTGTTCAAAGAATTCAGCATTATCTAATTTAATTATTGTATTTTCATTGATATCTGGATGTTTGGATTTATGAACCAAAAACCGACATTCTTTTCTACTTTTAGCATATCCTGTGAACATGCAGTCCACCATCTTAGGTCTTATCTTTACCCCTTTAGGCATAGGAACAAGGACATTCGCTAGAAACCTTCTTTTTTGGATTTCATATAAAATTGATTGTGTCTTACTATGGTGCACTCTATTGAGTATTTGGTTAGCTTTAAGGATAGCTTCCCCCCACAAGTTTTGAGGTAATCCTAAACTTATAAGTAAGAAATTCATTATTTTCTTCAAGGTTCGATTTTTTCTTTCCGCAATTACATTAGATTGAGTTTAATACGGGGCCGTTGTTTGATGGATAATTTCATTCTCTACATATATTTTTGAAAAGGAAGATTCATATTATCTACCCCTATCACTTCTTATTGTTTTAATTTTTTTTTTTCTAATTGATTTTCAACTTCTATTTTATATTGCCTAAACGCGTTTATTGCTTCATCCTTGCTGTTTAGCAAATAAACATAACAATATCTAGTGCAATCATCAATAAAAGTTATAAAATACCTTTTTTCACCATGTGATGGTGTTGAATTCATATCACAAATGTCAGTGTGTATAAAGTGTAAGAGATTGGAATTCCTTTTAACGGACTTACACGGATGCTTAGCATACTTTGATTCCACAGACGTTTGCCATTTTAATTCATTGCGCTCAAAGTTTGACAAAACTTCTAAGTTAATCAGTTTTTCCAAGGTCTTATACTTGACATATCCTAAACGACTATGACACAAATCCTTTGACTCTAGCAAGTAAGAAGAAACCTCAGCTTTCTTAATTTCAACAACCATTACATAAAATTTGAAAAGGCCCTCATTGAGGTAGCCCTTTCCTACATATGTTTCATTCTTTCTTATTACAACTATCTTCAAAATAAACACACACTTAAACCCATTTTTAATAAGAAGTATTGTGGACACTAAATTTTTTCTAACAGTAGGAACATGAAGAACATTATTGAGAGTCAATGCCTTGCCGGAAGTCACTTTTGGGAATATCTTCCCAATTCCTTCAACCTTGGTTGTTGTATAATTTTCCATAAATATCACTTCTTTGGGTACAATGAATCATAAGTAGGAAAAGCTTGTTTGTCTGCTCAAACATTTCTAGTGACTCCTAAATTAAACCACCATTCATTTGGATATCCAACTAGATTGCTTTCAGTGATCATATTACATAGATTTTCAATCTTTCAAGTTGTTTCCAACTTGTTTATCTAATCTCTTTTCTTGTTCTTATTTAGAACTTGACTATCTTGAGCTTTGTGGCCAACATCACTACAAATGTATCAATTGCCTTTGAACATTTTCTTATTCTGCTCTTTCTCTTATCTAGAAGACTTCTTCATCTTTTTATCATTTGGAGCATCATCCTTAACAGGATTTGCAATCATCATTGATGATTTTTCATTCAACTCATTATCATCGTCTATCTTGGAAATGACTCATAATATCTTTCCAATCAGGCAATTAATTTCCAATCATTATCTTTTTTCAAGAATATGAGGATCTATACTTGTCAACATTTGCATTGCAAGTTTGGCCAGTCAAAATGACATCATTTGCTGCCATTTTTTTTAAAGTTCTCACCAAAAATATTTTTCTAATTTCTCTGTCATTTTCATTGCTGGAGCAATACCTGAACAAATTAATGATGCAACACTGGTTGCCATTGGAACAACACCATTCAAAACCAAATCAATTTATTGTTCAGTTTTATTCATCATTTTTCTGTCAATCTTTGACATACTCTTTAGTATTTCAGAATACTAACAATAAAGAATTTAATCTTTAGCCAACATATTTCTAGTCAATGATGAAGTTTTTATATCTTCAAATCATTAATCGAATGAACTATGAAACATGACGAATTTTTTATGACTTCAAATCATAATCAAATTCAAACAGAGTGAAATCCCATAAATTTTAAACTCCAGAAACCAATATAAAGATTTTAACGAATCGGTGAAATTTTTATATTCTTCAAACCAAATTCTCATACTGATTTCTCAATGAAGCTTTTATATTCTTCCAACCGAGGGAGTAGAAATCAAAATATTTTAGTCTCCACAAAATCAGACTCAATACAGATTAACCAAATACTTGATTTATAAATGGCGATAAATTTTTTTCCTTCACTAAACAAGCACAGAAATAAATATTTTTATTCTTTTCTTAAAATTATTTGTATCCAACATAATTTAATTCATGAAAACTAAACTTCAACCACAAATAAAAATATGAAGAAACGACAGTTTTATTGATAAACGATGGGGGTACAAATTTGTTCCTCCCTTGATTCTTCTCTCATGATTTTCTCCATTATTCGAGGGCCATCGGTAGCATATTTCTCGAATGCAAGAATATTTGGATATGAATTTCTTCGTAATTCAAGGGCCGTTAGTGGAGTATTTCTCAAACGTAGGAACACTTAGATTTAATCTCCATGAAAGGAGGGTTTTTGTCTTCTTGATGTATTTGATTATCAAGAAGAGGGTTTTGATCTTTATGAATATCCCATGAATTTATTGGGACTTTTTAGATCGTTGATCTCTTTATGAATATCCCGTGAATTTGTGGGATACTGTAGATCCCGATCTTTTTACGAATACCCATCAGTTTATGGGATATTCAAGATGTCGGATTTAGGGAATATTTTACCCTTTAAATAGGTGGGATTTAGGGTTTAGGGAGAGTAGCCACCAAGGTAGACTTAGGGTAAAGTATCCACCAAGAACTCTAACCAAAATTGAACTCTTTTTGTAGAGTCCACAAAATTTCAATGTCTACATTGTTATTTTTTTCAGTTTTGATAAAATCTGTATTTTTGAACTATAACTTCAAACAGATGTTCAAATTAACATATGAACAATCAAACGAAGTTTTAACTCTGTATTTACAATTTTGAACTTTTAACAATAAGTTCAACCCAACTTATGAATATCAACCAAATGAAGTTCAAACTATTTTATGGAAAATAGCAAAACCAAATGTTAAGAACCTAAACACAAGTTTAACCAACTTATGAACTATCAAAATGAAGTTTCAAAAACTTCAAACACAATTTCAAAAAGTTGAAGAACTATCAATATGAAGTTCAAACTATTTACTAAAAAAAAACAGTAAACAAAACAATATAGATTATTATTAATTTCCTTAAGATTGTTGTTTCAGTACACAAAAATCTGTATTTTGGTAAAACAACTTCAACACAAGTTCAAGAATAAACCAAGAACATTATGAAGTTTTCAACACCTTCACCACAAGATCAAAAAACGACCTTTCAAAGAAGTGTGTTTTCAGTATTTTAAAGCAAATTAGATGAAGCAGAAAAAGCCAAGTCCTCCGAATTCACGGAGTGTCCTTAAGGAAATAATTCCCCCTCAAGTACCCGATGTTGCAAAATTTTCCTCTCAGGATAAAAAGGCTTAACAATCTGACTGTAGTGGTACCTCAACCATCTCCACCATCACAACCACCATTCACAATCATAATTGCTACTAACCACTATTTTCCCCGCTACCATATCTACCACCTCCATTATTTTAATTACATTCATCGCTATCACCACAGTTAACGCCAACGTCAATCTCACACCACCACCATCACCACCATCATCAACCACTATCAACCAATTCTAACTACTAACCAACTCATCTATCACAACTGGTGCCACCACTAACTATCACTAGCACATCATCAACATCCACATATTCTTCGGCCACCACCATCACCATCACCATTGTCATCTGTGTCGCCACCTCTACAACTGCTTAAGCCACCATCATCGCTACAGTATATCTCTACTAATAATCATCTCCACCATCACAGCTAACATCATCTCCAACTACCACCAACACATCATCAACCATCATGCATTTATTTTTAAGCTATCACAATCAACACTTCCAACTACTAACATCAACCAACTTCACATCACTACCACCATCACTACCAATCATCACCATCATAATAGTTATTACAATACCAAACATCTCTATCATCATAACTATCACCACCAACATTATTAATCACTAACATCAATCATTACCACCACTAGCACCATTACAAACCATCTCCATTATCACTAACAAATACATAATTTTTCAATCAAATATTTTTAATATATAATTATTTTTTACTTGAATTAGATTTTTTATTATTTATGCAAATAAATAAATTTTATATATTTAGATATTGAAAAACAAATAGTTTTAACCATTCCGTTTTCAGATCTGAAGACATCTTAATCATTCAGATATGCATTCAGATTCAGACGTCTGAATCTTAATAAAAACAAATGCAGCCTAAGTCTTAATCATTAAGAGGTATTTTTGTGTTGGATAATATTCACCACTACTCTATCCAAAATCATCAGTCACCACCACTAACCACCTCTTCCACCACCACCGTTGTCAACCACCACCTAACCACCACCACCATAACCACCAATCACCTCCATCATCACAACCACCATTTACAATCATAATTACTACTATCACTATTTTCAACCGCTACCATATCTACCATATTCGTTATTTTAATTATATCTGCATCTATCACCACCGTAAATGCCAACGCCAATGCCAACACTACCACCTTCATCAACCACTATCAGCTAATACCAACTACTAACCAACTCATCTATCACGACTAGTGCCACTGCTAATTACGACTAGCACATAATTAGTATCCACATATTCTTCGTCCACCACCACCACCATTGTCATCGGTGTCGCCACCTGTACCACCGCTGTAACCACCATCATCGCAATAGTATATCTCTAGTAATAATCATCTACACCATCACTGCTAACAACTTCTCCAACTACTAGTAAAACATCGTCAACCATCATGCATTCATTTTTAAGCTATCACAATCAACACCTCCAACTACTAATATCAACCAACTTCACATCACTACCACCATCACTACCAATCACCGTTATCATAACAGTCACTATAATACCAAAAATCTCTACCATCACAACTATCACCACCAATATTACTAATCACTAACATCAATCATTATAACCATCATTACAAACCATGTCCATTATCACTAACAAATATTTATTTTTTTCAATCAAATAATAATTTTACTATATCAAATCAAATATTTTTTAATATATAATTATTTTTAATTTGAATTATATTTTTTATTATATATAAATAAATAAATTTTGTAAGTTCAGATATTGAAATACAAATAGTCTTAACTATTCAGCTTTTAGACCTGAAGACATTATCTTAATCATTCAGATATGCATTCAGATTCAGACGTATGAATTTTAATAAAAACAAATGCACCCTGAGACTGTATTTATTTTTATTCAAATTTAGACGTCTGAATCTTAATAAAAATAAATGCACCCTAAGACTGTAATTATTTTTATTCAGATTCAAAATTTTGAATTTGAATGCACATATGAATGATTAAGATGTTGTCTTTAGATTTGAAAACCGAATAATTAAAAATTATTTGTTTTCAAAATTTGAATATTTAGCAATTTTTTATTTGTATATATATAACTAAAAAATACAATTCAAATGAAAAATAATTGTATATTAAAAAATATGTAATTTAATATAGTATAATTATTATTATTTGGTTGAAAACAATAATACTATAGGCAAACAACACAAATTCCAATAGTTTGGAGTTTAATTACAAAAAATCCCGACATTTTGCATAATTCCTGAAAATCTCGATTTTGTGTCTATTGAGATATATAATTAGTTCCTGATACGGGTGTTCATCGGTCGGTTCGGTTCGATTTTATGTGTTACTGGTTCGGTTTTCAGTTTTTAAATATGCAAAACCAATAACCAACCAATAAGATATTTTCTTATCGATTTTTGATTTATCAATTTTTGGTGCTTAACGGTTCGATTTTCGATTTAACCAATAAAAAAATACTCATAAAATAAATATAGTAACAAATAAAATAAAGAAACAAAATCTTAGTTGCCACCAAAATCATACGCAATGCGTTTTAGTTTACAAGAATCTTCTAACTTGAATTGAATGTTAGTTCAGAAAAAAACTGAATCCTAATTATTGGAAGCTACTAAATACTTCAAGCTTTCCAATACGACAAGAGCTTTGTATTGTGCCTTTGTTGCCCTAAATAGGTTAATACTTTGTGAATCTCTGAATTGTGAATAAGTAGTGCGTGTGTGTGTATATATATATATTAGTAATATAAATATTTATATATATAACACAAATAGGAAAAAAAATAATAACTTAGTGTATTCTTATTGGGTTATCGGTTTAACCGATAATCCAATAAACTAAAACCAAAACCGAATTGTACCCAATAAATTTTTTTATAAAACCAATAAAAAACTGTTAACTCAATAACCTGATACCAATAACCCAATAATATTTTTATCGGTTCGATTTATCGGTCGATTCGATTTTTGCACACCCCTAGCTCCTGATACATCCAATGAAGATACATTTTTCTAATTTTGGGTCTGTTGAGATACATAATTAGCTCTCGATACATCCAACAAAGAGACATAATTAGTTGAGATTTCTGTAATCTATGTCTATAATCTATAATCTATAATATATTAAAAGTGTGAAGACCCTTAAAAAAGTTATTTGAATTTTTTAACATTCATTAAAAGTCTCTGCAGTAGACAAAATTGTCTTTTCACCTTTTATTTTTAATTTATTATTTAATCAAACTAAGGACTCCTAAAAATATATGGATAAAAATTAAGCACTCCTAAAATATATGGGATAGAAATTAAGGACTTTTGAAATATATGGAAAGAAATAATCAGTAGGATATATATGGAATCCCAATTAAAATAGACTTTTTCCTTATATTTTAGTCATTTTAATTTATTTTTTTTAATGTGATTTACGTAATTTTCCTGTAGAAGTAGGAGTTTATTTGTTTTTTTTTCTTCAAAATTTTCCATCATTTAGCTTTCCAGAGTTGTTATTCTATAATATTTACTTTTTAAATTTCTTTTTGGTTTAGACAATATTTACTTTTAAAATTCCTTTTTGGTTTAGAGACTTCTCTATATATAAAAATATTATTGCACAATCTCATTCATGAACTTTATGGTCAATGTTGCTTCTGTATTTCTAGATTTTCTTTCTTTAAGAATTTTTCTTTTTTAATAGATCTTAATGTTTGTCTTCTTACTTTTTTTATTTTTTCCATCATAAATATATTGATTCATATGCTTTATCAAAATTTCTGGTTGTTGAAGTGAGTTTGTTCATAGGTATGTTTATGAAATTTTAGACTGATTTTAAAGTTTACATTAATAAATGATGTATTTTGATAAACAATTGCAAATTGAGAAATTTCTTTGTGAGCTTTGTTTATAGTATTTCATATACAATTAGTGATTTGAAATTTAATTATTTAAAATTTTGAACAGATTTTTTGAATTGTCACATTCTGTTATGAGAAATTGGTTGTTCATTCTAAATTCATAATAGGTAGTAATGAAAGTGACTTATTTATAGTTTGGACAAATTATTTGGATCGTATTTCATTACAAAAAATTGATAGGTCATTCTTAATTCATAATAACTAATTATCTTATTAAATAAAGTTTTTTTTTTATCTAGCTTTATGGTTAAAAAATTACGTGTACTATGTTTTGAGTAGGGGTGTACAGACCAAACCGACAAGTCAAACCAAATCAAAGAACCAAACCAAACCGAGAAAAAAAATGACTTATGGTTTGGTTTAGTTGGTTTGGCGTTTGAAAAAAAAAATCGATCATTCTTGGTTTGATTTGGTGTTAACAAAAAAAAAGTCAAACTGAACCCAAAATCAAACAGACTTAATATATATATATATATATATACATATTTGAGCCTTTAAGTTGTAATATTTATCCATTAATTATTAATAAAATAATCAAAAATCCAATATAAACTTAAAACCTAAACTTCACTCTTCATCTTACTTTTTTAGTTTCAAGAGAGTTTTTCGCTTCTCAATTTTTCATAATTGTGGTTTTTCATTATCACATGAGTGATAACATACTTGGTCTAAACTTCAATAACAATAAAATTGTAAAAATTAAAGATTATAAAAAAAATTGGGAAAAACCGAGAAAACCGAAAGAACCGACTAAAATCTAAACCGAAAAAACCAATTTTATGTTGGTTTGGTTTGGTTTATAATTTTAATAAACCGACATTTGGTTTGTTTTTTTTTCAATAGAAAACCAAACCAACCCGACCTATGTACACCCCTAGTTTTGAGGACTATTCATGGGATTAGGTTTTTAGGAGATTTGATTTTTATTTATTAATTGTTTGGCTTATCATTAAATATTTTTCTTCATTGATTGTAGGTATAAAGAGGTCATCTCCAATTTTGAGAATTGCTCCTTTCAAGAAATTTATTTTTAATGTGAATCTGTATATCTACCTTCTCTTTTTTTAAAATTTATTTGCATTATAATTTGAAGTGTTCTGTATCTGCATTGGAGCTCGATTGAATTTGAATTCACATCAAAAAGTTTCATATTAGAAGTTAAACGCTCTCTATTAAAGGTGACTTGGGACTTATTGTTCAATTCTAAGATTGTCATTACAATAAAGTAATAGTAACTTATATTATGGTCAAGAACTATGTCTTTTTTGAGTGAATCTGGAGAAAATATTAAAGATATAATATGTACAAAAATTGAAATAGATGAAACAACAAATTCAGTTGTACTGACTCATTGTAAGTTTTAATTATATGGATGATATTTTCTTATTAAGTGCTTGCATGGTTTATGTTTAATATATGTGTAAATTACATGACATTTGAAGCATAATTTTGTAAACGGGCTATTTGAATGCCGCTTACTATTGCTTTCCATTCATTTCATGTTTAATCTTACTCTTTCTATCCTATAAACAAACAAAACACAGATATTCATTTAATTAGTCTCAATTAAAAGGAGTAGTGCTATTTTAAAACTCTATAAGGCATGAAATCTAAAAAAACTCTCAAAAAAAAAGTACTTGTTGGCTCAATCAGGTGATCGGTGTAAAAGAAATTACACAAAAGTGTCTTCCGCTATTTATTTTATTTTTTATTTTTAGTTCGTTTCAATATCTTTTTTTTTTTTTTGAAATAGAATTTCTAAATTTTCATATAGCATATTTAAAACTACAAGATTAAAGTATATTTTAATATATTTTACATGTCTATAATAATTAGAAGAGACATTTGAAAATGTATGGTGAATTATCATGTTCTTCTTCATGTACATTTTTTATCTTAAAATTAATGTTGATTTTTTTAAATTTTTACTTAACAATATAACGTACACAAAATAATTTAGTTTTTTGATGTTCATTTATTGTTAATTAATTATATGCATGTGCAAAGCACGTACATTTAAACTAATTATTTTATAAGGGTGTAAGTTTATATAAATATGGTAAGTTAGGGTGTTTATTTATATTATTTTTCCATATAACAAATCGTAAAGATGTCCAGCTACAATGCTGAATTTACATGGAAATATTTGGGTTTGTTTACATTCCAAATCCTTATAGGAATAGATTTACACCCTACATATAATATAAAATGTTTGTCAAAAAAAATAAAATAATACACTAATTATAAAGGTTCTCTTTCTGCTTAGCGCTATATGGTGGTAAACTGGGCAGAATTGACTAGGGACCTCACTGATTTGATTGCAAAACATGTTAAAGTGATTGAAGATTTTATTGCTTTTGGTGTTGTTTGTACCCCCATGGCGAAATCCAGCAATTAAGGGTAATTTTGATTTTTCATCGCCCCAACTTCCGTTGCTAATATTGGTTGATAGATATTGTCACACTCCTTTTTCACTAAAAAAAAAAGATTATTTTAAGGTTCGAAAGGGCTTTTATTGTTAAAGTGACTAAAATGAAGGTTTGTTTCGAAAAAGGACTATTTATATTTTTTATTCAGAGTCATCACTTGGCATAATTCGGTGTGTCAAGTCACCTTTGAAAAATCCTTTTCAAAACGATTTAACTCTTTAAGATTGGTTTGTGAACAGAGATTCCGGCTAAGGAATTCTGTTGACCGAGGGGAAGGTGTTAGGCACCCCTCGATCCGTGGTTCGACCACGGTCGCTTGATGGAGCATATCGGCTAATTTGACACTACAAATGTATAAACCACACAAAACACGTAAAACAATCAAACCAACAAACAAAACAGAACTAATCAAAATAGTATCCAGTCCAAGTTTTACAGTCCCTAAAAATAGGAAAAATACGAAAATGTAAATCCTATTCTAAACTAATCCTAGACTAAGCTCCAATGCTTCGGGCCTTCATCACGAACGTTCCCCGAGTACATAATACTTCGGGGCATTCTCCGGATAAAATAATACAAGTACTTCGGGGCATTCCCCGGACAAATGAAACAAGTGACCCAAAGCGATAAAGTCAAAAACCATTCAATCACGCACACTTAAACATTTCACCAATTTCACAATCCCTAAGTTTGCCTAACGATTCACGGCCTAAGACATGATACTATCGAACTTAACAACGATATTCAATGAATCAAAATAAATTAATGTTTGTTTTTTATCAATTTCAATTCCAACCCCCCGCGAGCTTTCATTTTTCATCAATCGCACCAATAATTACTCCTCTTCGTTTCACATATCATCGAAAACACAACGTGAATCACATAATTATGACATCATAACATCAACAAAAATTCACCAACCATGATGACATCACACATAATCACGATAATTCAATAAATTGAGATAAAGAAAAGAGAACGGGTTAAGAGAATGGACCTCGATAAAACGTCTTTGTCGATAATAAAGAGAAATCTGAAGACCAAAATCCTCGAATGGGAACCTCAACGACGACCAACCTTATCGGTAACCCGGGATTCTCAACCAGATAGATTTCAAACAGGAGTAAACCTTGATATGAGAATTGAATTCCGAATCTTGAAACAACTTGGTCACGTCAGAACCCTAAAACACGACCTCGACAATGAATCCCAAAATAGATAACCCCAAAAATCCAATAGAAAACTAAAAAACCACACGATACGAACTTCAGGGAGCTAACAGTGGTCACGAAATTGACGAGAAGAAGTTGAATTCTGGTGAATGCATTGTTTCCCGTCCAAATCTGTCCGGAAATAGGCCTGACTGATTCTCGCCGAATTTTCATCACATGACCTCCATCAAACTCATTTTTCTAACTGTGTGCGTGGATTAGTATGTGTATGTCCTCTCTCTTGTTTCTCAATCCCACTGTGTGTGCGTGTTTTGTTTCTTCTCTGATAGGCTGTGCGAATTTTGGTGATCTCTCCCTTATTCCATGGAAAAAACGATTATCTCATGGGTGTAGTGTGAAGGTTCGTATATATGGAATTGGGAGTATGCGTATGTGAATTGTATATATGTCTTGTATTGTTGTTCCCCCTCTGTAGTTATGTTTTCTGTGTGCATATATTGATGAATGAGGGGGTATGTGGGGTATCTGGATGTGGGTTAGGGGTGTGGGTCCCTCTTTTTGGAAATTTCCTGGAAGTTTTTTTTTCTCAATTCTGTTAAGGGAATAGGCTTGTGGGTCCTTTTCTTTTGCTTTGTGGACAAGAAATAAAAGAGGGTCATGTGGGTAGGTGGGGTAGTGGGTGAGGTGTCTTAATTTGATGGGTAAAGTTTGTTAATTTGTTATGGATTGGAATCTTGTTATTTTTTTTGTATTTTTGTGGATCATAATCACATAAATGGGAGTGCGTGGTAATGTGAGCTAAAAATGAATAAAATTGGACTTGGGAGGGACAAAATTAGGTGTCTACAGCAAGTAGAATCACGAGAATTCCTTCGACTCTCCACTCGATCCAACCTCTCAAGTATAGTAGATATATTCGAGACCAATTTGTCAAGGCCCGTATTCTTCTTAGCTATTTCTCGGGCAATAGCATAAAGGTGGGCCAAAATGGTATCCATTATGGCAAAGGAGTTACCTACAAAATAGAAAACACGTTAGTTATACAAAACATCCTTACTCTCTCTTTTATTTCGTGTCTCTCGGATCCCTCACACTCAATCTCACAAGTACTGTAAGCTTGCTTGTACTCCGAGAGGTGTTGAGAGGTGAATCCACGTTGACAACGACTCCAAAGAGTAAGGAAAAAAAACCACAAGGATGTTACAATGACTCAAAGGATTAAGACACACAAAGGAAAGTTAATACGAAGAATGGTTTCAAAACTAACTTACAATCTAGTGCTAACTCGTAAGCTAGTAATGGAATCAACAAACGAGACTAAATAACAACAAATTGAAATTAGAAGATCAAAATTTGAGCTTAAAAATTATCTGTGAACGGTAAAAACATAATGTGGCAGCCACGTATTGGTTACAATTGTTATCAAATTTTATTTTTCAATTCAAGTCTTGGTCCAATTGTAATTTGGAATTGGTGGGAATTAGTTAAGGAGTGAAAACACGTCTTGAAATCCTCTTTCAAATTCAAAAATCAAGACTTGACTTTTCTCCTTAGAACATGGGCCCTTCTTTCATGGAAAGTGGTTGAGAAGTGATTGATATGTCTTTGGTGGTTGTAAAGTCTTCAAGACCAACAAGTCTTACACCTTGTTCCTTCACTTTTAGGATCTAACACTTCACTTTATATTTTATAATTTATGAAGGAGGTGAATAACACAAGAACAATAACAACATTCACCAAAAACAACAACAATCTCTAAGAATAACCAACAACAAATCCACCAACAAACGGTCAAGTCTCCTTAGTGTTGTATTTTTAGTTTTAACAAGGGATGAAGGTTGTGATGAGCTTCAATAACACTACAACAACCTTTAAACAAAAAAAAAACAGCACCAAAACCGTCCAACCAAAGACACAACAACAAGTTCACACGGCCAAGAACAACAACAAGAAGGTACGGCCTACACCTTGTTCAAACCAACAACTTTCAACAAGTTCAAACTCAAGTTTTGGATCTAAACTCAGAGTGCTAGTGAACAAGAAAACAAACACTTAGAAACAACTAAACAAAACAAAAGATATAAAGATCTAGACAATAAAACAAGAAAAATCTCGGCCAAGACACAACAAGAACACATTTTCGACCAAGACACAGAATGGACTGATTTTCTCCTTTTTGGAATTTTTTCAGTTTTGAACATATTTTTTTTTATTTTTCCACCAACAAGCCCAAGATTGATCTTTTGGGAACAAGATCAAGCCATGATTTGATACCAAATGATACAATAAATACTTGAAAATACAAGAAAAGGCACAAACCATACACCAAAATAGTCCACAAGTTCAAAGAACAGAGGACCTCTTTGATGACCACTCTTGGATTCAACAAATACAACAAGAATACAAGATAAAAATGATGTATTTCACAGAAAAACATCAAAAAACCCAACAATAACGTGAAGAACAAGATGAACAACAATAACACAAGTTTCAGATTCAACAAAGGACCCAAAACAGCCCACTACACAAGATAACAACAACAAAAGTAAAGACAGAAAGTGAGACATATATTTTTACAAGGCCTAAGAAATATGGTGTGTATTAAACACCTAAACCCTTAGAAATATGTAATAAGAACACCTACACTCTTTGTGGACACAAGAGGGACCTCAATCTCCCAAGCACCCAATATTCCAAGCCAAGAACAAACAACACAATTGATTCCACACTTGGTGTTTAACTTAATTTCGGGTTTTCCTCTTATAGAAGAGAGGACTTGTGTTATAAAGTGTTACACACTCTCAAAATATCATCAATAACTAATCAAAGAAACTCTACATGGTTCTATTTATATCCTATTACAAATAAAAGGAAAAAAGGACCAAAAGGTCCCTTAAAGACTTAGGTGTCCATCAAGTGTAATATGTTGGCTGATTTTTAGTGCATTTAGGTCCCCTTTTGCACTTCAATTTCACACACCAAGTCTCGGGGCCCAAATGCACTCCCATAAGTCCATATCCGTGATTATTCCCATATCACCTCAACTGGACATATGTTGACTTTGATCACCATGGTGGAATCTCCTCTATGATTTACCATAAAGGACAATTTTATTGTGTTATAGTGGAAAAATTTGGGTTTTTGGGGTTCTAGGGCCTAGCAATCCTCAACCAATTGTAGTTAAAGCAACCATGCTTGCTCACTTTGAAAATCCAAAGTTTGGAAATCTGGGATACCTCGTCGAGTTAATAGGGACATTATTGATTATTTTTTGATTCATTAAAGAAGGCGGTTTTACGTTTCAAGTGTTTGAAATAGATGTAAACAAGGTTGAATTGAAGGAGATTCACACGTTGGGAGATTACACAATCTTTGTGGGCTTTAATAGAGCAATTTGCATCGATTCCTCTAAGTTTACTGAAGTCAAGTCTAATCATATATATTTTGTTGGCAGTGGAGAAATAGATTTGGGGGCGTACAATCTTGAAGATGGAAAAGTTGAGTCCTGTTATCATGGAGTGTCGCTAAGTTATTTGTGGCCGCCAAATTGGGTAATAGCAACATTATGATAATGTGATTCTTAGCACTCTCATTTTTATATGTATTTAAGCATGTTTTTAGGAATGTTTATTGCATTATTTTGTACAGAAAAATCATAGATTTGCAGCTATACATTCTTTCTATATATTTTTGGGAATTTTAGTGTAAAGATTGTTGTGGCAATTGGATTTCAAATTTTGCTTGTCCGTTGCTAGTTCTTTTCATTTTGTTGATGTGATTTTATCAGCTCTGTGTCTAGGATTACCATAACTTTTTTGCTTAAAGATTCATCTTAAGTCATAACATTTGAATCTCAACGATTGTTATTCCTGAACAATTTATTTGATCTCAAGCTCTGTGTAGAGGCAGATCTGTCCTTAGAGGTGGTCATAGGAACCCAGTAATCACGGAAAAAATGTATGAATATACATATATATGTGTGTATGTATCTTAAATAGTGAATATATTTCTCTATTTGCACCCCCTAGCTAGCAACAAAGTTAAAGTGGTTACACCAATTGATTTGGGTTGCACAAGTGGGCTCACCTAGGTTTGATTTGTTAGGATTTTTGTCCAGGTTTTCTTACCAAATTTAAATTTTACTTTTCCTGAAAGAAAAATATAAATTTTTTTCATATTTGGCAAACCTCTTTCTTGGAGGAAAGGTTTTGTACATCTATAAATAGAAACCCCCCTTCTCATACCATAACACAATAGCATCCACAATGTAGTCATTAAAAAGTCTTTGTTTAGGTAGAGATTTCTCCCAATAGGTTTAGTGTTTTTCGATATTAGGTTTTATAATATGTAGGCCGATTGGTCAAAACATATAATAATTTTATACTTTTTAGTATTGTTTTCTCTGTCGTCTGATTTATTGTCTCAAGATTTGCAAATTGACGCCCTCTCGATTTCAAACCCAACAAGTGGTATCAGAGTCTATGGTTCAAAGATTCAGTGGTTTGGTAAAGCGAGGTTGAAGACAAGTCCAAGGCAGTTCTAATCAATTTGCAATCAATTGGATGATAATGAAGATTTTGTCCAACTACATGTGGAGAAAAAATTTCAAATAAAATTTCATCAATCCTGCTGCTTATCCATCATTAAAACCAAAATCAATTTTCAACCCATGTTAATGGGCTCCAATTTTCAACCCATACTTGCTTAAATGCTTGGGATCCTTTCAACTTGTGCATTTATTTTTAACGCATGAGCTCCACTCTTAACCTGTGCTCACTTTCAATGCACAAGGCTCTACCTTTAATCTTATCAACCCGTGCTTTTATTTTTAATGCATAGGGCTCCAACTTTTAACCCATATCAAATTTTAATAATGGTAAGCAGCAGTGGTATATGAAGATCGTTGATATATGAAGACCGTGTGAAAAAGTAGGATCAAGAATATTTTACTAGAAAATCAAGCCAAAAATGGGAGATTTGTTAGGATTCTTGCCTCGATTTTCTTACTAAATTTAAGTTTTACTTTTTCTTGTAAGGAAAATAAAAGTAACCACAAATACTTTTACTTTTCCTGAAAGGAAAATATAAAATTTTTCCATATTTGCCAACCCCTTTCTTGGAGGAAAGGTTTTGTACATCTATAAATAGAAGACCCCTTCTCATACCATAACACAATAACATCCACAATATAGTCATTAAAGAGTCTTTGTTTAGGGGGAGATTTCTCCCAATAGGTTTAATGTTTTTCGATATTAGGTTTTATAATATGCAGGCCGATTGGCCAAAACATATAATAATTTTATACATTTTAGTATTGTTTTCTTTGTCGTCTGATTTATTGTCTCAAGGTTTGCAAACTTTAAGCTTCCGCATGACGCCCTCTCGATTTCTAACCCAACATGATTCCCATCTTAGCATTTTCCCAAAATGTAATTGTACAATTGCATTATGTTTCCTCAACCACGAGCTAGTTTCTAGCTCCCATCCTGCAAAAATACTGAATAATGCATTTGATTGAATGTTGAGTTATCTAGCGCAGATAAAAAGCCACTTATGCGACCAAAAATATTTAGTGTTTCCTATTTAGGAGTAGGAAATTCAATAGTTGTTCCACAAAATGGGCCTATTTAGGAGTAGGAAATTCAATAGTTGTTCCACAAAATGACATTCGATCCTATATGATTTCTCCAATTACACAACAAAATAATGAGTTGAGTACTTTTCGTGATACCATAAGTCATAAGAGTTGTTGCTCGTATACTTGTTCTTTGTAATACAATGGAAAATTGATTAGAATAATGTATCATATTATTGGAAAATGTGATGGTGAGAGCCATTGAAATTCAACTAGCACTTTTTTTGTATTGTTTCAATTTTATCAAATATCTTTGGAGAGATCTTTTTTTCATATCGTTGATTGTATACTTTTTAGCGGTATATCTATTGTAAGGTAAGGTAAAGAATGCATGTTCTGTTGGAAACGTGATCAGCTTTGTGGGTCATTCAATAGTTAATTTGTTGCGTTTATTTAGGAGTCAATAAGTAGTTTCCTACTCTTTAGGCTGTAGGAGTAGTGGAGTCTATAAACATGTTGTTTAGTGGTTTTTGTCTTATGTAAGGACTCTTGTAATTCAGATTCGTGACGTGAATACAGAGAAAAATCCCACACTTGCAGAGTCTCTTTCTTTTCATTGCTGCTGCAGTTTATATTTCTATCATTTGGTATCCGAGCCAGAAAAAGTTTTTTCTTTTTTGGAGCACTACTGCAAAAACAAAATAATGGCCACTGAAAATTTTGTTCGTCCCGCTATTCCGCGTTTCGATGGTCATTACGACCATTGGAGTATGTTGATGGAGAAATTTCATAGGTCCAACGAGTTTTGACCAATTGTGAGTATTGGCGTGCAAGAGCCAGCCATTGATACTGTCTTGTCGGAAGCACAAAAGGCAGAGTTGGACAGTCTAAGGTTAAAAGATCTCACATCGAAGAATTACCTTTTTCAGGCTATTGATCGCGAAATCATTCTTTGCAAGGATACTTCTAAATAAATTTGGGATTCCATGAATCAGAAGTATCAAGGAGCGACGAAGGCGAAACGAGTGCAGCTTCAAGCGCTTCGTGGTGAGTTTGAGGCTCTACGTATGCAAGGTGGTGAGTAATGTTTCTCTAAGATTTTGGCCATCGCAAATTAAATGCGAATTCATGGAGAAAAACTGGAGGATGTTACCATCATTAAGAAAATACTTCGGTCGATGACTGCAAAGTTCAATTATATTGTCTGCTCTTGTTAGGAGATAAGATTTCTATAGAAACTCCTAGATATTAGATATTTTTGGGAATAGGTTCTTCTAGAATAATCTTAGTGTAGTATCTTGAATAAATATCTTGTAAAATTATCTAGATATTCTAAAGTAGTAGAATATAAGGATCACTAGATTTTTTTTATAGATGTATCTAGAAGGATATCTAGAATCATCCATAGACAAGTATAAATAGGAGGCACATTGTATATTTGTATCCATCTAGAAAAATAGAAAACAAAACAAAGTTTTATCTTTTCCTTTTCCCTGCAGTTTCTTTGTAGCAATTTACAGCTGCAATTTTCTTATATTTTCTCCTTATAGCTTTACTCTCCTCGTTCCCTTTGTTTTTGACATGGTATCAGAGCTCATTTCTTACGAGATCTGAATTTGATTTTGTTGGTTGGCTCATCTTTCTTCTTGTCTCTTTTTCTTGGATCTATTTATTGAAAAGTCATGGCACCATAAAATCAACCAACAACAGGTCCTCCGATTTTCTTGGGGGAGAATTACCATATTTGGGCCATTAAAATGAAGACTTATTTGAAGGCTCTCAACTTGTGGGATGTCGTTGAGAGAGGAGAACCTGTTGTCCAAGCATTGAGAGACAAACCAACTCTCAATGAAATCAAAAAGTATGATGAGTTGGTGACTAGATCTCCCAGAGCTCTCACTTGCATACATTCAAGTCTTACGAAAGTAATGTTTACAAGGATTATGAATTGTGAGATAGCCAAATAAGCCTGGGATTAGCTAAAAGAGGAGTTTGAAGGCAACAAAAAAGTTAAGTCTATTAAGGTCTTAGCTTTGAGGAGGGAGTTTGAGCTCTTAAAGATGAAAGATTCGGGTACTGTGAAGGAATACTCTTCCAAGCTGATGGATATTATGAACCAATTAAGGATACTTGGTAAGAACTTTCCAAATCAGAAAGTTGTAGAGAAGATCATGGCCAGCCTTCCGGACAAGTTCAAATAAAAAATCTCAGCTATTGAAGAGTCCTGTGACTTAACTACTCTTTCAATAGCTGAGCTGATATCTAAATTGCAAATTCAAGAGCAACGGGTGACCATGAGAAGTGAAGGGACAGTCAAAGATTCCTTTCAAGTAAGGCATAAATTCAAGCAACAAAAGGAAGAAAAAAAAGTCTCTTCAGACCACTCTGGAGAGGTGAAATCTGGTGGATACCAAGGTGAATCATCAAGGAAAGGAAAATTTCCACCTTGTGGTGTTTGTAAGAAGACAAACCACTTGGAAGAATTGTTGGCAGAAGTCCAAGAGGTCTCCTATTCAATGTAGATATTGTAATAAGTATGGACACATTAAGAAGTATTGCAGGCAAAATCATGCTCAAAGTGGTCAATTTTCCCAATGATTATATTTTGCAGAAGATCACCAAGTTGAAAAATCAGAGGAGGAGGTATTTATGGCTTCACACACATCGCATGTTGATCGATGTAATTGGTATATCGATAGTACATACACAGGGAACATGGCGATTGATGAAAATCTATTCGTTAGCTTGGACAGGTCTAATAGGACCAAAGTGAAGCTTGGAGATGATGCAATGGTGCAAGCTCAAGGAAGAGGATCAGTGAAATTCTCTATGGACGAAGGTATGAAAATCATAAACGATGTTCCTTATGTGCCAAGCTTGACTCAAAACTTGTTGAGTGTTGCTCAGTTGCTTCACAATAATTATTCAATTACTTTTAAGGATAAAAATGTGTCATTTATGATCTTAAAGGTTGTGAAGTAGCTAAAATTAGCATTATTGGTAATTCCTTTCCAATTTCATGCTATTCTACTGAAAGTTGCTCTTTCAATGTTGAAATGAGTGATACTTGGATTTGGCACAAAAGATTTGGTCATTATAGCATTAGTTCACTGGTTTATATGCAATCCCAGGGTATGGTGCTTGATGTACCCAAAATAGATATGTGCCGAGATGTTTGTGAGTCATGTCAATTTGGTAAATTCCATTAAAGATCCTTTCCTAAAGGAAGTCTATGCAGGACGAAGAAAAAGCTAGAGTTGATTCATATAGATATATGGGGACCAATGAGGACGGTTTCTTTGAGTGGGAATAAATACTTTATTCTCTTTATAGATGATCTAATTCGAATGACATGGGTCTATATTTTAAGTAGCAAAGTTCAGGTGTTTTCTTATTTCAAAGAATTCAAGGCTATGGTAGAAAGGGAGAGTGGCTGCCAGTTGAAGTATATCAGGTTAGATAATGGAACTGAATATACTTTGCATCAGTTCAACAAGTGTTGAAAAGATGTGGGCATTCAACAACAATTTACTGTTAGCTACATTCCAGAACAGAATTGGGTTTCTGAGAAGAAGAACAAAACAGTGATGGAGATGGCGAGATGCATGTTGGCAAAAAGAAAGATGCCTAAATATTTTTGGGCTGAGGCAGTCAATACCGCAGTCTATTTGTTGAACAGGTTACCAACTAGAGCACTCCAAGATATGAAGCCATTTGAAGCATAAAGGGGTATAAAGCAGTCTGCAAGACACTTTAAAGTATTTGGTTCAGTGTG
This sequence comes from Capsicum annuum, assembly GCF_002878395.1. Lineage (NCBI taxonomy): Eukaryota > Viridiplantae > Streptophyta > Magnoliopsida > Solanales > Solanaceae > Capsicum > Capsicum annuum. Next base: position 8,594,501 of record NC_061119.1, read on the forward strand.
TTATGCCCATGTTCCAAATGCTAAAAGAGGAAAATTGAATAACAAGGCAGAACTCTATGTTATGTTGTACAGAGTGTATAATGTTAGTATGAAGAAGGTGCTTATCAGTAGAGATCTTGTAGTGAACGAGTCTAGCCACTATTATTGGGATTGAGATATTGTTGTAAAGAACCAAGATGGGAGTACTTCAGTTGTAACTCTAAATCCAAAAACGAGAGATATTTCTTCCAATCCTATTACTGGAACAAAACACTATTCAGATGTCGAATTGATAACTAATTCTCCAGTTTTGAAGACGAAATCACTAGCTGAAGTTTATGAGCAATGCAATTTTGCTTTTGTTGAACCATCTTCCTTTGAAGAAGTAGTGGGTCATGAAGCTTGGATTTTTGTAATGGAGGAAGAGCTTGCCATTATTAATAAAAATAATACTTGGGAGCTGGTTGATAGGCCCGAACAAAAGAACATTATTGCTGTCAAATGGGTCTATAGAACAAAGTTCAATCCAGATGGCTCCATATTCAAACATAAAGCCAGACTTTTAGTTAAAGGGTATTCCCAACAACCTGGAGTGGACTTTGGAGATACATTTTATCCTGTCTTGAGGTATGAAACAATAAGATTTCTAATTGTTGTTGCAGCACAATACAAGTGGAAAATCTACCATTTAGATGTCAAATCTACATTTGTAAATGAATTTCTTGAAGAAGATATTTATGTTGAACAACCTGAAGGTTATACAGTTGCAGGTGAAGAAGACAAGGTGTATAGGCTTAAAAAGGCTCTCTATGTCCTTAAACAAGCCCCGAGAGAATGGTATAGTATGCTGGATACTTATTTGTTGTCTCAAGGCTTCAACAGAAGCCTAAATAAGCCTACTTTATACTTCAAAAGGCAAGCTAATGGGAGGTTGATTGTGATATCCTCTTATGTTGATGATTTTATGATCACAGGTGAAGATTCTCTTGTGGTTCAAGAAGTTAAAAATGCGATGCCAAAAGCTTCTAAAATGTCTGATCTAGGAGAGATGAAGTTTTTCCTCGAAATGGAGATTTCTCAATCTTCTGAAGGAATTTTCTTGTCTCAGAAGAGGTATTCCCTGAATCTCTAGAAAAATTTCAAGCTTGATAAGTGCAAATCTGTTGCTACTCCACTTTTTATGAATGAAAAGTTAATGAAGGAAGATGGAGTAGAGAGGGAAGAATCAAAACTTTATAGAAGCCTTATTGGAAGTTTGTTGTATCTGACTGCTACCAGGCCAGATGTGATGTTTGCTATTTTACTGTCTCGATATATGCAATGTCCTAAAAACAAGCATTTTGGAGAAGCTAAAAGGACATTGAGATATATATTAGATGGAACTGATTATGGCATTTGGTATAGAATTATGGAGAATAGAGCTCGTTTTGGCTATTCAGATAGTGATTGGGGTGGATGTTTGGACAATTACAAAAGCACATCTGGTTACTCCTTTTCATTTGGTTTAGGCATTTTTTCTTGTATCACAAAAAATAGGATATCGTAGCTCAATCTTCAGCTGAAGCCGAGTATGTGGCTGCTGCATCTGCTACAAATCAAGGAATTTGGTTGAGGAAAATCTTGTTTGAATTGGATCTTTTGCCTATAGAACCAACAGTGATCTGCTGCATCTGTTACAAATCAAGGAATTTGGTTGAGGAAAATCTTGTTTGAATTGGATCTTTGGCCTAAAAAAGCAACAGTGATCTATGTAGATAATAAATCAACCATTGCTATGGCTAAAAATCTAGTACAACACGGAAGGACGAAGCATATCAACATCAGATTTCATGCTTTACGAGATGCCAAGAAGAGTCGCGAAGTTAAGCTGGTGCATTGCATAAATAAAGAACAACAAGCCGATATTCTAACCAAGGCTCTTCCCACCAACAAATTTGAGTTTCAAAGGACGTTGCAGAGAATTTCAATGAAAAATCTTAAGAAGGAGTGTTAGGAAACAAGATTTCTCTAGAAACTCCTAGATATTAGATATTTTTTGGAATATGTTCTTCTAGAATATCCTAGTGTAGTGTCTTGAATAAATATCTTGTAGAATTATCTAGATATTATAGAGTAGTAGAAGATAAGGATTACTAGATTTTTCTTGTAGATGTATCTAGAAGGATATCTAGAATCATCCATAGACAAGTATAAATAGGAGGCACATTGTACATTTGTATCCATCAAGAAAAATAGAAAACAAAACAAAGTTTCATCTTTTCTTTTTCCCTGCAGTTTCTTTGTAGCAATTTACAGCTGTAATTTTCTGATATTTTCTCCTTATAGCTTTACTCTCCTCGTTCCCTTTGTTTTTTACAGCTCTATTGAAGAATCCAAATATGTTGATGCTCTTTCTATTGACGAGTCGCAAGGTTCTCTGTTGGTTCATGAGCAGGAAATTAACCAACAAAACAAGGATGAATTAGCATTGAAGGTAGTGATGTCTTCAAAAGAAATAGATCTAGAGAAAGACAAATGAAATGAAAAAATTGACACCAAAACAAGGAGAAAAGCAGAGCTGGGGATTCCCAGGAAAAGGAAAAAAGGCGTGACAAGTCTCAAGTTGAATACTATAGATGCCAGCATTTTGGACATTACCGATCTGAGTGTCGTACAAATTTAAATAAGAATCGTGGTGGAAGATCCAATTTTGCAGTGAGAAAGGAAGACACAGAAGAAAAAGAGGAAGAAGAAGAGGAGGTTTCACTTTTGATGGCATATACTTCCAAAGAGAAAGTTTCAACCAATTTGTGGTATCTCGATACCGGCTGCAGTAATCGCATGTGCGGGCTGAAAGAGGCATTCTCAGAGTTGGATGAAACTTTTCAAGATACTATGAGATTCAGAGATAATTCAATGGTCTCTTCCCAGGGAAAAAGGGAAGGTAAAAGTCTCAACCAAAACAAACTCCATTCATACCATAGGTGATGTATTTTATGTACCTGCGTTGAAGACAAATCTATTAAGTGTTGGGAAGCTTCAAGAAAAAGGATATGAACTTAATATTAAAGGTAGAGTTTCTAAGATAAGAGATCGTCATTTGGGGTTAATCGCTCCAATTAAGATATCTTTAAATTGCTTGTTTCCTTTATATCTTCACAACTCCATAAAATCTTGTCTTTCTGCCAAAGTGAAAGAGGATGTCTGGAAGTAGCATTCTCGGTATGGACATTTAAATTTTGGAAGCCTGAAGTTCTTAAAGAAAAAACAATTGGTGTTAGGCCTTCTGCAACTTGAATCTCCCGATGAAGTATGTGAAGAGTGTGTAGTAAGCAAGCAACATCGTGAGCCATTTCCAACAGGAAAGTCTTGGAAGGCAAAGAAAGTGCTGGAGTTGGTGCACTCAGATATGATGGAGGTAAACGCTATTTCATTTGCTTCATTGATGATTATAGAAAAAATACATAGGTTTATTTCTTAAGAGAAAAAGCAGAAGCATTTGAAACTTTTAAGAAGTTTAAAGTGTTTGTTGAAAATGAAGTTGGTTGTCAAATTAAGTGTTTGCGGATTAATCGGGGAGGCGAATATACAACTCACTAGAATTTGTAGAATTTTGTGGGAAGCATGTAATTAAAAGGCATCTCATGACAGCCTACACACCTCAACAGAATGGTGTGTGTGAAAGGAAAAATTGCACAATTCTTGATATGGTGCATAGTCTTTTAAAGAAAAGTGGCTTACAAAAAGACTTTTGGGCAGAAGCAGTTCATTGGAGCGTTGATAGATTGAATAGATATCCTACCAACTCTATTCGAAATATGACACCTCATGAAGCTTGGAGCAGGTGTAAAGAAAGTATTGAGTACTTTCAGATTTTTGGGTGTATAGCATATGCCCGTATTCCAGATGCTACAAGAAAGAAGTTGGACGATAAAGGTCAAAAATGCATTTTTCTTGGTGTTGATGACAAATCAAAAGTTTATCGCTTGTTCAATCCTATTACCAAGAAAATTGTTATTAGCTGAGATGTTGTTTTTTTATAGAGAAGCAATATGGAATTGGAGCGACAACAGTTTATTTCAACAATTTCCATTTTCTGTTGATGAAGATGAAGAACCAGAAAGATCTTTAGAGATCAGTTCATAAGCAAGTCCAATAGTACAAGACGCTGGAGGTGTTGAACATGAATCAGGTGATGCTCACTTCAATAATGAACGTCCTGAACGTAGCAGAGGTTCACTGAGCTAGATGGAAGATTATGAGGTATATGGGATAAGTAAATCTGGAAATACAGTCAGCCATTTCTCTTTATTTCCAGATTATGATCCTAGATCTTTTACTGATGCTGTCAAAAATCCAAAGTGGCAGCAAGCCATGGATGAGGAGATTAAATCAATTGAAAGAAATGATACCTGGGAGTTGACAAATCTTCCAGAAAATTAGAAAACCATTGGTGTCAAATGGGTTTACAAAACAAAGTTGAAGGAAAATGGAGAGGTTGACTATTGACGTTACCTTATTTAGTGCCACAAAATCATATATTGATTATCACAAAATCATGGCTCTAATCCCCTTAAATCTGGAATCCTTCAATCAGGGATCTCCCCTGTCATTAGGCTAATAATTAGGAGACAATTAGGACTCTTTCTATGTATAAATACAGTGTAGATCATTCTTTTGTTGACTGCAATATAGAATAATTCTTTCATTTGTATTGTTCCGATTTTTCTTCCTTTATTTATCTTGGTATCAAGAGCCTTATTTTTTTCTCTCTCCGAGACTTGAATACTCAGTTCCTTTTCCTTTTCCTTTAGAAAATTCATTTGATTCTTCTTGGGCTTGGATTGGATTCATGATCAACATCTATTACTCTCCTTGTAATCTTTGGATTTGATTGTTGATTTCCTCCGACTCTAATGTGGAGTCATCTACATACCCTCGGTAACTAACAAAATTTGGCTAGAGAATTCAAATTAGAAAGGCTACTCGCAGAATCGACACAAGGTGAGAAAAGTGTTTGGTGCTTCTATTCTGGATTACTCAAATTATGGGCAGAGGAAGATCAAATTTTGCTGCCTCAATTAGTGTCGCTGGACTAAAGGACTTCATGACTACTACAAAGAGGACAAGGATTGTCCAATTCCTTATGAAACTCAGGTCTGAGTTTGAGCCTTTACGTGTCAGCATTCTCAACGGGAAAAACTACCACCTTTAGATGTGGTGTTTTTGAAGTACTTTGAGAAGAAACTCGGCTAGGTTCTTAAGCTTCTATGGAAAATTTCCTTTTTGTGGACACTGCCATGGCTGCATACAAAAGTTTTTCATCCTTGTGCAAATCTAACAAGCCCGTTCAATGCTATCATTGCAAGGAAACAGGGCATGTCATTTCCCATTGCAAGAAGCTAAATTATTGTAACTATTGTAAAAAGGATGGTCACATTATTCTTGAATTTCATAAGAAACCTGGTTCAATTAAACGCTCAAATCCTCATAAAGCCTCTCAGGTGATGGCAAGGGATGTGGGTACACGACACAAGACACAAACAACAACACAATTATTTGATCGCAACGATATTTATAAGATGATACAGGATTCATTAGTGGATGCTCTCCCCAATGCAATTTCTATAGCTCTAACCGCTACATACCCCGGTAAGAATAAGATTTTGAATTCAACAGTATGACATATTGATTCAGCTACATCTAACCATATGGAAGGAAACCAAAAACTTTTTTTTGATTTATCTAAAACATGTTCCACATATGAAATTGTTACTGTAAATGGTCATGTTTTATCTGCATCAGGTATTGGTTCCATTAAACCATTTTCAAAAGTTCTTTATGTACCGCAACTTACTGAGAACCTTTTATCTGTTGGACAACTTGTAGAATAAAATTGTTTTGTTATTTTTTCTTCTAATGGCTGTATTATTCAGAATACATTGACAGGGAAAACTATGGCCAAAGGGCGTAAGGTTGGCAGGCTATTTCTTCTTTAATCTCCGGACACAAAATTTCATCATTGCTTTCTTTCAGCTTTAAATAAAGATATTGAGTTTTCAAATAAAATGTGGACTTTGTGGCGTCTTCATTTAGGCCATCCACATGCTTTACGTTTAAATTTCATGTTGAAACCCTATAATTTGTTGGGTAAAGACTCACTAAATTTGCCTTGTAAATTACGTTGTGAGAATTGTGCAAAATCAAAGAGTCATAAACTTCCTTTTCAATTAAGCAGTACTACTTATTCTACTCCATTTGATTTAATTCATAGTGATGTTTGGGATCTTCTCCAATCATATCTCGTATGGGTTACAAGTATTTTATCTTGTTCATTGATCAAGCATTTCGTTATACATGGGTTTTCTTTTTGAAACACAAATCTGAGGTACCAAACATTGTCAAAAAAATTTATAGCCTCATAGAAACTCAGTTTGAGAAAAAGATCAAGATTTTTTGTTCAGATTCGGGAGGAGAGTATGTAAATGCAAACCTCACAAGTTTTTTTCAAGAAAAAGGCATTATTCATCAACGTTCTTGCCCCTATACACCGGAACAAAATGGTATGGTGGAACGTAAGAATAGACATATTGTTGAAACTACCTTAGCTCTTCTTGATACATCAAATGTTCCAAAAACATTTTGGGTTGAAGCAATTCAAACATCCATTTATCTTATAAATAGACAATCATCATCTGTTATCAAACAAAATTACCCTTATTTGGTCTTTTTCAAGAAATTACCTGACTATTCGCACCTTAAAGTATTTGGTTGTGTATGTTTCATTCTTCTTTCAGCCCATGAATGCCACAAATTATCCTCAAAAGCTGTTAAATGTACTTTTTTGGGGTACAAAGATATCCAAAAGGGGTATTTGTGTTAAGATTCAACACGTCATTTGTTAAGAATATCTCGACATGTTATCTTCTTTGAAAATTCTTTTACTTATACTAGTAAAGACTCACGATTGTCTACTATATCTTTTTTGGAACAATTCTCAACTCATGATTCTGCTTGCCATAACATCTTAGTCGTTGGTCCATCACCAAATTTGTCCTATGCCATAACAGGTACTACTTATAACTTCGATCCTTTTTTTGATAATGGTATTACTTCGATAAATACTAATTCTTTAAGTCACCAAGGTAACTCGCATAATGTTTCTTTAAATCATAATAATCAACCTCCTCTTCCTTAAAATATCATTGACCCTATTAGATGCTCATCTTGTCATGCTCCTCCTCCAAGCCGATATGGATATTCCACAGGCGAATATGGTCGATCATATGCCTTACTAACAACCTTGAATTTTATAGTTGTGCCAAATAATTACATACAGGCTAGTGGTCAGAAATGTTGGGAGGATGCAATGAATAAAGAACTAGCTGCCCTTCCTTGAGGAGAATGATACATGCGATACGGTGGATAGACCAACAAATGTAAAAATTTATTGGAAGTCGATGGGTGTACTCAGTCAAGATGAAAGCTGATGGATCCCTAGACGATATAAGGCAAGATTGGTAGGTCAAGGATACAAGCAAGAGTATGGAATAGACTACGAAAAACCTTTGCTCCAGTAGCTAAGATGACGACAGTACAGACATTGCTTGCTTTAGCATCAATAAGAAGTTGGAAGTTACACCAACTGGATGCCAAGAATGCTTTCCTACATGGGAACTTACAAGAAGTGATCTATATGAATCCACCACCAGTTTACAAGAATTCTAGTCCAAATTAGGTGTGTCGTCTTAAAAAAATCCCTCTATAGATTAAAGCAGGCTCCTCGCTCATGGTTTTAAAAATTTTTGAACTACAATCCTTGGTGCTGGTTTTTCTCAGAGTAGCTCAGATTATTAATTATTCCTATGTCACTCTGGCTAAGGTATTACTATTCTCCTTATTTATGTAGATGACATGGTTATTACAGGGAACGATGAGGTTGGAATCTCTCATTTGAAAAACCTATTACACTCCTTGTTCAAGATGGACCTTGGAAAGCTAACTTATTTTGTAGGTTTGGAGGTAAGTTATGGAAAGGAAGGCATAAAATTGAGTCAACAAAATTATGCAGAAGATCTTGTTGAGTTAGTTAATCTAACTGATCATAAGAAGGTTCATACTCCAATGGAAGCGAATACTAAATATAAAAAGAGAAAGGAGAGCTTTTTGGAGATCAAACTCTGTATAGACGTCTAGTTAGATCACTTATATATCTTACTATGAGTCATCCTGATATCTCTTATGCAGTACAGGTGTTAAATCAATTTGTTACCAAGCCTTACAAGATTCACTACTCAGCTTTGCTTAGGGTTATTATATATATAAAAGGTACAGTGAAATGAAGTCTCTTATTTCCATTATCTTCATCGTTGGAGATAGTGGGATATGCTGATGCGGATTAGGCAGGATGCCGTGAATCAAGATGATCCACTACAGGCTAGTGCATGATGTTTGGATCATGCATGATCTCTTGGAAGTGCAAGAAATAATATCGAACATTAAATTCATCCACAGAGGCAGAGTATAGAAGTATGTCAACTGCGTGCTCTGAAATCATTTGGCTACGAAGGCTATTATTAGAACTTGGCATCAAAATTGAAGGATCAACCATATTTTATAGAGACAACACCAGTGCAATCAGAATAGCAACCAACCCCATGCATCATGAAAATACAAAGCACATAGACGTGGATTGTCACTACATCAGAGAACTGGTTGAAGATCGGAGCATTAATCTTAGATATATATCCTCTAAAGACCAATCGACTGAATTGTTCACTAAGGCCATGTCAAGAAGTCGACAAAATTATCTTTTGTCCAAACTGATGCTTTGTAATACACAACATAAGTTTGAGGGAGGGTATTGACGTTACTTTATTTAGTGCCACAAAATCAGATATTAATTATCACAAAATCATGAATTTAATCCCCTTAAATCTGGAATCCTTCAATTAGGGATCTCCCCTATCATTAGGCTAGTAATTAGGATTCCTTTATCTGTATAAATACAATGTAGATCATTCTTTTGTTGACTGCCATATAGAATAATTCTTTCATTTGTATTGTTCCAGTTTTTCTTCCTTTATTTATCTTTGACAAGTTTAAAGCTCGCTTAGTAGCAAAAGGCTGTAAGCAAGAATATGATGTTGACTATGAAGAGATGTATGCTCCCACTTCTAAATTAGATACCATAAGATTGGTGATTGTTTTGGCTACTGAAAATGTTGGGAAAATCTTCCAGTTGGACGTAAAGCTTGCCTTCCTACATGGTGAACTACAAGAAAAGGTATTTATTGAACAACCTCCTTGCTATGTGAAATTTGGTGCTAAGAATAAAGTTTTTAGATTGAAAAAGTCTCTGTATGGACTAAAACAAGCTCCAAGAGCTTGATATAGTCGTATAGATACTTATTTTTTAAAGGAGGGATTTCGAAAATGTCCATATGTACATACTATTTATATAAAACTAAAAGGTAAATGGGTCTTAATGGTGTGTTTATATGTGGATGACTTAATTTATACCGGAAGCGATCTGTCCATGATTGAGAATTTTAAGAAGTCCATGATGGTTGAGTTTGACAAGTCGAATTTGTGTATGATGTATTATTTTCTTGGTTTAGAAGTGAATCAATCTATTGATGGCATTTTTATTTCTCAAATAAAATATGTGCAAGATATTCTGGACAAGTTCCAGATAAAAAACTGCAACATTGTGAGCACACCAATAGAGAAGAGTCTGAAGCTCATCAAAGAACCTGAACGATGAAAAGTGGGCAACACTTTATACAAACAAATTGTGGGAAGTTTGATATACTTGACGGCAACAAGGTCTGATGTTACGCACGCTGTGTCATTAGCAGGTTCATAGAAAGTCCAAAAGAAATGCATCTACAAGCTGCTAAGAGAATCTTGCGGTACTTGAATGGTACCAATAACTTTGGTATTTTCTATCAGATGAAAACAACATGAGATTTGATTGGTTAATTCTCACACCCCTCTTTTAACCAAAAAGAATTCATTTTAAGTTTGAAAGAATTTTTATTATTAAAGTGACGAAAAATAAAAAGAAATTTCGAAAAAGATTCGTTTTACAATTAACTCAGAGTCGCCACTTGACATAAATCAGATATGCCAAGTCACCTTTGAAAATCCTTTTTCAAAAGAATTAGACTCTAAAACTGATCCGCGGACAGAGATTTCAGTTAAGGAATTCTGTTGATTGAGGGGAAGGTGTTAGGCACCCCTTGATCCCGTGGTTCGATCACGGTTGCTTCATCAGTATATCGGCTAATTTCACACGAAGAGCGTATAAACCACAGAAAACACACAACAATCAAACAAACAAATACGAACAAAACAAATCCCAAAAAATACACTGTCCAATCCAATTTATACAGTTCCAAAATAGAAAAAATGCGAAAATATAAATTCAATTCTAACCTACACTAATTCTAAACTGCGCTCGAATGTATTACCCAATGCCTCGAGCCTTTATCACGGACGTCCTCCGAGTACAAAATACTTCGAGGCATTTTTCGGTAAATAAATACAAATACCTCGGGGCATTTTCCGGCCAAATAATACATTGGATCCAAAAGCAATGAAACAAAGTCATTCAACACATATTTTAAGCATTCAATATTTCACGAGTCCTAAATTTGCCTATTCAAACCTAAACTTGGGCTACTAAGCTTTCAGCCTAAAATATGATCCTATCGAGTTCAATATCATCAACACATCAAAAGTAATCAATATTCATTTTTTATTAATCCCCGATATCCAACCCCAAATTGCATTTTAAACACACAACTTCCATATGAGATAATTATTCACTCATTAATGCCAAAACTTGTATCAAGATAAATTGTTCGACATCAAACCATCACGTGAACACGTCATCATAATCAATAAACACATAATCATAGCCAATTCAACAAATTAAGATAAGGAAGATAGAGAGCGGATCAAAGAAATGGACCTTCTAATAATGGATTTTATTGATAATAATGAGTTTAAAGAAATTCGAACTCGAAACCTCGACGACGAACAAACTCCAAACTCAGTATCGAAAAATTGAAAACCTGTTACTGATCTCGATGAATCGATTGAGGCCAGTAGAACTCCAGATCACGAATATTGACACCCCTTAATCACGACAAACCCCAAAGCACGATATCGGAAACGAATCACGAACAGACGAACCCGAAGTCCCCAAAAATCCAACACAGAACTAAAAAATAGTATAAATCTGAGCTCCGGTGAGCTGCCAATGGCAAAAACCAACGGGAGAGGGTCCGATTCCAGTGACCTAAGCATTTTCCGGTAGAATTTAGGTTGAAAAAGAGAAGAGAATAGCTTTTGGACGAGTTCGTAGATCGGAATGAAACTATTGGTACTATTTCCCGGCGGGTTTCGCCGGAACAGTAGCCAAACAGTGATCACCGGAGTTCTGGTGGGTTTTTGGGTCCGACGAACACTGGTATCTCCCTCTCTCTCATCTTCTAATCAGATCCCCATTAGGTCCCCACCTCCAGAAGAAGATAAATTTCCCCTTTTTTATTCCATGGAAAAAATTTTATGCGTTTCCCCTCTCAAATCCCCGATCTCGTTTGCTCTGTATCTCCTTTTCGTGGGTTCATGCGAATTGAATAAAAATGGAAGAATCTCTTTTCTATTTGTTCATGGTGGTTAAGGATATTTGGGAGTATGTGTGTGTATATTTTTGTTTTCTAGTGAATTCCAGTGAGAGCCCCCCTTCGGTTTGTTTTGTTGAGAAGCAAGCACAATTCCACTTCGTAAAAATAAAAGAAATATGTCCAATATTTATGAGACCTTTTGGGAAATTTCCAAAAATAAATTTGTGAGCCTTGGCCTAAAGCGGACAATATTGTATTAGTGCGGAGTTACACGCGGTCCCATCAAGTGGTATTAAAGCCTAGATTTGGATGTGTCGGAGTGGTGGACTGCGGTTGGTGAGAAGTTCCCGGTGTAATGTCAAGACTGGTAATCTGCAGGTGGTACCTTATGTAGAAAGTCTTCCTGGTGAGTGGTGGTCAGGCGGCGTGTCCCGTTGAATGATAACGGCGGTACAAGATGTTTGGCAGATTTTGTGAAGTGACCTAGTAGTTGAGATCCACAATTGATGTCTCATGTCGAAAGTCTTGGAGAGGTGTGGTCTGGTCTTGGTTTGAGGGAGGATTGTTGAGAAGCAAACACAATTCCACATCGAAAAAATAGAGGAAACATGTTCAATATTTAAAGTGTCACCCAACTCCACTAGTATGAGGCCTTTTGAGAAGTGCCCAAAAACAAATCTGTAAGGATTTGGCCCAAAGCGGACAATATCATACTAGTGCGGAGTTACACGCAGGAGGGGAGGGGATCTGGGGTAGGGTGGTTAGGATAAGTTTTATTTTTGTTGGGAGTTTGTTATCTATATTTTTGTGGAGGAAAATATTAGATGGGTGAGGGTACGTGGTAAGGTGAGCTAAAAATGAATAAAATTGAATTTCGGCAGGAACAAAATTAGGTGTCTACATTAATAGTGACTATGATGGAAATCTTGAAGATCGAAAAAGTACATCAGGATATGTCTTTATGTTGGGGTTTGGAGTTGTTTCTTGGTCTTCAAATAAGCAACTTATTGTTATTTTGTCGAACACAGAGGCAAAGTATGTTGCTGCAACGTCATGCTCTTGTCAAGTTGTTTAGCTGAGGAACATTCTGGAAGAGCTTCATTTTAAGCAGAAAAGACCAACGCCAATCTATTGTGATAATACTTCGGCGATTAGTCTTTCAAAGAATTCAGTTGAACATGGACGGAGTAAGCATATAGATGTGAGTATCACTTCTTGTGTGATCTAACCAAACATGCAAAGATTATTCTTATCTACCGCAGAAGTAGTGAAGAGCAGGTTGCAGACATGTTTACAAAGCCCTTGAAACCAACGTCATTTCTAAAGCTACGTGATTAGCTTGGTGTTTGCAAATTAAACTGAAAGTTATTTCAGTTTAAGGGAGAAAATGTTGGCAACGTGACCAGCTTTGTGGGTTATTCAATAGTTAGTTTGTTGAATTTATTTAGGAGTCAATAAATAGTTTCCTAGTCTTTGGGCTGCAGAAGTAGTGGAGTTAATAAATGTGTTTTTATCTTATTTAAGGACTCTTGTAATTTCGCATTCGTGACTTGAATACAGAGAAAATTTCCACGCTTGCAGTCTCTTTCTTTTCATTGTTGCTGCAGTTTATATTTCTATCATATTCGACACCCATTTCATATATGTGTCGTGTAGAGAATTGAATTGATGAATTAATTATTTAGACATAATTTCTGATATTTCATTTCATTAGCAACTAAATTTTAATTTAAATGTATGGTCTATGTAGCGTAATGCCATCACATAACATGAGATTATACTGTTACATTTCAGTAAAAATGTCATAACTTATTCGAACCTTTTATTGAAAAAAAATGAAAATATATAGTAAAATTAAGTATCTAAAAGAAACTGGTTATTACAGGAAAGAGTCAACATAGCTCACCCATGGTTCAACAGAGTTGGAAGATGGTCAAGTATCTCATCACCAATAATCTTAACACCTGCCACTAAAAAGCGGCATATTCAAACGGAGTAAGACTATATTTGTTTTTATTAAGATTCATACGTTTGAATTTGATGTACATCTGAATAATTAAAATGTTGTCTTTAGATATGAAAACTCAATGATTAAGACTCTTTGTTTTTCAATATCTAAATATGTAAAAAAATTCATCTGTATATATATAATAAAAAATAATTCAAATAAAAAATTAATTGTATATTAGAAAAATATATAATTTAATACAATAAAATTATAATTTGATTGGAAGAAATATTTCGGTTTGTTAGTGATAGTGGAGGTAGTTTGTAATATCGGTTGTGGTGGCAATGATTGAGTAGTTATTAGTAATATTGATGATGATAGTTGTGATGGTATTGTAGTGACTGTTATAATGGTGGTGATTGGTGGTGGTTGTGATGTGACGTTGGTTGATGTTAGTAGTTGGGGGTGTTGATTGTGATAGCTGAAAAATGAATGCATGGTGGTTGATGACGTGTTGGTGGTAGTTGGAATCGTTGTTAGTTGCGATGGTGGGGATAGTTGATAGTAGAGATCGATTGTCGCGATGGTAGTAGTTGAAGTGGTGATAGAGGTGGCAACACTGGTGACAATAGTGGTGGTGGTGGCCAAAGAATGTATGAAGGTTGATGATATATTAGTGGTAGTTAGTGGTGGTAGTTGTGATAGATGAGTTGGTCGGTAGTGGATAATGATGGTGGTGGTGTTGATGATAGTGGCGACGGTGGATATAATTAGAATAATGGAGGTGATAGGTATGGTAGCAGCTGACAATAGTGGTTGGTAGTGATATTGATTGTCAAAAGTGGTTGGATGATGGAGGTGGTTGGTAGCTGGTGGTGGTGGGTTGTGGTTGACAATGATGGTGGCGGCAGAGGTGGTTAGTGGTGGTGACTGGTGATTATGGATAAAGTGATGGTGAATAATATCCAACACAAGAATACTCTTAATGATATGACTTGATTCTAGATCTGAATTATTGAGACTTATTCATAAGAGTTAAAATCTTCATAAAAATTAAATGCACTTAATGGTTTGAAGTCTGAAGCTGATTCAGCTTCAGACCTCCATTATGTGCAGACAAATGAGGCTTAAGTACATACAGTGTCTAATAAGTCTTGTTGACAATCCTTTAAGGTGTTGTTTGGTAGAAGGGATAAGAAAAATAATCCCTGGATAAAGTTTGAGATTCACTTTATCTCGTGTTTGGTAGAAGAGATTTCTCAATCCTGAGATTATTTTATCTCACTATTTCTACTAAAATGATGGGATTACTATCCCATGGGAAGGTAGGGATAAAATGATGATATCCACCACATGGAATATCTTTACTTATCCCATGGAGTTTACCAAACGACCCCTAAGTGGAGGGGCAAGATCAAGGATGACTCAAGGTGAAGCTAGTAAAACATTCACTTTACAAATGTGGTCAAAGCCTAAGATTGGCTATGTGTGACAACAAAGGGCGTGGAACTTGTAAGCATAAAGTATTACCCCCAGCACAAGCATCATGCAATGGAATTGCTTCTTCTTTATCCTTAGCCTCTATAGATCCATCATAAGGTAATGTCTACTATAACGACTGTTTCCAGTTGTGAATATCTGAGTGGGCCAACCTCAGTGCATGAGGGATAGCCATACAGACAAGTTCTTATTGGGTAAGGCAGGAGCACAATTAAAGAGCCTGACAGGGTAGCAGCGGAAAATACCAAACAGGGTAGCAGCGGAAAATACCTAAGTCTAAACTTTCCCTTCTTTCATTTTAAACCAAGAGGAGATAATAAAATCCAAGAAAAATAATGAATATGGCAGCAAATAATCAATCACACAAATGTGATACGACAAGAATAACAAGATACTAAATTTACATGAAAAATCCTTTGGCGTGAAGAGTAAAAAATTAAGGGATCAAAACCTCCACTATAATCATCAAGAGTTACAATATCTTTCTCCAAAATGTCCACCAAACAAGTGTCAAACAACAAGCAACAATACATAAACCACAGCACCAAACACTAGAGAATAAAAAGAGCACAAACACAAAAACATAGCTGCTGTTTGTGAATTAAAAATAGGAGCTACAGGTCACCAAATCCACCTCCATTAGTTCCTAATCAAATATTGAGATAAGAAGAACAAGCTTCCCAAAAATCAGTTCAATTGGACAAGAAACGAAGCGGGAATCGCAATTTGAAGTTGACAGCTGTGGCTGAAAATTTCGGCTTAAATCAACTTTGTTTTTCTCTCTTTGGCTACTAAAAACTCTCTTTTGTGATGATGAAATAAGACCTAAAAAGATTTATATATATGCCCCATGGTATTGGGCCTATGGGCAAAAGTGGGTTGGTCCGAATTGGGCTTTATTTATCCATATAGGAAAGGACAAAGACCTATGACCCAACAATTCTCCCCTTCCCGACTATGTGGAGGAGACTGCCATCCCGACGATCGTGCAATATAACGCCCCAAAAAATGGGTCCCGGAGCGTCACACGGTGCTTGAGGCTACGAGTAGCCCCAAGCTAACCCTTTGAGCCATTTTTATTCAGTTCAGCACAAATCAACGGGGTTTCCATAAATAACCCTCAAATATCAACAGAGTAATCATCATCCAAGAATAAAAGAATTTCAGAAAAATAACAAAATACGACTTATTAGTCAACTCCCAACATCTATGCTAGTCTGACAAGCCTCTAAGAAAATTAATAAAACCATCGAGCCATTGAGACATGCCCCAACTGACTCATACTCAGCTATCAAATGTAAACAATTCTGTGAAACCAACATCAGACATCACGTCCTCGGAACACGAGGACTCACCACAACAGAGGATGTAAAACAGCATGCCTGAAGAATCACTGTCGAACCTGGAACCGAGCACCTGAACCTACATTCCGAGAAAATGCAGTCCACATCCGAAGATGTGGGTCAGTACCATGGAAAAGAACCGAGTATATAGGGGTGTATGCAGTTGTATAAACATCATCATCATAAATATTTATAAGAAATATGCAAGATGTATGAAAGACTCACATAGCCCGAAGAAAATCATCATAATCATGAGAGAATGAAATAAATACAATAACACATATGAGTCATTATATAATTTGTCAATCACTTTCAGTTCATCAAGAATATCAATTCTCATAATTTAAATATCATTTAAATCTTTCGAAAGAATAACTTTCACAATTCTACTTTCAAATCACTTCACCATTCACCATAGACACAAGGAAACACACACACACTGGGAGATCCTATAAACGACATAAACCATGTGAGCTACATGGAGTCCAACGTACAACCCACGTTGGGGAGAGTCGTCCTATTCTTGCCATCGGAGTAGGACTATCGATATCAAATCCATACAAACTAGTGATCACTATATAAATCAGCCTCAGGCTCACTCCTACGGAGGCACGTAGTTCTAGGAAAGTAAGGTCGCTTTATACCTCCCACTCGGTGCCAAATATTTCTCCCGGACTTAGCTCAGATCATTTCAAAGACAATCCACAACAAAACAATTTCAGTAATATATAAATATACATCGGGAGCCATCATGCTTCCTATCTATCAAAATCAACCACGTTGTGGATTTCTTTCACACTCGAGTTCAAAACAACTCTATTAAGACCAAAAGGTCAAATCATTCAAAATATCTCAAATATTCAATATCAACGTGCTTATAACACACACTTTCTCAAAAAAACACAATTTTCAATGGGGATTCATGACCCAAATATCAAAATCATGATAAATATCATTCAAGATTCATGCTTTATATCTTCACACATGTAAATTCATCTTGCAAAATAATAAACATCACGATTTCACAATAATCATCATAAGATATGGGTTCATGCTTCAAATTCGTAACAATCATGTCTTTGTAAAGAAAATTACTTTTGGGCACAAGAACAAACGAGAGTTCTTGTTGAAAAACCCCACATACCTTGAATGATGAACTTTAGATCGATACTCGTTTTTGAGATGTTAATCATGCCTTTGAATGATGGTTCTTGGAGTTCTTGAACTAGGAACTTGGAATCTTGAATAAATTTGCAGAATTAATGGTGAACTTTGGCGGTTCTTGAAGTTGGATGTAGGAGCTTAGGATTTCTTTTTGAGGGAATTTGATGAAATATAACATATAATGCTTCTAATAGGCTTTAATATATTGTTTGGATGGATTTTGGGTGAGGGGGAATGACCAAAACGCCCTTAAAAATCAAAAAAATTCTCAAATCTGTCCTTTGGTGGACTGTTTTGATAGTCTGAAGTAGATCAACAATAACGTACTCCGATATCCAAATTGGATGAAACCAATTTCATTAGAAAGAGGACTCTCATATCTTTCCTTTGATATATAGTATCTCACCCAGATCATTGTGTACGAGGAGTTATGATCATTTGAAGTTGACCCAAAAATTTGCTTTTAATAGGCTGAAGTAGATCGACCATAACTTTTTGCTTCGATAGAAAAATTGGATGAAACCAATTTCATTGGAAAGAGGACTCGCAGAGCTTTTCGTTGATATATAGTAAATTGCCTAGATCATTATGTACAAGGATTTATAATCATTTAAAGTTGGAGCAAAAATACGTCAGTCCTCAGTAATTTTTCCTGCACGTTTTACTGTTCACTACTATTCACGGTTCAATCGGAATGTTCATAACTCGTCGCTCGGGTGTCCGTTTTGGTTGATCCACATATCGTTGAAAATATTATTATATACTATACACAATGGTGGGTTATAATCTAAGACATTCCGCATGGAAAATTTATAATTCATTCTAGAAGATAGAGCCCAACACATTTACGCACAAAATTTCAACGAAAAATTTTCCGGGGTATTACATGCAACAACTTTTAAACTTCCCTTTTGCCAAAGCTTTAGTCATCATGTTGGAACCATTATCATCCATGTGAATATTCTCAAGTTCAAGCAACTTAGAATCCAACACATCTCGAATCCAAAGTATCTCACATCAATGTGTTTAGACCGATCATGAAATGTAGAATTCTTGCCAAGATGTATAGCACTTTGACTATCGCAATAAAGCACATACCTCTCTTGAGAACAACCAAGTTCCCCCAAGAATCTCTTCATCCAAAGCAATTCTTTACAAGATTCAATGGCAGCAATAGAGCAACACATTTTTGCAACATAGATTGCCAAGACACAACTCTCCCTGCAAAAGTAACTAAATACCCTGAAGTAGACTTGCGAATATCAACATCACCAGCCATGTCTGAATCTGTATAAACACAAAGAATATTCTTCCCTATACCAAAACACAAACTCAAACTAGAAGTGCCACAAATATATCTCATAATCCACTTCACAGTATTCCAATGTTCTCTTCGTGGATTAGAAAGAAAACGGCTAACAATACCAACAATATGAGTAATATCCGATCTTGTACAAAACATTGCATACATCAAACTACCAACGGCTGAAGTGTAAGGAACTTTCTTCATATCTTCCTTCTCGTCATCATTGAAAGGACACTGCTTCGTGCTCAATTTGAAGTGCATAGCTAAAGGTGTACTAACAACCTTAGCCTTGTCCATATTAAATCTTTGAAGTACTTTCTTAATGTACTTCTATTGTGATAACCACAACTTCTTGGCCTTTCTGTCATGGAGAATCTACATGCCAAGAATTTGTCTTGTTGATCCTAAGTCTTTCATAGAAAAAGACGTACTCAACTCTTGCTTCAACTTTTGAATCCTACAAGTATTATAACCAACAACAAGCATGTCATCAACATAAAGTAGCACAATAATAAAGTCACCATTAGAGAATTTTTGCACAAAAACACAATGGTCTGAAGTAGTCTTCTTGAAGCCCTGCTGACTCATAAAGGAACCAAACTTCCTGTACCATTGCCTGGGAGCTTGTTTCAATCCATACAAGCTCTTATTCAATTTGAAAACACAATTCTCTTTTCTCTTAACTTCAAAACCTTCAGACTGCTCTATATAAATTTCTTCATCTAAGTCACCATAGAGAAAAGCAGTTTTAACATCCATTTGCTCAACCTCTAAATCTAGACTTGCAGCTAAGCCTAGAACCACATGAATGGATGACATCTTCACATCTGGAGAGAATATCTCATCAAAATCAACTACATTTTTATGGTTAAATCCCTTCACAAACAATCTAGCCTTGTATCGTGGAACTGGGTTACCATCTTCATGTTTCACCCAAAAAATCCACCTATTTTTTAAAGCTTTTCTATCCTTAGGTAGCTTAACCAAATCAAAGGTATGATTATCATGCAAAGATTTAATCTCATCTTCCATAGCATCAAACCACTTTTCTTTTTCTTCACTTTCTATGGCCTCATCAAGACTCTCAGGTTGTCCTCCGTCAGTCAAGATTACATACTCATTGGGAGAATAACGAGATGAAGGTATTCTCCCTCTAGTAGATCATCTGAGAGAACTCTATGGAGCATCAACAACTGGTTGCTGATCAACCATATCAACTTGCACTGGAGTATCAACAACATCATGATGGTCATTCTAAACATGATCATCATCTTCATTGTCAACTTAATTTCCATCATTATGAAGATTTTCTTCAAGAGCAATAGTCAAAGGAACTAGATCAACATCAACTAGGCTTTCACTACTCTTAGAATTAACCACTTAGCTTTGTCAAAATCTTCAATTGTTCGGTCTTCAAAGAACACAACATCACAGCTTCTAATAAGTTTCTTCTCAACTGGATCACAGAAACGATAGCCAAATTCATCTTGACCATAATCAATGAAGATACACTACCTAGTTTTAACATCCAACTTTGACCTCTCATCCTTAGGAACGTGCACAAAAGCTTTACACCCAAAAACTCTAAGATGATCATAAGAACATTCTTACCAGACCAAACTCTATCAGGGACATCACCATTCAAAGCAATAGCAGGAGATAAATTGATAATATAAGCAATAGTATTAACTGTTTCTACCCAAAAGGAATCTGGCAGCTTAGCATTTGAAAGCATACATCTAACCCTCTCAACTAGAGTTTTGTTCATCTTCTCTGCTAAACCATTCAACTGAGGAGTTTTTGAAGGAGTTTTCTGATGCCGAATACCCTGCTCTCTGCAATATCTATCAAAGGGACCAATATACTCACCACCATTATCTGAATGAATGTATTTCAATTTCTTCCCTGTCTGTCTCTCAACCAAAGCATAAAAATCCTTGAACACATCAAGTACTGGATCCTTGGACTTCAAAAGAAATACCCAGAGTTTGAGAGAATGATCATCAATAAAAGTCAAAAATTAAAGTGCACCACCATGAGACCTTACTTTAAAAGGACCAAACAAATCAGAATGTACCAACTCCAGTAAATCAAGTTTTCTTGAAGGCGGATGACTCTAAAAGGAAACTCTTTTCTATTTACCAGCTAAGCAATGAACACACTTCTTCAACTATGCTTCTTTTACTCCATAAAGTAAAATTTTCTTAGCCAAACTAACAATCCCCTTCTCACTCATATGACTCAACCTTCTATGCCATAACTCTGATGAAGTATCATTCTCCTCCAAGTTTATCAAGCCTTTAGAAGTAAAGCCCTGAAATACGTACAAGTTAGATAACTTGTCACCTCAAGCCACAATCATCGAACCTCTAGTAAGCTTCCACTGGACAGCACCAAGGGTGTTAACATAACCCGCATCATCAAGGTTTCCTATAAAAATTAAATTCAGTTGAACATCTGAAGCATGCTTGACATTATTGAGAACTAGTTTGGAACCGTTGTTACTTTCCAAAAAGGTAGTGCCAAAGCTAAGTACTTTAACTTCATCATTATTGCCCATTTTCAACATCCTAAAATTACCTAGAGTATAAAAAGAAGATAATTCCTTCTTTAGAGTAACATAAGAAGTAGCACCAGAATCCTCAAACCAGCTAGACTCATCACAAACAATATTATTTGCATTTTCACCACAAGCAACAAAAAGATCATCATTAGCAATAACTGCAACACAATTTTCATTATCTTTTTCATTCTTTTGTCGTCTCATATATCTCTTATGCTTGTAACAATATTTCATGATATGACCTTTTTTATTGCAATAGTCATATGTAACATTCTTGAATTTGGATCTCAACTTGCTTCTAATTTTATCTCTATCATTTGAACCTCTGGACTTGTTTCTCCCCCTCTGTTCAGTAACCAAAATATCAGAGTGTGAAGATGAAGAAAATTAGGCCTGAGATATTCTTCTCATCGTTTCATTCAAGACTCCACTCTTAATATATTCCATAGTCACAATACCACCGAGAGCAGAATTAGTCAAAGAAACTCAAAGAGTTTCCCAAGAGTCAGGCAGAGTATTAAGAAGCCAAAGTCCCAGAATTTCTTCATAGAACTTTACACCCATTCCAGACAGCTGGTTAAGGACACCCTGAAAATCATTAATATGATTGAAAATAGGACTTCCCTCTTTATACCCGATATTCATCAATTGCTTAAGTAGAGAGAACTCGGTATTGTCAGTCTTCAAAGCATAAAGTGTCTTGAGCTTGTCCCACAAACTTCTGGCATGTGTCTCATTCATAATATGATTTCTAACATTATCTTCAACCCATTGTCTAATATAGCCATAGACCTATAAGTTCTCAAATTCTCAATTCTCATCTGTCATGGATTGAGGTTTAGTAGACACAAACACAGGTAAATACATTTTCTTGACAAAGAGAAGATCTTTCATCTTGCCTTTTCTAAGTATGATAGCTACTACCATTCAAACACACCATATTGATTATATTTGCCTCCATCATTCAAACGACAATCAATAACAACCAACGCTCTGATACCACTTTGTTGGGAAAGGCAGAAGCACAATCAAAGAGCCCAACAGGGTAGCAACGGAAAATACCCAAGTCTAAACTTTCTATTTTTTCAATTTGAATCAAGAGGAGATAAGCAAAACAATGAATATGGCAGTAAATAACCAATCACACAAATACGATAAGACAAGAATAACAAGACACCAAATTTACATGGAAAACCTTTCGGTGTGAAGAGTAAAAAATCATGGTACCAAAACCTCCACTACAATCACAAGAGTTACAATATTGTTCTCCAAAATGTCCACCAAACAAGTGCCGAACAACAAGCAACAATACATAAACCACAGCACCAAACACTAGAGAATAAAAGGAGCACAAACACCAAAAACGTAGCTACTATTAGGGAATGAAAAACAATAGATACATGCCACCAAATCCACCTCCGTCAGTTCTTAATCAAAGATTGAGATGAGAGGAACAAACTTTCCAAAAATCAGCTCAATCGGACAAGAAACGAAGCGGGAATCGCAATTTGAAGTTGATAGTTGTGGTTGAAAATTTGGGCAAAAATCAGCTTTGACTCTATTTTGTGATGATGAAATAAGACCTAAAAAATCTATATAAATGCCCCATAGTATTGCGCCTATGGGTAAAAGTGGGTTGGTCCAAATTGGGCTTTATTTATCCACATAGAAAGGGACAAAGACCCATGACCCAACAGTTATATGAAGAGCAGTGTCCCCGTCTTCGTGAGGTTCATCCATGTTTCCATTAAAAATATCTGCAGCAGTCCATCACGTAGTTTCATGAGCATGACCGAGGCATTGATAAAATGGAAATGAAAGACAACATTGCGTAAAAGTAGTTACAAATTGCAAATGTGCATCACAAATTCAAAAATGCGATCTACCAAGAGTAGGTTAATGTATTCCTAAATGAATTTGACATGGAGGTGAATCTCCATTCCTCCCTCTCTTGCGCTCTTATATATATAGGCATTTCCTTTGTTACATTCCAGATTAAATCATCTGTATTCTTTTCATTTTACCTAGGGATGGATAGCAGGTTCATAAAACCAACCTTGTCAAAGGGGTTTCAGACAATAAGGTGACTCTTCAATATCAATCTCTAAAGCACATTCATCTATGATACAGAAGAGGCAAATATAGCTCTCAACTTTGTGATTTTGATAGATCTATACCCTCATACAGAAAAATTAGAAAAATATATATATAATATTTTGCTCTATATTATTCAGTCTGGCTCTATTTTTACTACTTTTAGGGATTTTTGTGATACATGTAAAACAAGGAGAAAATAATATTTTGGTCCCTATTATTCCGCCGGATATGGGAGGGTAGAATGTACACATACTTCACCTTTACGTCTTGACTAAAAGATACCAATATTAAATAGGACTTGTATCTACATGTCAATTTTGCGAACTAACTGAACTAGTTACGTCTACTATAGGCAAACAACATAAATCTCAATAGTTTGAAGCTTAATTATAGAAAATTCTGATATTTTGCATAGATCCTGATAATCTCGATTTTGGGTCAGTCGAGAGACATAATTAGCTCTCGATACATCCAATGAAGATACATATTTAGGTAAAATGTATGTCTCGATTATAGAATATATTTACAACTATATATATAATTAAATGTATGTCAAAAACTAATAGCATACAAATAATAAAGCTTCTCTTTCTTCTTGGAGCTATATGGCGGTAAACTGGGCAGAATTGCCTAGGGACCTAATTGATCTGATTGCAAAACGTGTTAAAGTGATTGGAGATTTTATTTCTTTTGGTGTTGTTTGTACTTCATGGAGAAATTTAGCAATTAAGGGTAATTTTGACTTTTTATCGCCTCAACTTCCATTGTTAATATTGGCTGAAAGACGTGATGATTAGCGAGAATTTTACTCTCTTTCGAGGAAGAAAGTTTCATGTGTATTTCTCTCGGAGTTTAAAAATCGACAATGTTATCCAACGGAGGGATGGATCTGCACCGTAAATATTAACGCTAAAGAGATGAATTTGTTGCATCCTTTCTCTCACGTTAGTATACAACTTCCCCTCAGAAAAGCATTAGGGGCTTTAGCGGAAAAGAGATTTCCTTCTCGTGAAAGAAGTGAGCGGTATCATTCTATAAGCAAAGCTATTTTATCTGTCAGTCCTTCTGTCACATCAGATTATGTACTAGCGGTTTACTATTTTGCAAATTTAGATCATTTAGTGATACGGGTACGACCACAGAGGTGGGTGAGTGCGAGAGTGAATGAACCCGAGACTTGGAGTGTACAGGTGAAGTGCAAAGGAAGGCCTAACTAGGCTCCAAAATCAGTCCATACAATGCACTCCAAGGGAGCCCACTTGAAGACTTTGACTAAGGGGTCATTTTGGACATTTCACACTATTCTTGTAATACACTATAAATACAACCTTCTAGGGATTCATTCATTAGATTTTGATGATGATGAATGTTGTATAACATTGAAAGACAAGTCCTCTCTCCTTGAGGCATAAATCTGAAATTGTAACTAGGGAAATCAACTTAAGTGTGGAATCACTCGTGTTGGATTCAAGCTTGGAAACGTTGGTCCTTGGGAGATAGAGATCCCTCTTGTGCCTACGTAGGAGATAGGTTAGTGTTGTGTGTAGTATTAAAGGTCCAAGGGTGTAACAATTCTTAGGTTGTCAATATTATTCCCTCATTGGTCTAGATATCTATCTATCTTTATCTTATTGCACTTTGTAGATTCATAGTGGACTGTTTTGTGTCCTTCTTTAATCTAAAACTTTTTCTCATTGTGTTCATCTTGTTATCAATGTGTTGCTGCTGTTTTTGGTGTCAAATTCACCGTTGTTATCTCATTTTGTTGTTGTTGTAGTGAATCCGAGAGTGGTGTCAATCTTAGTCCTCAAATCTTTAAGATTAGTGGACTGTTTTGGAGTTTTATCGGTTTCCGTTGTTTTTCCCGTATCATTTGGTATCAAAGCGAAGGCTGTTCGTGTTCTCACACTACCAATCTTGGGCTCTCTTAGTTGAAAAAAAAATTGAAAACTGAAATTTCTAGAAAATAGCAATCTGTCCACTTGTGTGTTCTTGGCCGAAAATTGTGTCTTGTGTCTTGGACGAGATTTGTGTCTTGTAAACTTAGATCTAAGAGTCCTTTTTTTGTGTTATATTGTTAGTAGTGTTAGCTGTTTCATCCCTAACACTAAAGGAGTCTAAATCTAAGTTTGAGCTTTAAAAGTTGATGTTGTTGTTGTGAATCCAAAGTGTGGCTGATTGTTGTTGGGATTGTTGTTGTTGGTTCAAGTTTTGAACGTGTATTGTGGGAATTGTGTTGTGGATTTTAAGCTTGAAAAGATGGTGTTTTTTTTCGGAGGGTCCAACTTGAACCTAAGAACTTCAAGACTCAAAGTTAATGTTCTTGATGTTCTTCCAAACCTTCATACCTTGTTAAAATAAAGTGAAAGTTAGATCCAAAAAGGTGAAGAAAAAAGTGTGAGAACTTTGTTAGTCTTGAAAGACTTACCATCACTCACCAACAAGTCAATCACATCTCAACCACTTTCCCATAAAACAAGGATAAGAGTATAAGTCTAGTCCAAGACTTTGAGTCTTGAAATTTTAATTGAAAAAGAAGCTATAAAGACTACTTTGTGTTTCCCTCCATTGAACAAGTTCCACCAAAGTCCAAATTGAAAAATTGACCAAGACTTGAAATTGGACGACAAAACTTGTGTGCAATCGAGACCAATACGTGACTGCCACATCATCATGTTTTACTGTTCACACAACATATTTAAGCTCAAATTTTAGATTTCTTAATTTCCGTTTGTTGTTTCTTAGTTTCAATTTCGTTGGTTCCAATACTAATTGGCAAACTAGTACTTATCTACTAGATTGTGAGTTAGTTTTTGTGTTCGTTCATTCGTGTTACGAATTTGTTGTGTGCTTTTCTCTTTTGTGAAATCGTTGTATCTTGTTGGTTCAAGTCCGTAACAAATTTTTCTTGATTCAACTCAAACGAAAATCTATTCCAAGCAAGAGTAGACTCGACCCTCAATCACTCGCGAAGTACAAACTGACTTTCAACACTTGTGAAACCATGTGTGAGACGATCAAGTGTGCGAGAGTGTGGTGAGGTTGTTTCAAACTAACTTGTGTTTTGTTTTGTAGGTGTTCTTTTCTTTCTTTTTTTTCACGTACAATTACAAGGAAATCCGGTGCTTCTACCTCTCAACCCTTGGACGACAATTCCACCAATGTCATTTTAGCCTACCTTGACACTATGTCCCGAGACCTAGTTATGGCAAATGAAAGGTTGGATCGTATGATAAGTCAAAGGGAGCAAGTGGGCTGCCCAGATACACGTCAAGAGGAAGGCCATAGTTCATGTGAGCTATGAGGTAAAAATATTATTCCCTACACTCTTATGAACTTTGAATGTTGTGTTGTGGCTAGTAGTAGCCAATTGGATATAGTTGCGAATTTACCTAGAGTAGAGGTATTTGAGTCTCCCTATGGTAATACTCTTGGTGATGTTAGGTTACGTGAGGACCAAACTCTTGTTGTAAGTAAGCAAGCACTAGTTGATCCTTTAGATGACGAAATTGATTCTTCTTGTAAGAATGATTTATGTTTATCTAGTGCTAGCCCTTATAACTTGAACAAGGTTCTATTACCAATTGACAAGCGTACTCACACACTAGTTGACCCTTGTGCAAACCAAGGTGAGTCTACATTGGTATGTGAGTTGCCAGCAACTAGTAAGGATGTGAATAAAGATCAACTTACTCATGAATGTATTCCACTACTTGAGCATATGTGTGGCGTGCTTAAAAAATCTCAAGTTAGTAATGGTGTTTATAGAGTGATCTTGAAGGTGCACGTAACTCTTTGAACATCTTGTGTGGTAAAAGCCTTGCTAGTAGTTTTTTTCATAGAGATCATATGTATAAAAATGTTGTAAATGATGGCATATGTATTTTTGAGGTAGGAATTCTAGGCCGTGTCTCTCTATTCTTGAATGTTAGTCATCTCTTAAAGAAAAATGTCATACATGGTTGTGGGAGTGACATTTTAGGGAAGGGAAGGGCTAACCTTGGCTTAGACCCTTGGCTTAGACCTTTGGCTATTTCTCCCATTTGACCCCGGCACCCTCTGAGAATGTGGGAATTTCTACACTTCCTACTTGATGCTTGGTCAAGACAACAAGCAATGTTTGATTGTGGGTGCTAATAAAGGAAGAAAACGTTCTTCCTTGTCTTTTTTTGTTGATGATGACCTCTTCCTTTGTTCCATTTATACAAGGTTTTCATGTTCAACACAAAGGACCCGTAGGTAAACTCCAAGTTTGTCCCACCTTGGCATGGCATGTGATGTGTTATTTTTGCTAACCCTAACCCCTCATGTCATGAGGATGTGTGCTTGTTTGTCTTCTCTTGATTTTGTAAGGTACGGATTTGAGGTCGAATCCTTTTCAAGAAGTGAAGGATGATACGGGTACGACCACGGAGGTGGGTGAGTGCGAGAGTGAATGAACTCGAGACTTGGAGTGTATACGTGAAGTGCAAAGGAAGGTCTAACTAGGCTCCAAAATCAGTCCATACAATGCACTCCAAGGGAGCCCACTTGAAGACTTTGACTAAGGGGTCATTTTGGACATTTCACACTATTCTTGTAATACACTATAAATACAACCTTCTAGGGATTCATTCATTAGATTTTGATGATGATGAATGTTGTATAACATTGAAATACAAGTCCTCTCTCCTTGAATCCGATTCATTCAAATGCACCGTTGTTATCTCGTTTTGTTGTTGTTGTAGTGAATCCGAGAGTGATCTCCATCTTAGTCCTCAAATCCTTAAGATTAGTGGACTGTTTTGGAGTTGTTTTGTGTTTCTGTTGTTTTTCCCGTATCATTTAGCTTGTTGGCGACCTGGAGACCTCAACTGGACATATGTTGACTTTGATCACTGTGGTGGAATCACCTATATGATTTACCATAAAGGACAATTTTATTGTGTTACTTATAATGGAAAAAATTGAGTTTTTGGGGTTTCAAGGCCTAGCATTCCTCAACCAATTGTAGTTAAAGCAACCATGCTTGTTTACTTTGAAAATATAACATTTGGAAAGCGAGGATACCTCGTTGAGTTACCAGGGGCATTATTGATTAATTTGCGATTCAGAAAAAAAGAAGGTGCTGCATTTGAAGTGTTTAAAATAGATATAAACAAGGTTGAATTGAAGAAGATTCACACGTTGGGAGATTACGTAATATTTGTGGGCTTTAATAGAGCAATTTGCGTTGATTCCTCTAAGTTTACTGAAGTCAAGTCTAATCATATATATTTTGTTGACGGTGGTGAAATAGATTTTGGGGCATACAATCTTGAAGATGGAAAAGTTGAGTCTTGTTATCATGGAGTGTCGCTAAGTTATTTGTGGCCTCCAACTTAGGTAATACCATCATTATGATAATGTGATTGTTGTGGCAATTGGATTTCAAATTTCGCTTGTCCATTGCTAATTCTTTGGCTAAATACATATACAAGCCCCTTAACTATTTCACTTTTTTTGTATAGGCACCTCAATTAATCCATGTACTTATTGAACCCTTGGCTCCTTCATAAATGATTTCAATTAAGCACAATTGTCCAACGTGGCACCTTTTTAAAGCCTTCATTTTTAACGTGTTGAGTGCGTGTATGTAGTCGCCTCCTACGTGTAAATTTTGGCCAATTATAACCATTTAATATTTTACACCTCACCTTCTCTTATAATTAATACACAAAATTTAATTTTCACTTCATTTTCCCCATATAATATCAAACCCTTCATACCTACCCCCAAATCTCTCTATTAGAAACCCAAATTTCGCGATTTCACTTCCTAGTACTACTAATGTATGCTTCGTCTGTTGTAAAATAAAAAGTTACATAGTGTTTTTGAGTGATTAGTTCAAGTTTGACACTAATTTCAACATTTTTTTACTGGTTGCGACGAATTTAGAGTTGGATCTCAAGAATTGTTGCTATTTTGGGGTTGAATCACACTCATGTATGTTTCAAATGTCAATATTGTCACATTTTTGTCACGTATTGTAGTTGTAAATGGTTTATTAGTGCTTTGTTAGTATATTACGTTAGCAATGGCGTTTGGAAATATCTAAAAAAGTTAGGGTTTTTTTAGGTTTTTACTATTCATAACTTGTCAGGTATTTTTGGTGCTTTGTTTCAGAAATTTGATGGATAATATTATTATTACAACTCGTTTTCACCACGGTGGCAAGTTTATTTCTGATGAAGAATATGGTCCACGCTACATAGAAAAAAAGTGAGGTGGAATATGTAAGTATGGACAAGGACCACTTTTCTATATTCGAGTTGCTTTATTATATTAAAGAGTTTGGGTATATGACTGTTGGTGCGTTCTACTTTAAAGACCCTAAAAAGAAAGACTTTATTAAAGTAGAAAATGAGTTGACTTTGGTAAGTCTTGTTGAAGACCTAAAAGATGGGGACTTTTTAGACTTGTATGTGAACCATGTTGTGTATGAGTTAGAAGTGGTAGAAGATGGGGTCCCATCTGCTTTTCTTTGTGGTTCAGTAGGTGATCAAAATAGTAATATGGTTGGTGAAAATAATAATGTGGGTGAGAACATATCAACAGTTCATGATATTAATTTTGAAGGGTTACATGAGGAATCTACCCAAACCGACAACATAGATGTAGAATTTGGTGCAGATGAACTCTCAGATCTAGAAGGGGCTGAAACAGATCTTGATAGTAGTGCTGATTCTCAAGAGTTTAATATACCAGAAGATGATGATTTTGAGGTTGATGAAGAGTTAAGAACTTTTAGAAATGAAAGGAGAAGCTGTGTGAAAAAGAAAAAAGAAACCTATCCAAAATGAGGAAATAAAACTTGGATCAGCAGGTGTTGATAGGGGATTTAAAAATATTGGAAAGAATGAGGCTGCTAGATACAGTGAAAGATTAGGGGGAGATGAGGAGTATATACATAGCTCAGAACTTGATAGTGATGACAGTGGTGATGAACTGGAACCTGAAGCTGTCAGGGGTGTTGATTTACCAGCAAGAAGGAAAAGTAAAAAGGTAATATTTGATCTTGATTGTGTTGTGGCTATATTTGATCTTGGTATGATATTTGAAAATGCTAATCAATTTGGAAAGGTTGTGGCAGAGTATGTTGCTGAATACAAAGTTAGATTAAAGCTTAAGCTTAATAAGAAACATAGAGTTAGAGTTAGGTATGAGGACAAGAAATTTAAATGGTTGTTGTTTGCTAGTGTTGATAATCATTCTGGTGACTTTGTTTTCAAGCACTACTATCCTGTACATGTATGCACTACTACTATAAAAAATAAGTTGTGCACATCTAAGTTTATTGCAAGTAAGTTCAAGGATGAAATAACTTTACAACCTTATATAAAACTGTGGGAAATTCAGCAATTGATGAGAAAAAAGTTGGGTTTGTATGTGGGAAAAATTGTCTGTAGCAGAGCAAAGCAGAAAGTCATTAAAGAATTCTTGGGTGATTGGAAGATGGAATTTTTAAGGTTGTGTGACTATGCAGACATGATAAAACATACTAATCCTGACAGTTCTTGTTGGGTGAGGATAGATAAAGAGTCTCAACCTGAAAAAAATATTTTTTTTTATTTTTATTTGTGCTTTGATGCATTAAAGAGAGGCTGGCTGGCAGAGTGCAAAAACATTATTGGTTTAGATGGTTGTTTTTTGAAAGGTTCTTGCAAGGGTGAATTGTTAGTTGCAGTTGGGTGAAATGAAAATAATCAAATGTATCCAATAGTCTGGGCAGTGGTTGATCAAGAGACAAAACATAGCTGGAGTTTCTTCATTAACCACTTGATTCAAGATTTGAACTTAGGCACTGGACATGGACTAACTGTCATGTCAGATATCCAAAAGGTTAGTCTAATTTTTATACTTTAATTTTGATCTCTTATTTATTTACTATACAGTCCATGTTCATATATTTTGTGTTTTGATTTTGTATTTATGTTGGTGTAGGGTCTTGTACCTACTATACTTGAGTTGTGTTGGATTCGAAATCAAGAGAGCGTCATGCGGAAGCTTTTAGTTTGCAAACCATAAGACGATAAATCAGACGACACATGAAAAATTAAACTAAAAATATATTATTGGATATGGTTTGGACAAACGGCCTACATATTAAAAATAAAATTGAAAATCCTAAAACTTATTGGGAGAAATCTCCGCCTAAATAAAGACTCTTTAAAGACTACATCGTGGATGCTATTGTGTTATGATATGAGAAAGGGGGCTTCTATTTATAGATGTCAAAAACCTTTCTTCCAAGAAAAAGGTTAGCCAAATATGAAAAAGAATTTTACTTTTTCTTTCAGGAAAAGTAAAAGTAATTATGGTAACTTTTATTTTCCTTCTAAGAAAAAGTAAAACTTAAATATAGTAAGAAAATCAGGCAAAAATTCTAACAAATCTTCCTTTTTTGGCTTGATTTTCTTCAAAATATTCTCGATCCTCCTTCTTCTTTTGCATAATCTTTGTTCTTAAGATATTCTTCATCACTACTGCTTGACATGCTTAAAAATGGAGTTTTTGGGTTAAAAGTATATGAGCCCTTTTTGGATTAAAAAAATTGGAGCCCTTTTGCAATGTTAAAAGTGAGCTTTATTTTCAAATATGTGACAGCAGGATTGTTGAAAATATGATTGACAATTATCTCCACATATAGCTTTTGTACATATATCTTCATTATCATCAAATTTGTTGCACCTTTGTTCTTAAAACTATCCCCAATCGAACTATTTGATCTTTGAACCATTGGCTCTGATACCATTTGTTGGGTTCGAAATCGAGTGGGCGTCATGCGGAAGTTTTTAGTTTGTAAATCATAAGACGATAAATCAGACGACACATGAAAAATTAAACTAAAATTATATTATTGGATATGGTTTGGAGAAACGGCCTACATATTAAAAATAAAATTGAAAATCCTAAAAATTATTGAGAGAAATCTCCCCCTAAACAAGGACTCTTTAAAAACTACATTGTGGATGCTATTGTATTATGATATGAGAAGGGAGGTCTTCTATTTATAGATGTCAAAAACCTTTCCTCCAAGAAAGAGATTAGCCAAATATGGAAAAGAATTTTACTTTTTCTTTCTGGAAAAGTAAAAGTAATTATGGTAATTTTTATTTTCCTTCTAAGAAAAAGTAAAAGTTAAATATAGTAAGAAAATCAGGCAAAAATTCTAACAAATCTTCCTTTTTTGGTTTGATTTTCTTCAAAATATTCTTGATCCTCCTTCTTCTTTTCCATAATCTTTGTTCTTCAGATATTCTTCATCACTGCTGCTTGACATGCTTAAAAATGGAGCTTTTAGGTTAAAAGTATATGAGCCCTTTTCGGGTTAAAAATATTGGAGCCCTTTTGCAGGGTTAAAAGTGAGCTTTATTTTCAAATATGTGACAACAGGATTGTTGAAAATATGATTGACAATTATCTCCACATGTAGTTTTTGGACATATATCTTCATTATCATCAAATTTGTTGCAACTTTATTCTTAAAACTATCCCTAATCGAACCATCTGATCTTTGAACCATTGGCTCTAATACTACTTTTTGGGTTCGAAATTGAGTGGGCGTCATACGGAAGTTTTTAGTTTGCAAATCATAAGACGATAAATCAGACGATACATGAAAAATTAAACTAAAAATATATTATTGGATATGGTTTGGCCAAACAGCCTACATATTAAAAATAAAATTGAAAATCCTAAAACTTATTAGGAGAAATCTCCTCCTAAACAAAGACTCTTTAAAAACTACATTGTGGATGCTATTGTGTTATGGTATGAGAAGGGGGGTCTTCTATTTATAGATGTCAAAAACCTTTCCTCCAAGAAAGAGGTTAGCAAAATATGAAAAACAATTTTACATTTTCTTTCAGGAAAAGTAAAAGTAATTATGGTAATTTTTATTTTCCTTCTAAGAAAAAGTAAAACTTAAATATAGTAAGAAAATCAGGGAAAAAACCCTAACAAGTTGCTACCGGATTGTGAAATGAGGTGGTGTGCAAGACACATCTAGTCCAATTAGCATCAGACCTGGAGAGGAGAAAAAAGAAGAAAATAATTTTAGAGGAGTGCTAAATCCATTCTTGAAGTGAAGTTTTTGGATGAGATGGGAAAACTCAATCAACTTGGTAATGATATTTGTGAGGACTTATTACATTATAAAAAAAATCATGATGCAGGGCATAGTTTAGGGAGCATTCTAAATGTGATATTGTTGAGAATAATATGTGTGAGACATTTAATTCATAGATTTTAGCTGCTAGACACAAATTTATAATCAGTATGTTAGAGGAGATTAGACACAAGATAATGAATAGAAATATTGAAATAAGGAAGTTTGTTGATACCTGAATTTCAGACATCTCTCCTATGACTTTGTTAGTACTTGAAGAAAACAAAGATATGGCTAGAAATTGCACAGTTAGGTTCAATGGATAGATTGGATATGAAATTTTAGATGGTCCTTATAGGCATATAGTTGATATTAGGGCAAGGACATGCACTTGTAGAAGATGGAAATTGAGAGGCATACCATGTCAACATGTTGTATTGGCTTATCAGCATAAAGGTATAGAGCCTAAATTTTATGTGGAAGAGTGGTATAAGAAAGATACATTCTTGAAGGCATATGATTACTTTCTTCAGCCAATACCTAATATGAAAATGTAACCTAACACAAGTAGTGTAGTGATTGATGCTCTTGAGCCTAGACCAATGCCTAGTAGACCAAGAAAGAATAGAAAAAAAGGGATGAATGATCCTAAGAAGAAGTATGTAAAGCTATCCAGGAAAGGACTGAAAATTTCTTGCTCCAAATGTCATCAAATTGGTCATAACAGAACTCTCTGTAAAGATCAGGTAATGCACTCATATCTTTTAATTTAATAATTAAATTATGATATTTATACTATATATTTAATATCGTTTATTGTTAGGATGGAATGGGACAACCTGGAAGCTCTAGCCAGGCAGCAAGTTCTAGCATGCCACCAAGCTTCAGCCAGCCACCAAGCTCCAGCATTCCACCAAGCTTCAGTAAACAACCAAGCTTCAGCCAGCCACCAAGCTTCAGCCAGCTATCAAGCTTCAACAGTTCTATGTGTGTTGATACCTCAGCAGTTATAAGAGTTCAGTCAATTGGAAGAGGCAGAGGTGGAGGTAGAGGCGCTGACAAAGATACGGGAGTTGGCAAAGACAAAGGAACTGGAAAAGGCACTGGCAAAGGTAGAGAAAAAGAAAGTGTATCTGATCAGCAACTTGGGAAAAAAAGGACCATTGGAGCATCAACATCATCAGTAGGACAAAAGAGGCCTAAGAATGTAGGATTTGGTATCTACACTGATCAAATGAGTAGCAGAAAAACATTAAATGCAAGTATGAATTATAACTTCATATAATTCTTAATTATCTTTTGACAAAGCTAATTTTACTTCATTTTATGCAGCTTGAAACTAGAGGTGAAAGAGTTGTCATTCCGGGTGTTTACAAAGATGCAACTCAAACAAATATTGATATTGGTTATAAGCCTTGAGAAATGAAATGGAAGGGAAAGAATTTTGTCACAATTTCTCAATTGCAGCTTATGAGTCAGTTAAAAAGAAGCCAACTTGAAAGTTTTAATGCACCGGGAGGAATATGAAGTTGTTGAATTAATTATGTTCTTAGTACAATGCATATTTTGGTGATTAGTTGTATGGCTACTTTGGTATTTTGTTGGGGTTTTTGAAGATTTTGAACTATATTTTGTCGTTTGTTTTAGATTAGTTTTTGATGAACAGTTAATGTATGGTTGGAGCTCATTTTGAGTAGTTGAATGGTAGCTTATTGTGTTTGAAACGTTGATCAGTTGCATTTGTGCTCTTGTGCTTTATATAATTATTGAATGATGGTTTATTTTGTGTGAAACATTTGACAGCTTTAAATCATTTAAATGAATCATTTGAACTACAAAAAAATAGAGTACAATAACTTAACTAAACCAATCACAACAAAAAAGCAAAATTAAAACATAGTAGAGTAACATTTCACAACTTATATCTTCATTCCTTCTTAATTGTTTCATACACAACAAACCTACTACAATAGGAAAGTCAAAGCAAAAAGTCCCATACAAGTAATTTATATCAAAATTAGCCAAATCAAAACAGTCCTATATATAAGAAACCTAAGCCAATATTTACCAAAATCTAAGAACATTTCTTGAAGAAATTTCATGTAGCCAAAATCACTATTGCACCAACGCATATCACTTTAAATTTTCTTGATCAATTCCTCTCTTCTTGAAATGATTTAACTTTTTTCAATAATCCTCACATCACCATCTTTGCTTGAGCAGGCATTTCGTCATCATACCAATCGAAGTAATTGCATCCACCTCTCGCCTACAAGTTTAAAGAAAAAATTACACTAAAAAATGGCATCCACCAATCGAAGTAATTGTATTTCATCCAATAAAGCAGTAAAAGATGAATACCTTTGAAGTTTTACCGCAAAAGAATCTCCGACCAGTGTTGAGTTGTGTCCATTAGGTCTTAATTTCAGCTTTGACCCCACATAAACATACTCCTTTTGCAATTGAAGAAGATGAAGACAATGAAAAGATGAATTGGACATTACTACTAAAAACGAGTAAGAAAAAGAAATTAATAAGAGTATGACAATTTAAGCGGAGCAAGAGAAAAGGTGGAAAAGAAATTTAAGAGGAGAAGGAGAATTTAAGACAAAAATGGTTGATATTAAGAATAGAGGAAGAAAGAGGGAATTAGGATTTTTTGAAAGAAATTGGGTATAAAAGAGGATAAAAGATCCATTGGGTGCCACATAAGTTGGTCCATTTACATTTCACGCGCCTCACAGACGTGAGTACACACAAAGTGCCACATCGGACAATTTTGCTTAATTGAAACCATGTATGAAGGAGCCAAGGGTTCAATATGTACATCGCTTAATTGAGGTGCCTATATGGAAAAAGTGAAATAGTTCAGGGGTTTGTATATGTATTCCATCTAATTCTTTTCATTTTGATGATGTTCTTTTATCAGCTCTGTGTCTAGGATTACCATAACCTTTTTGCTTACAAATTCATCTGAACTCATAACATTTGAATCTCAAAGATTATTATATCTGAACCTATAATTTTAACTATTCAATATGTTTAATGCAACAAGTTATTTGATCTTATGTAGAGGCAGATATGTCCTTACACCCAGTAATCGCGAAAAAAATATATGTATATACGTATGTGTGTGTATATATGTATCTTAAAAGGGAATATTTCATCTCTATTGGCACCCCTAGCATCAAAGTTAAAGTGGTTCCACCAGTTGATTTGGGCTGCACGAGTGGGCTCACCTGGCTTGGTTTGATACCCATCTTAACATTTTCCGGAAATGTAATTGTACAATTGCATTATGTTTCCACAGCCACGAGCCAGGTTCTAGCCCCTATCCTGCAAAAAATACTGAATGATGCACTTGGTTGAATGCTGAGTTATCTAGTGCAGATGAATCGGCACTTATACGTCCAAAATATTTCGTGTCGGCTTATTTAGGACTTTCGATCTTAAATGAACAACTGAATATGTAATAGAAATTATTTATATATATAATAAAAATACAATTTGAATAAAAAATTAATTGTACATTAGAAAAATATGTAGTTTATTATAATAAAATAATTATTTGATTGAAAAGAAATATTTATGTTTGTTAGTGACAGTGAAAATAGTTTGTAATGGTAGTTGTGGTGGCAATGATTGAGTAGTTATTAGTAATATTAATGGTGATAGTTGTGATAGTTGGTATTGTAAAAATTGTTATAATGGTGCGATTGGTGGTGGTGATGATGGTCATGATGTGAAGTTGGTTGATGTTATAATTAG
This sequence comes from Capsicum annuum, assembly GCF_002878395.1. NCBI lineage: Eukaryota > Viridiplantae > Streptophyta > Magnoliopsida > Solanales > Solanaceae > Capsicum > Capsicum annuum. The sequence goes on from NC_061119.1 coordinate 8,631,913, forward strand.
TTGGAGGTGTTGATTGTGACGGCTGAAAAATGAATGAATGATGGTTGATGATGTGTTGGTGTTAGTTGAAACCGCTGTTAGTTGTGATGGTGGAGATGGTCGATAGTAGAGATAAATTGTAGTAATGGTAGTGGTTGAAGTGGTGGTAGAGGTGGCGACATTAATGACAATAGTGGTGGTGGTGGTGGTCGAAGAATGTATGAAGATTGATGATGTATTAGTGGTAGTTAGCGGTGGTAGTTGTGATAGATGAGTTGGTTGGTAGTGGATAATGATGGTGGTGGTGTTGACGATGGTGGCGACGGTGGATATAATTAGAATAATGGAGGTAATAGATAGGTGTGGTAGCAGCTGAAAATAGTGGCTATTAGCGATTGATGCTTTGTCTATGATGTTTGATTTCATCACCAGGAAAACATTGATTTA
>NC_061119.1:8632438-8684648 GCF_002878395.1 Capsicum annuum
GGCAATGTACAGAACCTGATAAAAAAATGAACATTGGGCGTAACTTAACTCCAAAAGCTAGCTTATGAGGTGAGGATTACCCAAAACCATATAAAGAGTCCAAATGCAGTATCCCACATCTATGTGGGACTTCCAACGCCCCCGCACGCCTAGGCCTGCCAATTGGAGCACGGACAACATACTATGGGGGGCAACATCGTGTAAACCAAGAATCTGGAAGGGTCTAGCTATAAGAAAATGGACCTCACGCTTAACTCGAACTCAACCGCTAAATCATGTCGTGAGGATTGTCCAAGACTATATAAAAGTACTATTTCAACATCCCACTGACTTCCAATCTCAGTTGGTAATCAAGTCCAAACGGGGCTTTCAATTGTCCTGAGCCACGGAAACAACCTCTCTACTTCATCTGAGGCAGTGGTATGGACTGCGTACACTTTACCCTCCCCAGACCCTACTTTGTGGGAATACACTGGGTGTGTTGTTGATGTTGTCAAGCAAGAAAAGAAAGACAAACACTTCTATTGGGTGGTTATCAAAATTGAATACAAACAAGAAACCTACATTTCTATGCTGGATACAAGTAAAGGTGATTGCTTTTTTTAATGTTCTTGCTTAAAAGTTAAGACTAATCAACATCCCTGACTACTCCTCCAGTTTCTTGAACTACACCCAATTTTCCAGCAACCAAACAAAGTGAAAACAAAATTCAATCATTTTCTTGATCCATTTCTAGGTGCAAAGATATGATCTTTTAGAGGTACATACAAAAGATTAAGCAAGAATGTTAAAATAACGGTTACGAAAACTTTATACAAACAAGAAACTCATGTTCCTATGCTAGATTTAAAAAAAAAAAAAAAGGTTGGTGCTATTTAATCTTCTTGATTGGGAGTTCAGACTAATAAAAATTCCGAGCTAATCCTTTTGCTTCTTGAACAACACAGATTTTACCAGCAACCAAACAAAATGAAATCCATTTCTGGTTGCAAAGACATGAACCTTTTTAGGTACATACCAATGCTGGATACAAGTAAAGGTGATTGCTTCTTCGGTTTTTTTTTTTTTTTTTTGAAGTGTTCTTGCTTAAATTAACATTAATAACCGCCCTCAACTTGTCCTTCTACTTAAACCACCCCAATTCCCAGCAACCAAAAAAAATGAAATTCCATCTTTTATCAATTTTTTGACACATTTATGGGTATGAGGACATGATCATTTTAAGGTATATACAAAAGATTAAATGAGCATTCAAATAAAGGCTACCAATATTGAACACAAACCAGAAATCCACATTCTTATACTAGACATAAAAGTAGAGGTTGATGCTTTTTTATATTCTTGATTGAGAGTTAAGACTAATCAAAATCCCCGACTAGATTCCTTCTATTTCTTTCCACACCCAATTTCCCCACCAAACTAACAAAGTGAAGAACTACTTGATCCATTCTTGGTGCAAAGACGGTATCTTTTTTAGGTATATTCCAATCAGGGGTGGAGGTAGAAGCCCGCTCACCAATAGTTTTTGCTCAAATAGTGTAAAACAACAACAACAACATACTCGTGTAATCCCACGAGTGGGAACTGGGGAAGGTAGAATGTATGCGACCTTACGTCTACCTTGGAAGGCTTTTGCTCAACTACTGCACTTCTGTTAAGAAATTCATTAAATACGTACACACATTATGTTCAAAACTCAAGTATTAGCAGTTGAACTCGTCAATCAAAAATCCAAAACCCTTTAAGTCGAAATCATGGCTCTGCCTCTAATTCTAATGTTGGATACAAGTAAAGGTGACTACTTTCTTTTTAAAACTTTTTAATGTTCTTGCTTAAAATTAAGACTAATCAACATCCCCAAAAAAACCCAACAAGTCCTTTCTGTTTCTTGAACTACACCCAATTTTCCAAGCAAACAAACAAAGTAAAACCCCATTTCCAATTTCATTTTTCTTGGTACAAAAAACATAATCTTTTTTATTTTCTTGATGTCAATTGGCACGTATCCCGTGAATTTAGTTCAGGTACACAAAAGCTAACCCGCACACCACAGTTATCAAAAATAAATAAATAACAAGATTAATTATCAAAAATAAATAAATAACAAGATTAAGCAACATCCCCAACTAGTCCTTTCAAATTCTTGAACTACACCCAATTTTCCCAACGACCAAACAAAGTAAAACCCCATTTCCAATTTCATATTCTTGGTCCAAAAAACATGATCTTTTTTATTTTCTTGATGTCAGCTGACACATATCCCATAAATTTAGCCAAGGTGCACAAAAGTTGACCCGTACACCTCAGTTAAAGGGCAGCCCAGTGCACTAAAGCTCCCGCTATGCGCAGGGTCAGTGAAAGGTCCCACTATAAGGTGTATTGTATGTGGCTTTACTTTGCATTTCTGCCAGAGCCGATTTCCAAAGTTGGAACCGTGACCTCCTCGCCACGTGGCAGCAACTTTACCGGTTACTACAAGGCACCACAGTTATCAAAAATAAATAAATAGCAAGATTAATCAACATCCCCAACTAGTCCTTTCTAATTCTTGAACTGCACCCAATTTTCTCAACAACCAAACAAAGTAAAACCCCATTTCCATTTTCATTTTCTTGATGTCAGCTTTTGACCCACACACCACAGTTTTTAAAAATAAATAAATAACAAGATTAATCAAGAAAGAAAAAGTTACCTGAGTAATTCAGTTTCAGTAGAAGAGAAATGGTAATCAATAGTCCAAAGTCTTAAGTAAACAGCTAAACCCATTACCATAACAAGACCAAGTACTAGGAACATTTGTTTTCTTCCCATGTTGTTCTCCTTTTTTCTCACTAACCTCTGCTGCATTTGATGATATTAAGGAAAGAAGTTGTTAATGTAGTTTGGGATTAATATCAAGATTACCAAAAGTGTGGCAATTGCCAATTGGTTTTAGAGACTCTTTTGACTTACTATTAACTCAAGATATTCGGGTAAGTACTCTCTATATTTAGGTATATGAAAAAAAAAAAAAAAGAATCTTAATTTATTAAAATAGATAAATAAAATAAAAGATTAATTTAGAATTATGGGTTAAGTAAAATAAAATGAAGGGGTAATGAGGATATGTTTGGTGAAGAAAAAAATTTTTCTTTTTCTAAGATAAGTATGTCCGTACTTAGCACGGGCCCAACGCATAATTTTGTACACACATACATAACACACATATATATATTAAATAAATATATTCCAAATGTATGTTTTATACAATAGTGGGAATATCATACTATTGATTGTTCACATGACATTCACATATCAAAGTGATTGTTACGTATTTACATTGGTACATATGTATTTATTAATTCTAGAATAGTAGATGTATTTTTTCTTCCTGTTGTGATCAATCTCTTGAGCATTCCTGATCAACAACAACAGTAATATATCCAGTATATTTCTATCAAGTGGATCTGGGGAGGGTAAGTGTACGCAGTCCATACCACTACCTCAGATGTGAGATAGAGAGTCTATTTCCGATAGATCTCCTGGCTCATAATAAAACAATCTGGATAAGGAATAGTAAAAGAACAGGTCATTAGTGAAATGACATATTTGTTGTTGAACCCGAAAAGTATAAATATACTTATTTCTTTTTGCTAACTCTTTGTCATAAGATACCCCGAGAGAGGTGAATGCAAGTATGTTATTGTATGTTCTAATATAAATGCGAAAATGTTTTGACTCCTCAGTATTTTCTAGATAAATTTTTTTTAATTCTATTGAAATTTCATGTGAAGTTAATTGAATAGAACTATTACTACAACAAAATGTAGGTGACTCAAATTCAAATCTTTTTGCTTCACAGAATTGACATTTTGCAACATCTTTTAATTTCATATAACTTATTTCTAATGGCATAATGGTTGTGTAGCTACGTTCTATGAGACTATGCCCTACAATTGAGAAATTCAAAAGGACATACAAATTTTAGTATATCATATTATTATTAATAAAATTATTAAATAGCTTTTTGAAAGTTTGATCAGATTTAGAATCTTTATTACACGATATTTTGTGCGGCCTAGATATTTTTATGAATTCTTGAAGAAAAACTAATAAGAGTAAAAATTCACTAGGCATCCATATCAAGTAAAAATTATATTTATGAAAGGTATATGACTTTAAAAAAAATATATAAGAGACACTCATTAACAGAGAAAAAACAAAACATTTCATGTTTTATATTATAAAGAAATCATGAAGAAAAATATTTATAATTAAATAAATAAATTATATTTACCACATTGTCAAATATAGACACAGACGTACGAATAGCTATCACCAAAGAGATGAAACTGCAAAGTAGGCAGTTTTAAAATAATTCAAAATATTGTAATGGAAAAATGAGCAGATCTAAGCTTGGTATCATTGAAATAACTTCTTTTATTTTTCGAAAAATTTAATTTAGCTTAAAAATAAACTTAGTTAAAAAACCTCATATCAAGTAAGAAAGAAGCAACATATTAATCTCAAGTCCGACAAACGCGAAAGAACTTAAGCGGCCACTACAAATCATTTGAGAAACAAGCCTTAGGATGTATCATCATCGACTTTTTACAAAAATATAGCAAAAAGACAGGAAATCAAAGTAGTTTTCATCAAAACAATAAAAATTGTACTATCCGAAGCAAAAAACACTGTGATGGTGACAAAGAGATGAATGGATTCAATTATCAAGTATTTGTTCATCCCTCAAACAGTTCTTTAATTGCTTAAGGGGCAAATTTATTTTATGTCGTACAAAGAATTAAAATTGACAATTTCCAAAGCAAAACACAAAATATAGAATTTTTTTTTATAAAAACACATGCTGGAATTAAACAAAAATTATCCATTTTACCAAAGAAATGCATACTTACTAAAAAAATATAAAAATTATCGCTTGTTGAAGGAATAAATTAATATCCTGAAAAAAATGAATGAGAAGGTAAAAAAAACTTACATACATGTATGAGAGAAGTGAGAACTGATTTGATGAGAAGAGGGAATTTTGAGTAATATGAAAAGACTTTTGTCTATTTATTTGAGTCATCTATTCTAGAAATGTCAATTTTAGAAAGCTTGAGCCATTAATTTAATGTGACTGTGCGAGTCGAAAAACTGTTTCAAAATAAAAAGAATCAATATTTTATTACATAGCTAGATGATGTGAAAAGGGATTAACTCATGTGGGTTGGGTACTTGTATGTTATGCACTCTAACAAGTTTTATATCAATCTTGTCTTGCATAGACACGTATGCCAAATGAATTTCAAGCACAAAATACATTTTAATTTATTAATTTTTAATTCTACAAATATCATCAATTTCTGAAATGTAATTTAATATGTATGTGGTGGCAACAATAGACACATGGATAGATATTCGTGTGTTAGAGAAATAATTTCCGTCCTAGTTTATATATCGTCATTTGATCAGATACGAAATTTAGAAAATAAATAATGAATTCATAAGATTTACAAAATTGTCTATTTAAAAGTCACTTTAATATTTACTTTTTAATTGTCTTCTTTTATTAAGTGGGACACAATAAGAATAAATAGAAATAATATCATTAAATAATTGTCAAAAGAAAAATTGAAATTTTCTTGGGACGAATTATAAAGAAAGTGATCAACTCATAAAATAAAACGACATATTTTTTTGAAAATTATTATTTACAATAAAATAAATATAAAAATATCTTATAATATGCATGTGCTCCAACCATAGCCGCATGAATAAATATTCACGTGGAAGAGAAATAGAAGCATGAAAAGATATTTTTGTACAAGTATTACAATAATAAAACAGATATGAGATATCAAAAATACCTTTGATCAATAAAATAGATATGAAGTATCAAAACTACCCTTGGTCGTTCCTTTACTCATCTTTCTATATAGTAGAAATTTAGTGGGTTAAAAGGGTTTTAGAAAAGATATAAATTGTTTATAATGTACTGCTTCAGTTCAATTTATGTGATACGATTCGCTTTTCGTGAGTCAAATAATTTAAGTTTGATCGTAAATTTGAATATGAAATCTTCAAATTTTTTAAAATAAAATTTATATATTTGAAAACTATATGAAAAATGTTATATGTCACAGTAATTGATAATTTTAAATATTTTTTAAAAAAATTACGATCAAGATAAATTTATTGAATCTCGAAATCTGAAAAGCGTTGCATAACTTAGATGTACGGAGTAATAATTTATGAAAAAAGAAAAAATAAATTTCATAAGCGACAAAATATAGTGCTTTGAAGTGGGAGGGGGCGCATATCAATATCCTCTCTTTTAGTTGGAAATAATAGGATTTATGAGATTTTACTTGGTTTAAGAAAGCAAAAAATTCAGAAATAGTTATAGTTTATAATGTATGTTATTTGAAACGTAATTACACTGTGTGTATTAATGAAATATAAGAATAATTATTATATCAGGCGAAAGAACCGTATCAAACGAATATCAATTGTATCAGCGAATAAATGATGTATAATCATTGTATCAACACATCCACATATAACACATTTGCTATAGCCCAAAATTAGCTACATTTCGTATTTTTTTTAATATTATATGTGCATTATATATACAATTCAAATATTTGTCATCTCATTTATGAAAAAATAACGTAAATATATATCTTAATTTATCATATTCACACAAAGTAATTACAAAAATCTCAACTAATTATATATCTTCGTTGGATGTATCGGGAGCTAATTATGTATCTCGATGGACCCAAAATCGAAAAAAAAATATCGGGAGCTAATTATGTATCTTTATAAAGGAAAAAGTGTATCTTCGCTGGATATAAATATCAACTGTAACACCCCAACTTAGGAAGGAGTCCCACATCGGCAAAACACAGTAGGGATGCTGGGTATATAAGTGAGAAAGCCTTACTCCCTAGTGACGCATTTTAAATTTGTGTGGTTCTGGGCCCAGAACGAACAATATCACTAGTGGGTTGGGCAGAGATAGGGGTCTCTCGGGCCTTGATGGTTTGAGATGTCCGTCGCGGCCAGGGCCTCAGCTCAGGTCGTGACAAAGTTGGTATCAGAGACAGGTTTATTCTGTGACTATGGAGCACACATTAGTAGTAGAATCTCAATTATAGTTATGTTGCCGGGCCATTCCTATAATCGTGATTCTGCAAGGGCGTGATAGAAAGTGTCTGTCCTTTTTTTTTTAATTCCTCCTTACGTGTCTGAGTAATAGGGTCAACCAAGTGAATCTATTGTTGTTTAATTTTTGTATCATATGTTTTGAACTTCGTCTTCCGCTAACAAGAATAGTCCAAGGGTTATGAAGGAATCAAGGGCCACCTTTGTACATATTCTTCTCATCCTATTAAGGGGAACAAAAGAAAAGGTAGCTAGCGTTTCCAAGAAAGAGTACATTATGCCAATACAAGGGATTTTCGTGCACCTATATGGCATGTAATATATCTGTACTCCGAAAAGAATACTACTCTACCACAACATGCGAGTGTTACTGTTAAGCCACATATCTTTTCATTATGAACCAAGGAGACTAACAAGTAGAGCTTGGCAACAAAAAGGTCCCAAGACCAGCTTTAAACACCTACAAAGGCTTGGAATCGTCTAAAAAATATTTATCTTTGTCATTATTACTTGAATTGAGACCATCAAGTTAATCAATATTGATAGTTCAAAGGATTCTCAAATGTTTGATGAAATACTTAAAGTTTCAAAGTTTACAGGACGTTTCAGTGAGAGATCTGTGAGCTAATAACTTATAGACCGGTGGATATGACTAGATACTTGATATGATATTAGAAATTTCTAACATGAAACACAACTGTCTTGAGGCAACTAGTGAGTTAAGTATAGAATGGTATCAGAGCCGCTCCTGTGTCAGCCTTATCGATGTGGGGCAGAGTTTCAAACTAAGTGTAGGTGAATCCCGATAAGGCGGGGTAAACCTCAGTCCTGAGTGTAGGCAAATCTCATTTAGTGGGGCAAACCTCAACGAGAATGCTGAGTCCATAAAGGGGGTATACGTAACACCCCAACTTAGGAAAGAGTCACATATCGACAAAACACAAGAGGGATGTTGGGTATATAAGTAAGAAATCCTTACTCCCTAGTGACGCGTTTTAAAGCCATGTTGGCCTAGGCCCTAAGCAGATAATATCACTAGTAGGTTGGGCAGAGACAGGGGTCTCTCGGGCCTTAATGGTTTGGATACCCGTCGCGGCTAGGGCCTCGGCTTGGGTCGTGACATCAATAAATTTGAAATCAAAAAAAATATGCATTGGGAGCTAATTATGTATCTTTACAAAGGAAAAAATGTATCTTCGTTGGATGTATCTGTAACGCCCCGATTTGCTGAACCGAAATGCTACGCGATACTTATGACCCCAAGGGACCACAAGCTAACCCATGACTGATATCTGTACCTGTACACTGCATACTATAGAACATAAATGCGGAATTCGTAATACTATAAGGTCATAAGGTTCAAAATAGGATAATCATAACACGAGAGTGGGGTATAGAATACCCAAAACAACTGTAATACTATCTGAAGTCTGAACATACTAGTCTGAAAAGCCTCTAACATGACTGTCTGAATAGGGAGTTGATGGGACATGTCCCCACCTAACTCCGACTAGCAAAACTGAACTAAAATAAACCATAACATAAGTAATGATCATGCCCTCGAAAGACGAGGACTCACTGCTAGAACTCTGACAGCTGAGATGCTACTGCTACTGTTGGTCTAGAAATCGTGTATCTGAACCTATAGTGTAACATAAAAGAAAGCACCATAGGGCGAATGCGTCAATACAACTGAGAATACTGAGTATACGAGTGAGATAGGATAAATCCAAAGGGTTTGTATGCATGAACAATGCTGACTGATATGAACGTGAGAACACATACATACATAAGTAATTGCTACTGAACTTGTGACGATACTGACTACTGAGTCTGAATACTGACAATATGAGTTTACCGATTCTGAGATACTAAATGACTGCGCTTACTGATATTGATCTGTGAATCACTAATAAGTGAGAAACTGATACTGATTTACTGAATACTAGGATACTGATACTTTATTACTGATAAAGAAATTATTATTTCTGGCAGTCCTGATTATGAAAGACTGGTCTAATTGACTGTATCTGACAGTCCTGAAACTGAGTACTGATAGCATGAGTTTACTAAAATCTAATATGACTTTCAAATGATTTCTGATAGCTGATATAACTGATAACATGAGTGACTATATCTGATAGCTTTGATACTGGATACTGATAACATGGATGACTGTAGCTGACAACCCTAAATCTGATGGAACTATCTGAGTTTCGTACTATATCTAAGTTGATTATATCTGACAGTCCTGATATTCTGAAGAACTATCTGAGTTCTTTTACTGAGACTGAATGACTGAAACTGTGGGAGGTAGTAGTTTAACCGATATACCCCATGTATGCTAATGTAACTGAATTGGGGTCCAATCCTTGCCCTGATTGGAAGAGTGTCAATACCGTGCCACGGGTAAAGACAAGTTGTGAGTGACCCTCAAATCTGGCAGTGTCCCCAAAAGAGAACGGCGGATGCCCGCCTCATCAACCCTCAAACTGACAGTGTTGATGTCTCAACATATGCTGGCTATATAGTTCAGGAACGCAAGGATGACTGCTAAGAATCACACCATCATCTGACAGTATGTGTTCCCATCCTTGGGTTCACTCGGTGCTACACTGAGCATGACTGACTGAACTGATTAACTGAAATGATTAACTGGACTGATAGTGTTGCTTAGCTGAGCTAAGCTAAATTTAATGAGTTTCGTTGATTGCCGGAATACTACTGAGATCTGAGACTGACTGAGAGAACTAAAGTTACTGTGTACTGAGTAGAACTGGACTGGTACTGAGTTTACTGAATTTTCATTGACTGACGAAATTACTACTGTTGTTTGGTAACTGACTGAGTTCATGAGATTACTGAGATTTCCTGAGTCATATGACTGACTGAATTCTACTGAGCATGACTTGACTGAGGATATCGTGACAACATGACATGGCTCTAGGTGCACAACTGTATTTTTCGGGTACAAGTACCCCCAGGACTCGATGGAAGGAAACTGACACACATGACTGACTTGATCATAAGAATAGAGTCCACAATTCACAATATCATAAGTAGGAGATTTCATACTACACATGGCTATCATATTCTTGGTCATGAAAAGGGAATGCATATAACATGTAAATACTTGCATAAATTTAATTTCATGAGCATTCCATATTACAACAATAATGCGTAACAATTTGCATGGAAATCATGTTGAAGATAAGCATAGAACATGGACTAGTCATTTAGAACCTATTATGTCATAAAAGCATAAATTCTAGTCTCTTAGGTATTTTCACAAACACCTTACATGCAAATCTTTAGCATAGGTGGATTCATCAAGATTACAAGTATTCAACCACCTATTTCACATGGTTTATACATCATATACCACCATAGTTTCATACAAACATACTAAGATCCCATCTTGGGCATCATCAAATTTCAACAACATGATCATCAACCATGAACATCATATGTATCATAATACATAATTTAGAAGATGATTTTTTTGAGCTTTATGGATGAAAGGAATCCATAAATCAACACACGCATACCTTAGTTCGTGATTCTTAGAAGATCGATGGAAAGATTCTTGAAATTAAATCCCCAATTGAAAATCATCTTCTTGTTTTTAGGAGAAAATGGAAGAACAAAGTGTATTTTAGTTGAAAATGGGGTTAATTCTGTGTTTATGGGTATATATGGGGCGAGAGATGACCAAAATGCCCTTAAGAAAAGAGAAAAAGACACAGTTGTCCCTTTGTTGACTGTCTGACATGATGAAGTAAATTGATCATAACTTTTTACTCAGATGCCCAAATTGGAAGAAACCAATTGCATTGGAAAGAATACTCTCATAGCTTTCATTTGATATATAGCAGCTCTCACAGTTCATTATATACAGGGAGTTATGATCGTTTGAAGTTGATCCTGAAATGCTGGAAAAAAACTGGGCAAGCACTGGAGTTAGCAGGCGGCGCGGGATAATCTCCCGGGGCTTATGTTTTGGGCACCCAAACGTGCCCTTATGCTACTCCAAAAATTTTGAAACTCACCCAGGATATACTACGAGCTTTCCCGATCGCAACGTAACTTGAAAATTGAAAAACGGATGTCGAGAAGGTCGCCAAATAAATCCCCGAAGTTTGGAGGTCTAAAATAAGACTAAATGTTGAATCTTGAACACTTAGCAAAATTTTTCTAAGTCTTAGGATCTTTCATGGAGCTTTACGAGCTGAATTTGACACTCGATTTTGTGGGGTATTACAGTATCGAGAGTTAGTTATGTAACTCAACAAAAAATGAGATTTTCAATAATTATATAAAATGTCAGAATTTTCTGTAATTAAGTTTCAAACTGGGATTTATGTTGTTTGACCCATTTAAATATGTCATTTAGTTTCCTCTTGAACCCACAAATATCAATTTCATGTGAAAGAGAAATCAAAACATTTCCTTTTCCTAGGCCCATATAAGGTGTATGAATAGTATTGGGCTTAAAGAAATGTTGCTTCAAAGACTACAATTTAAAATATAATAAGAATTTACAATTTATTTAACTTCTAATCACATGAAATCTTTAATCCTTCAAGTTTGAAGTTGAAATTGGCAAGTCTAACTTTTAAATCTAAAGTCTAAATTGAATGACCATTTGAGCCTAAAGTTCAACCCTATTATAATATAAAGAGATGAATGATGAACTTATGAATATAATTATATTGTATCGTGCGCATGTAATATTTTAACTTTATTGAAACTGCGTAAGTGTCTGGTTTGTAACTATATGTGTTTTCTATATATCTTCAAACGAGAAGCTGCATGTATGTGTATGTAAGTGAAGACACTGATGATATGTGTGACCAATTGAATTCAATGTATGTGCTTTCAAACTGTATGTGCAGGGGCAACTGTAGCTGAAGGATATGTAAAGTGTATATTACATGTACGGGGAACCAACACCTACAAATATATGTTATATGTGTGAAGGAACCGACACCTAAAAATATATGTTGTATGTATCATAAGTGTATGTCAGATATTTGTTGTCGTCTTTAAGTAAGGCCCACATAAGGTGGGAAAAATTAAAATTGGGCTTACAGAAATGTAGAGCTAATTGGTCTAACTGGCTAAGTACACCAATAGCCACCTTCAGGATTGTTGTTAAGAATAGCCAACATTTCATATAGTCATAATTGATTTGAGTCAATTGTGTCAAAACTAAGTATACTGTGTCATTTAAACTATAGTCATAATTGATTTGAGTTATAGAGATCTCCTTATTTTTGAGATTGAAGTTCAAAATTTTTGTGTAATTCAAACTTTAAAATTATGTATTATGAAATTCGAATGGTATAATTCGCAGTTTATATCAGTATGAGTTAGGGTATGATATTTCTTTAGCTCATTTTAACAAACTTACTCAATTCAAGTAACTTTTCTCAATGCCTATCGTCATTTGTTAGCTCATTTTAACCATCTCACTCTAACCGAGTAACTTTTTTTTAACGTCTCTATTCAGTTCAATCCACCTATTTGACACATTTAAATCTTTTCATTTAAGGTTTCATTTGTTTGCACTTAATAAAGGTCTTGATCTTAATCATTTAGATCTCACTCGTTAAGTCTGTTTGTTCCTTATGTCTAAATCTTAATCGTCAAGTGCGGCTTGTTATGTGTCAATCACTTAATGAGTTTGAATACATTTGGCAAAAATTTAATATTATTAAGATGTTCGTTTAAAGATTTTTGATAAATGACGATCCACTAATTTCATTCATTCAATGATAGCATCATCGTCCACCATTCACCGCCAAACATTATAATTAGTTGTCACTAACTCTAGCCATCATTTACAACCATCATCACTAACCATCATTACCACTACACCGATTACCATCATCAGTCACCATATTATATATTGCTTACCACCGTGTAATTAGCTATCACTATCACTACCACAACAATCAATCGTCGTCACTCCATCACCACTAGTTACTATCCACACTCCATTAATATCAGCTAACATTATTCCAATTGACATCCACAATCACCACGAATAGCTATCACCATCACCAACCATCATATGATTTCCTTAAAATATTTTGTCGAAATATTATATTTTATTAATTTTATATCATTAATTTTTAAAATAAGGACAAACTTTATATATTCAGTGTTAAAAAATAAACATGTTTAATAATTTAGTATTCACATCTTAATGGTTAATACAACATTTTAGTTATTCATGTGTACTTCAGATTTTTATACATCCAAATGAATTAACGCACATTTTAATATAGTATTCAGATATATACATCTTAATCTTAATCTTAATGTAAACAGATGAAATCGTCCTCTGAATTCTACTGTATACTGAAAATGGACTTTGGACAAATAGAACAGCAAGTAAACAAATATAGCAATATAAGTTGAACAGGATATATACACTTCGACGTAAATTTATTAATATAAAAATTTATCCATACTTGATGTTTGCATCAAGTCAATATATGCATATCATGTATTTGAACGTAGAGTTTATTTTACCGAACCATAATTAATAACACGCATCTTACTAAGGTCTCATTTGTTTGCACTTAATGGAGGTTTGAATCTGAAAGTTCAGACTTCAGATCATTAAGTGCATTTGTTTTTTATTGAGATTTTAGCTCTTAATAGGTCTGAACAAGTCTTAATCATTCAGATCTAGAACTTAGTCTTAATAGGTCTGAAGAGATATTCTGGTATTGGATAATATTCACCATTCCATTCATAATCAGCAGTCACCACCACTAACCACCTCTGCCACCGCCATCATTGTCAACCACCACCCACCACCACCAACCATCTCCACCATCACAACCACCATCGACAATAAATATCGCTACCAACCATTATTGTGAGCCGCCATCACCATTGTCACTAGTAACGTCAACTCTACCACCACTTCAACCACTACAATCGCTACAATTATCTCTACTAACAACCATCTCCACCATCACAACAAACAACATCTCCAATTAGCACCAACACATCGTCAACCATCATGCATTCATATTTCAGCCAAAACAATTAACACCTCAAACTACTAATATCAAGCGACGTCACATCACAACCACCCCCACCATCATAACAGTCACTACAATACCAACCAACACAACTATCACTACCAACATTATTAATCACTAACATCAATCATTATCACCGCAACCACTATTATAAACCATCTCCACTATCACTAACAAACATAAATATTTTTTTTCAATCAAATAACAATTTTGTTGTATGAAATTATATACTTTTCTAATATATAATTAATTTTTTATTTTATTATATATACAAATAAATTTTTTTTTGCACATTCAGATGTTAAAAAACAAATAATCTTAATCATTCAGTTTTCAGATCTGGAGACAACATCTTAATCATTCAAATGTGTATTCAGATTCAGACGTTTGAATCTTTAAAAAAAAAAAACAAATCCAACCTAAATCACTTAACCATGGTAAATTATATTAATTTGATGTAAACATAGAATGTGGGTAAGATTTTACTGTATTAGATTCCTTTTAATAAAATAAATAATGTAAATCTACCTAATTTACTTTGATTACTAGTTTACAACACAAACAAGCTGCGCCGATTGTTTAATTAGCACCTAGTTATTAATAGATTATTCTTTCCGTTTTAATTTGATATGAAATTTAAGAAAGTATAAAATAATATGTTTAGTACTTGTGATTTTAAATATATCATGTAGATTAATTGCAACTAAAGAGTTACTGTATTAAAAAAGAAAATAATTTTTTTTTAAAATAGACTAAAATAAAAAGTAAGACAACAAAATTAAATTAGTGCTGATTAGGCTAATTAGGCCAGTGCTTATAGATAAGTCTTGTCAAATCTGTGTAACTAATTTAAAGGTTAATCTCTGTAATAATTTCATAACAAGACGTATCTGTTTGAAATGTCTCATTATTCTAAACATGGATAAAATTATAGTCACTAAACAGATAATTATAAATTATATAGTAATTAAGATGAGTTTTTGAGTAAGAAGAATTTGATTGTACAACTATCAGCTCTAGGAATATTCACTTTTTTTTTAATCACTCAGAAGTTAGAACTAAGTGGATTTATATGTGACCACATAATATCAAAACTCAAAAAATGAAAACAAATAAATAAAACACTATAACATCACATTAAATAGTTACTGACGTTTGATCAGAAGGTCAAAGATTCAAGTATGAAACAATATTTAAGGTTGTATACAACAGGCCGTTGTCGTCCAACACTTTCCTAAACCTTGTGCATAGTACTATTAATATTTTCATCTGTGGAATTTTATTGAATATGTTGTTGTTGTATTCAAAATAACCCCATGAAAAATTATACAAGTTATATTTTTTTCTGTATTTATAAAACACTTAATGATCACTAGAAGATCGTTATTCATTTGATTTTGTAGATAGATCTTAATCTATTGACGAGAAAGAAGAAGAAAAAAAATATAGCACACAACTACATATTTCTTAAGTTAAATCTTTATCCCAAGCTATAATATTAACTTTTTATTGAGAATAAAATGATAAATTTACTTTCCTTCTCAAATATAAAAATACTTTTTTTTAAAATGAACAAAAAAGAAAATAGTGTCAAACAAATTAACAACAACAAGAATAACATACACCAACATGACTTGTGGTGCAGTGATAGAATTACTCCACTATATGAATTTTTTTTGTTAGGAGTGTAAGTTTCCAAAGTGAGCCCTGCAGTACACGATCCGGAAAAAATTTGTTAGGAGTGTAAGCTCCCAAAGTGAGCCTTGCAGTACACGATCTGAATTAGTTGGGGCTTCAATGCGGGTGTTCGGATTAGTCGGGACTTCAATTCGGCTATCAAATACCCGATGAGAAATAAAAAAAAAAGGTATACATATTCCTACAAAGTAGGGTCTGAGATGGTAGAATATATACGGTCCATATTGTGAATAACTCTCCTCAACTTAAGGCGCACTTACTCTAACTAGAAGTCTAGTCTCTCTGAGGTCTAGTTTCGATCTCTAACTAACTTACTTAATATGCCAAACCGAAAGAGAGATATTTAGAAAATCCGATTTTCTATTTTAAGAATCTGACTCAAAAGATAAAAGAAGACCGGACTAAAAGAGATTTCACTTTTGACAATTGAACTTGACTTTTGTATCTAAAGTGGAACTGAACTTAAACGTCTTTAGATCTTGCTTAGGATCGACTTTTACTTTCATATCAGGAACGTCGATTTACACTTCATAAATGAGATACAGAAGTTATTTTTGATATATCCTGACTAAGACTGTTAAACAAACTAAATACAATCTTTTAATTTTGTTTTATTTTTGCAAAATGAGCTGACCATCAATAATTGGTTGTTTGATTTTGAAATTCAAGTGACAAGGTTGAGAAGAATGTGTCATGAATAAATACACGAAAGTACAACCAATATACCAGCCTGTAGAAAATTAAAAAAACTAATGGTCTAAAAGCAAGATAGAGAGATGTGAAAATGATAGAAAGAGTATTCACAATGATCTAATAGACTTTGAATGTGACCTCAATTTCAATATTCATAAATTATTACAATGCATAAGGTCAATTTATTGGTACACATTATCTCTTGCATTATAAATTATAGTGTAATACCTTCGTTTCAATTTATTTATCCTACCTTTTTTTAGTTCATTTTAAATAGAATAATACTTTTTATTTTTAATAATTTTTTAATTTTAATTTTTTACGTAATATATTTAAGATCGCATAATTTAAAATATTTTAATATAATTGACATACCTTTAATTTAGAATCACAAAATCTTTTTTACTTAAATTTTATTTCAACTCAAACAGGTAAAAAAAAAAAAGGAGGGAGGAGTAATACTGGTTATTCTCTTCGTCCAATAATATTTATTAACTATTGACTTGACACACAAGAAACAATAAATAATAAGTATAATTTTACTATATCATCTATAGAATATAATAAGTATAATGCTTTGAGAAATGCACTAAGTGATGAATCATATTTAATAATAAGGGTAAAATAAGTTAAAAAAAAGTAAATTATTTATTGATTTTTTAAACTGGATAAATATTGTTGAATACTTTCACCATCCCATATTAATTGGTCATCTTACTAAAAAAACAGTTGTCCTATATTAGTTGATCACCTTACTAAATTAAGAAAATATTAATTAAATTTTTTTCATATTATCTTTGTAATTAATTTTTTTCTTAAAAGTGTTTATATATATTTGTAAAATTTTCAAGAAGAGTTTAAAGATGAATTAGTAAAATTATTTTTTTATTTGTGATTTTTTAATTATCATGTAAAATGAAATACACCCACCTAATACAAGATAAAAATATATATATATATATTTTAATATATTAAACAAATAAAGATGAACGGGGATAGTAATTCATATGAATACAAAATAGGTCCATATCTAAACAAGCAAGTCAAGTTAACCATTTGTTTAAAGATAAAACAAAATAAGGAAAAATTCCCTCCTTAGGTGGCGTGTGATTTTTGCTTCAAAGGATTGTACAAGCTAATATGTTCTTTTCTTACCTACCACTAAAAATTATCCAAAAGTCTATAGAAATTTCAGTTTTTTTTTTTTTTTAAGAAAGGCAGTCTGATGTAAATTAAGCAATCTCTTTTATATGAAATTCAAGAAAAGATTGTATTTTAACGAATGTGGAGCAGATGTTATATTTTATAATGATTCATTTTATTATTTGAACTCGTAATTTGTAAATTTTATGAAGATAATTTTACTGTTACTTCAAGATTCTATGTTATATTTTATAATGATTCATTTTATTATTTGAACTCGTAATTTGTAAATTTTATGAAGATAATTTTACTGTTACTTCAAGATTCTCTTTAATTTTTCATATTTCATAAAAGAATAATTTAGAGCGTGAATTAGAATTTAGAAAAAATCGCAGTGTGAGAAAGTTTGGATGTAAACATCACTATATTCCAATATGAACTTCAAAGAATTATTATGTGATAAGAGCTTATAATCTATAATCACAAATGATCAACGATAATTTTATTGTTATTCCAAAGCTAACTTTCTCCCATTAATTCTTTTTATCTTCATCCAAAAATGTAATTACAACGGCACAACCACAAGAAACAACAATAGAGCCAAGAATAAAATCATATAGCTGAAGATTCACCATCTGTTCTTTTTATTTCATGTAAATTTGCTTTAAAAAAAAAAATAATGAAAGTTTTGAATAATCACTATCTAGTAAGTGCCATAAAATCAAAAACTTACCCCAAATCAAGAAAGACAAGAACAATTTATTGAGAAAATTTCAGTAGCTCAGTTAATTAACTATTTAATTTTTAATTTATCGGTAAGAATTCATCTCTTTCGACCCTCCTTGTAATCTTCTCCCCAGATTTTAAAAAAGCAACAACAAGAAGAATATACTAATATAATTATTAATTAGAGAAAAAAACAAATTAAAGTAAAATAAATTACTACATAGTTGATAAATTATTAATTAAAGAAAAAAAACAAATTAAAGTAAATTACTACATAGTTGATAAAATACTACAAATACAATACAAATCCCAAGAACTCCATCAAGTTCAAAATACTACGTACTAATTAGAAACTCTAATAGTATTCTGCAAAAATCTAATAAACACAATCTTACATTAAACCCTCTGCAATTGAAGTTCACAACTAAAAGATGAACATCAAATAACAAAGATTTAATCTAAACCACCCCAAAACTTAATCCAAAAAAAAAAAAACTAACCCATTAATCCAATATTAAAAAATAGAAAACATAATTACCCCCAATAGCACAACTCCACTTCAACCGCACCTCTATATCGACTGGATCACTCAGTTAGTCTAGTCGGTAGAACCAAGTTTTGATTAGATGCGTGAGACAGAAGGCTTGTAGTAAAACAAAAAAAAAAAAACAAATTCACTACTAATTAATAAAGATTATAATATTAATAACTAATCTTCAAAACCAATTTTTTTCCAAATAGCATTTCTCACCCTACTCATATCTCTTCCTTTTAATGTTCTTCCAATACCTTCATGTACTGAAAATGAAGCAACTCTTGTTCTTGCTAAATATTCATGTGGTGGTATTTTATTCTCGTTATCATAATCTCCATCATCATCATCGTCGTTGTAAACAATATTTTTTCCAAAATTACCCTTATCATCACCTAATATTTTCCTCCAATCAGGTACATTAACCGGTAATGACGTGGCATTAATCACCTTTTTTCCCTCCTTTTTCGTCGATTTTCTTCTTGGTATCGATAACTTGGGTTCGTAATAATGAGTTTCTTCTGAATTACTCCACATTTCAGCTTCATCAAATTCAAACTGAAGAGTATTGGCACATGAAGGTAGAGGGGTAATTTTGTCTTTTCCACCTAAGAAAAGAAAATTTTTGTTCTTCTTTGTTGTTGTTGCCATAGGAAAATGAAAAATTTGAGAGAGAAAAGAAAAAAAAAATAGTGTTTTGGTTTGTTATGTGTTTGGTATGTAATAGTAGTTAAAATTTTGGTTCTTGTGTTTGATTGAAGTAGGGACTATATATAAAGAAAATAATTGAGATGTATTGGATAAGCTTTGTTTTTTATTTTACTTTATTTTTTTTGGTTGTTTTGGGTTTTGTACTATTACACTATTTAGTATAGTACTTACTAGATAAGACTTTACCATATTCAATAAAAACAATATATTCAGCATAAACTATGGATAGAATTTGAGTAGGATGGTGTGTAAATAATTTTATTTTTATCTTATGAAAATAAAAATACTGTTTTAAATAGACTCTCGATTATATCATTAAGGATTCGTATGACTATAAAAATTATTCAAATATTCCTTGCTCATTATTAGACAATCACTTATTCACAAACTTCGTGTGGGGAAAGGTCCACGAATCGTGAACTTCTTTTTTCGAAGAAGATGCAATGACCAATATGCTAGTTTCAACAACTCTCATTCGACATTTTTCAAGGTGATTTTACTGTTTATTTGAAAATTATTATTCGATCATGAAAATCGGAACTCTCATTAGAAGTTGTATTTAGATACACTCAAATATGAATATTATTTTAAATATTCTTTGCAAAAAATCTAATCAAATTCAGTTTCATCGTCAACTCTAATTCTCTTAATTTAACAAAAAAAAAAAGTTAAAAATATATGAAATTTTATGGCCAAATGCCTACTTAACAAGCAGAATACATCGAAAACTCTTTAAATTTGTTAATAATTTTGTTTAAATATTTAAATTATGATCTATTTCAGTTGAATATTTGAACACATAATAAAGTGTTCATATTATTATTAAAGTTTCTAAACTCCTTTAACAATATACATTTATGATTAATTCAATATAAGATTGCATAAAATAGATATTTATGGTCCAATTCTTCTTAGCAAAAGTTTCAGTGAACTAAATTTTTTTAAATGATAAGCTGACATTCATTATCACAACAATAATCAATTAGTGTAACTGATTTTACACACCTATTAACCTAATATTTAAGACATATTACACTTATATTTGCAAAACTTTTACAAGATTTAACACATAAAATTTGATTTTATTATTTAAATGGTAGATCTGACTTGGTGTGATGGACTTTTTAAGGATGAAAAAATAAGTTGAATGCTAGCTGGTTAGATGGAAATTTTTTCAAATAAATTGACTTTTACTTTTTCTGACTATACTTTTTATGTATTTATTTATTTATTTGAACGACTATTCAATGTACACGTGATCCTTCATGAAAGTATCAAATGTGTATCCCAATAAAATTATGGCATGGGTTCCTATAGTTTATTAGCAGCTGCCTATGATCATTATTTTATGTGTCTCTTTCTTCTCCATCTATGTATATTTTTTGGGTGTAATGAGATAAGGTTATAGTAAGATTTTTTTATAGTATAAAATAAAGACTAGCAATAATAGTGCACGTATTAATGATTTAGATGGAGAAGAAAAAAATACACTATATAGATTTACTCTCTTCCCTTTTTAATGGGGAGAAGTAAATTCAGAATTTAAATTTTATAGATAGAGTTTTGTTAAGATTTTAGCTTTGAATTTATAAGGATAAAATTGAAAGAAAATAATATGCATTTTCTTAATTTTAGGACACACCACTTATTTTCCAGTGAGGAAATACTAAAGAGAAGAATCAGTATTTGAGATCTAACAATCAGGGGAGGATGTAGAATATTCGGTGTGGATTTTTGGGAACTCAGTAACTTTCGTACGGTTTTTGAATTTATATTGAAAAAACTAGTAAATATATAAGAATTATAAGTTGAGAACCGACAAATAAAATGTGTTATTGGTCTAGTAGTAAAGAATTATAAGTTGGGAACCCACAATCTTTAAATTCTAGATCTGTCTCTGCTAATAATGTTGTATTGATTAAAGCATCTAATATCCCCCGAACTATAATCAAATTTGATACGATACATTCTAATTTTATAGGGGGTTCGATTATTCCTGAACTAAATTTTTGCGTATTTTTGTCAATCTTTTTAGATGACGTAATATCTTTATCAATCTTTTTAACTGACGTGGCACATTTGATGTAAACCTCATTTTATTTATAAAAGTGTCACGTCAGCATAAAATGGTGATAAAAATACGTTAAAATTGAGTTTAGGGGGGTAATAGGACCCCTGTGAAATTGGAATGTATCGTATCTGAAAGCATTTTTAATAAATGGTTAGAATGCAAAGTCAAAATCTAAAGTTTCTTTAAGCTTATCCAAAAAGAGAAATTCAAATACATTGTTATCAAAAACATTTACAATACATTGTGAGAAAATGTAACTTCTTAATTCTTTTGTAACTATGTGTTTTCAATTCTCCTTGAACGGATGAATTCATTTGATGAGATAATTCTTGAAGAGTTAATTCATTTCTTGAACGGATGAATTCATTTGGTGAGATAATTCTTGATGGGTTAATTTATTCAATTCACCATTAACTTGTAACATCCTTTGTTCCTCACCGATATAAACCACTCTATTTGTGAACAAAAGATACACCAACAAAGTGAAAGAAAAATATTTTCCTCCTAAGTTCTCTACTTTTGGGCAATAGTTTTGAGTAATTTCCAAACTTTCAGCCACGAATGCACGTGTTTAAAGTAGCTGTGGAACCTTAGGGAGCGACCAGCTAGAAGGATTTGCAACAGAGTCGAGCCGAAATCGCTTTCAAGGCAGTGGCTTGCCACGACACAATATTTGTGACTATTTTATTATAATTATTAATTTCAGTTCCATATCAATATTGTAGTACTTTTTTCAATAATTTGAAAGTAATTTCCTTACATACAATATTGATAAATGACTCTTTCTTTGAACAAAACTTTTCCTAATTTGTCAAAACTTACGTCATTGGCCGAAAATAATTTTAAACGTTGGTCACAAAAAAAAAAAAAAATTTTTTTAAAAAAATTAAAAGTTGATTATGTTTTGTTTACTGAATCTCCTACCGATAATTCTAACATTACTACTGGATCTAACAATGTTGTGATTGATGATGATGCTAAAAGAAATTTGAAAAAGATAACAAAACAGTTAGAGGACATTTGTTGAACTATATGACTAATCATTTGTTTGATTTATTTGTTACTTACAAATCTGCTAAGGAACTATGAGACAGTTTAGAAAAAAATATGGTGTTAACGATGTAAAAAAAAATATGTTGTCGGGTAGTGAATTAAATTTCAAATGGTTGACAATAAATCAATCATGGAACAAGTCCACGAATATGAAAATTTAATTGTTGATGTACTCAATAAGGGCGTGAAGATATGTGAGATTTTTCAGGCTAATGTCCCGTTTGAAAAATTTCCACCATCTTGGAGTGATTATAGAAATCAATTGAAACATAAGAAAAAGAACTTAACTCTCCAAGAACTTATCAGTCACATGAGAACTGGGGAGGCAAACCGTCTCAAAGATAAGATGAAAGCTCTTTCTCTTAATTCTTCTAAAGCTAACCTTGTGGAATCTTCTAGTACTATTGCAAAAGACAGATACGAAGACAAACAAAAGAATGTTCAGAATAAGAAACAAGTAAAAAAAAAATAATTTCAACAAGCCAGAGAGTCAAATTAAAAAATCAAAGGGACTTTATTTTGTCTGTGAAAAACTTGGCCACAGGGTTGTCCAGTGTTATATAAGAAAAGGACAAAAGAGAAAACAGGGAGGACAAGATGATGCCCAAGCTCATCTTACAGAGGATGATGAAGTAATTGTTGCAGTAATCGTCGAGGCAAATCTGATAGCTAACAAGACTGATTCGGTGTTGGACACAGGCGCTTCAAGACATTTCTGCGCTAACAAAGAATTATTCCATGACTTTAAGAAATTCACTGATGGCGAGTGTGTCTACATGGGTAACTCCACTACTGCTGGAGTTATTGATAAAGGAAAATTTTTACTTAAATTAACTTTTGGAAAAACTTTAGCCTTGAACAATGTTCTGTACGTCCCCTCGCTCCGTAGAAACTTAATTTATGGAGTATTTCTCAACAAAGTAGGCCTTAAAATTATTTTTTAAGCTGATAAAATAATCATTTCTCGTGAAGGAGACTTTGTTGGAAAGTGATACCTTAGTGGGGGTTTATTTATACTAAACATTGATCAAGAGATTGTCAATAATGCAAATATGTCTAATTCTGTTTATATTGTTGAGTCTATTAATTTTTGGCATGGTAGACTAGGGCATGTTAATATTGGTTCTACTAAAAGACTTAGAAAAATAGGATTAATTCCTATAGTAAATATTAATGATATTTCTAAGTGTCCTGTGTGTGTAGAAGCAAAGCATGTCAAGAAACCTTTTAAATACGTTACTAGTAGAAAGAACGAATTGCTTGAACTAGTACATTCAGACTTACGAGATTTTAAGAACACTATTAGTAAAAGTGAAAAGAAGTATTACATTACTTTTGTTGATGACTTTTCTAGGTACACTAAGGTATATCTCCTTAATTCTAAAGATGAGGCTGAAAGCAAGTTTTTAAAATTCAAAGCAGAAGTAGAAAATCAATTAGACAGGAAAATCAAGAGATTTAGATCTGACAAAGGTGGTGAATATAGTACTAAAACTCTAGAAGATTTTTGTGAGAAAAATAGTATTATCCATGAGTGTAGTGCTATTTATACTTCCCAACAAAATGATGTAGCTGAACGAAGGAATAGAACTCTTAAAGAAATGATGAGTTCTATGCTTTTAAGCTCAGTTCTACCTGACTATATGTAGGGGAAATCTATCTTATCTGCATGCTATATTCTTAATAGATTCTCTCATATAAAGTTAGACAAGACCTCATATAAATTATGGAAAAGATTTGCCCCTAACTTGAAATTTCTGAGAGTGTGGAGGTGTTTGGCTAAGGTTGGTCTACCTGATTTTAGACGGATAAATGTAGGCTCTAAGACTTTTGACACTGTCTTTATTGGTTTTGCTCAAACCAATGTTGCATTTAGATTTATGTCATTAAGTAATCATTCTATTTGTGAATCTGAAGATGCAGAATTTTTTAAGCATGTTTTTCCTTTGAAAAATGATGTGCCTAGTACTGTGCAAAATAATACTTATATATCTATGTGTGTTAACTCTTATGTTATGCCTGTATTTGATATTATTGCTAATGAGCATGAAAATGAATTAAGAAGGAGTAAAAGACATAGAACTAAGTTTAGTTTTGGTCCTGATTTTATCACCACCTTCTTAATTGAGGATTTTTATATCAATACTTTAAATGATGAATTAATGTCTATCTACTTAATAGAAGAAGAACCTAAGACTTATGATGAAACAATGAGTTCAATAGATGTGATGTTTTGAAAAGAGGCTATTAAAAGTGAATTAGACTCTACAGTCTCTAATCACACCTGAGACTTGTATGATTTGCCCAAAGGTTGTAAACTCATAAGTAAAAACTGGATATTTAAGAAAAAATTGAGGCCTGATGGTACAATTGATAAATATAAGGCTAGACTTGTGATTAAGGGTTTTAACCAAAAGAAATGTGTTGATTATTTTGATACTTATTCTCCTGTGACTAAAATAGCAACCATTTGGACTCTTATTGTTTTAGCCACTATTCATAGTTTAGTGGTACACCAAATAAATATCAAAACTGCATTTTCAAATGGTGATTTAGAGGAAGAGATCTATATGACTTAACCTGAGGGTTTTATGATCCCAGGACAAGAGGATAAAGTATGCAAATTGAGAAATTCCTTATATGGACTTAAGAAGGCACCTAAGCAGTGGTATGAAAAATTTAATTTCATATTAATAGATAATGATTTTGTTTTTAATTCATCTGATATCTGTGTTTATTATAAAATGATAGGATCAGACTGTGTAATTATATGTTTATATGTGGATGACATGTTAATCTTTGGCCCTGATGTGAATGTAGTAAATGAGACTAAGAAATTTTTATTTTCTAAATTTGAAATGAAAGACCTTGGAGAAACTGATGTGTTTTTAGGAATAAACGTCAAAAGAACTGTTAATGGTTTCTTTTTGTGTCGGTCTCATTACATTGAAAAAATGTTGAAAACATTTTATTGTTTTGATGCAGTTTCAGTAAGAACTCCTTATGATCCTAGCATACACTTGAAAAAAAATAGAGATTCAAGTGTTTCTCAAACTGAATATGCTAAAATAATTTGAAGTGTAATATTTCTGATGGACTATACTCGGCCTGATATCGCTTATGCTGTTAGTAGATTGAGTAGATATACTCATAATTCCAGTAGTGAACACTAAAATGATCTTTATCGTTTGCTAAGGTATCTGAGAGGTACTATGAATTAGTGCTTGCATTTTAATATATTTCCTGCAGTTTTAGAAGATTTTTGTGATGCAAATTAGGTGACTAACAATGATAAAATTAGCTCTACCAGTGGCTATGTGTTTACTTTGAGTGCAAATGTTATTTTATGAAAGTCTTCAAATCAGACTTGTATAGCACGTTCTACCATGGACTCTGAATTCATTGTTCCTGAGTTGGCAGGGCAAGAAGCCGAGTGGCTGAGAAATCTTTTGGCAGATGTGACTTTATGGGGAAGACAAGTGTCACCAATCTCTTTATATTGTGACTCACAAACGGCAATTGAGATTACTAAAAATAGTGTATATAATAGTAGAAAGAGACATATTTGCATCAGATATGGTGCAGTTAAACAATTGTTGAAACATGGTATTATTTTCTTGAAATATGTAAGGTTCAAAAGAAATTTGGCTGATCCTATGACCAAAGATTTGACAAGAAAAATGGTCCTTGAATCGTCGAGGGGATGAGGCTAAAACCCATGGATTGAGGTAATATGATGGATACCCATTTGCGTTCAAATAAAGCCATATAGGCTTTCAAATAAACACTACATATCCCATTCCTATGGCGTGAGGTAGTGTATTATAAGGTTGAGCTTATTTTTTGCTCTTAATGATCGATAGCCTTAAGGTGGTCTATGAGATAGACTTGATGGATCACCTACCTGAGTATAAAAGGTTGGTCACTTTTGTATGAAAGACTTGGGTAGACTTTCTAGAGCACTCATGAGACCCAAGATTTATGACCATAAAAGCACTTTGTAGTATCGCGAAGGTTGCTTAAAATCAAGGATATAGTATGTGTTGTGGGGTTCTCAACTTATGTCTATCTAATTCAAGAGTCCTTCACTTTTTGGATGTTTGTTGTTGCTTATCCAAAAAGAGAATTCCAAATACATTGTTATAAAAAATATTTACAAGATACATTGTGAGAAAATGTAACTTCTTAATTCTTTTGTAATGTAAGACCACGTAAAATTCTAAAGCTTAATTCAGTTCTTTAAGCTTGTTAAGGGGTCCCAGACTTAGAAAATTCTAGCTAGGTTCCCAGACTTAGCCTATTATTGACCTTTGAAAGTTAGCAATCTTATTTCGCCACCTTAACGTCCTTTAATGGTCCATATTTTTATTAGTTCATGATCAGGAAGGTTAATAGGTATTTTTGGATAAGTTTTGGATTTTTTGAAACACGTTTAGATCATGTTCGGAGTCCCAAAATAGTGGACCAACACGATCATGGCGCGCCGCGTCGCCAATCGCATTGGTCAACATTTGTGTAGGCTGCCAGAGCAAAAAAATTTTGAGGCTCGACACGATCATAGTGTGACGCGTCGATTATCGCGTCGCAGCCATCAACACGCGGCGTCGCTTGTAGCGTCGGCACCCAGTTTTAGGTCATTAAATGTCCGCATTTTTAAGGGCAAAAGGGTTAATTTTCTATCCTTAGATAAACCCAATAACACGTGATTCAGCCATATTTCACCCAAAATATAGTGTTTCTCTCAAGTTTCTCTCAAGAACAAGTTAGGATTTTCAATTAAGGATTCAAATTCAATACTCAAATTTAAGAATCTCTCCGTCAATCTTTGTAAAATCAGGAACTAAGGTATGTCAAGTGTTGATTTATGGATTCCTTTCATCCATAAAGTTCAAGAACCCTCTTTCAAATTATAAAACATGATATTTATATTGTGGGTAGTTTGTAACCATGTTTATCTTGTTGTATGATTCCCAAGTTGAAATCTTTATGTGTTTTCATGAAACTACGTTAGCATGTAAGATGAAATCCATGAATTGAGTTGTTTATGATGTGTAATTTGATGATTTCACCTATGCCCTAAGTTGTGCATATAGGGTGTTTGACAAAATGGCTAGGAGGATAGAAATTGGGTATTATAGCTCAATTGTGACTCAAATAATAAATGCAAGCTTTACCCTTATGACCAAGATTGACTTCCATGATATTGTGTGCATTATGAGTATTTGATGGAACGTTCATGAGATTAGGTTGATGAAAGTATGACATGTCTATTTGCAATTCCATCCATGTACAACATTATGATAACCATGTGTTTCATGAAATCCCCAACTTATTGTATTATTAATTGTTGATATTGGTTATGTGTTCATGAAGTGTCAAGTCTTGTCAGTTTCATGCTATCGAGTCTTGGGGGTGCTTGTACCCGACAATTTAGCTGTGTTTCTAAAGCTAGTGTTGGTTTTCACGATACTCCCATTCAAGCCAAGATCATTAGAAATCAGTCAGGTACATGACTCAGGAAAACTCAGTAATCTCAGTTAGTTCTCCGATCTCAGTACTATTTCTTCAGTCAATGGGATTTAGTGAACTCTATTCAAATCAACTAAAAGATACTATCGATAACAGTTCCGTTTAAATCAGTTTAGTGTCTCTTCAGTTGGGAGTAGGATTCAACACCGAGTGAACCCAAGGATGGGAATCACCTGTTAGCCAGTAAAGGGTGTGATCCTTAAAAGCAATCCTTGCATTCCAGAACTACGTAGCCAGCGTAGGTTGAGATGTACCTTACGAGTTTAGAGATTAGACACCTCATTTGAGTTTTTCCAACTAGAAGGGGTTGATGGAAGAGCTCCTTGTCAGAGAGGGTTTACTCACAACTTGTCTTTACCCATGGAACGGTACTGATACCCTTCCAGCTGGGGTTACAGGTTGGATCCCACCAGTTCAGTTTTGGGGCATGTCGGTTAGATAATTACCTCCCGCAGCCTCAGTTTTGCTTCCAGTCTCAGTAATAGAATTTAGTTCAGTTTTACAGTTTTAGGACTGTTAGATACAGTCGCTCAGCTTAGTACAACATTCAGCTAGTTCCATCAAAATCAGGACTGTCAGACACAGTCACCCAGTTAATAGTATATTAATTATACAAAATTCATGTTACCAGTATTCAGATTTCAAGACTTCCAGATATAGTCAATTAGACCAGTTTTTCATAATCAAAATTGTCAGAAACAGTCATTCCTTTATCAGTAATATGACATCAGTTCCTCAGTACTCAATAGAATTAGTCTTTCAGTATCCCAGTATTAGTACCCAGATATCAGTAAATCCATGTTATTAGAATTCATGAGTCAGTGTTATCACAATCTCAGATACAATTACGTATTCATGCATGTATTCTCACGTTCATATTATTCAGTCAGTTAGTATTGTTCATGCATATGAACCATTGCATTCAGCCTACCTCACTTGCATACCAGTACATTCAATTATACTGACGCATTTGTGCTATGGTGTTTTATACCATAGGTTTAGAAGCACGCGCTCTAGAGTATCAGTAGCATTCTAGTTTCAGTGATCAGAGTCAGCAGTAAGTCCTCATCATTCGAGGATGTTATTATTTGATTATTTTATTCTTTCAGTATTTAGTTTATTTTAGCAGATGGGGTTAGTTGAGGGATTGTCCTATCAACTCTTTATTCAGATAGTTCAGTTTTAGAGGCTTATAGACTACAGCATGTTCATATAGTTATTTCAGTTATTTTGGTATTGTTATACCATATTTTCAGTTATGTATCAGTATTAAACTTTATGGCCTTTTAGTTCACGTTTCCGCATTTACGATATTACCATTATTATTCAGGGCTCAGTTACAGATATCAGTCATGAGTTAGCTTGTGATCCTTCAGAATTATGAGCACCGTGTAGCGTTCCGGATACTAGATTCGGGGCGTTACATGTAACTGTGTGTTTTCAATTCTCCTTGAATGGATAAATTCATTTGATGAGATGATTCTTTAAGATTTAATTCATTCCTTGAACGGATGAATTCATTTGGTGAGATAATTCTTGATGAGTTATTTAATTCAATTCACCATTAACTCACTCTTGTAACATCCTTTGTTCATCACCGATGTAAACCACTCTATTTTAGAACAAAAGATACACCAACAAAGTGAAAGAAAAATATTTCCTCCTAAGTTCTCTACTTTTGGGCAATAGTTTTGAGCAACCTCCAAACTTTCAGCCACGAGTGCTCGTGTTTGGAAGTAGCTATGGAATCTTGGGGAGCGACCGGCTAGAAGAATTTGCACCAGAGTCGGGTCAAAATTGCTTTCAAGGCAGTGTCTTGCCATGACACAACATTTGTGACTATTTTATTATAATTATTTATTTCAGCTCTATATCAATATTGTTGTACTTTTTCCAACAGTATCAACTTTGATCATAGTTCGAGCGGTACTGAATGCTTATCTCTAAAAATTATTTCAGGTATATTCGTTTCATGTCTGAGGGGTATAATTGATGATATTGTCCTTAAGAATATTTATTGGGCCTAGTGATAGATGAACTAGTTGAGAATGCATGAGGTCTCAGATTCAAATACTAGTGGAGTCAAAATCATGATTAGGTGATTTCGATCTTCTTATTTACTAACCTTATGGATAGAATTATCTAGTATATGTAATACTACTGATAGGAAGTGTCAAGTATCTCATGAAATTATAAATCGAGAGTTTACGCAAGCTAATTCAAATACTACGATTGTAAAAAGAAATCATTCAATACAATTACACTTCCTACGATTCAACAAACTTATTTTTAGTATAAATTAGAATAAAAACTAATATAGTGTAGACACCTAATTTCGTCCCTCCCCGATGTCGTTTTAATCCATTTTTATTTTTATCCTACCGTGTACCCTCACCCATGTTATTATACCCTCACAAAATACAAAAAAAAAATATATAACAAAATCCCTAAGAAAATCTATCCTAACTAATTCTATCTTATCCTAACAACCTACCCAATCAAAATAAACTACCTCCCTACCCCTACCTAACCCTACCCCACGTCAGACCCCCCCTCTTTTTTTTTTCTTGTCCAAAAAGAAAGGACCAGGAAGGGGAAAATACAATATATACACACATACACACAAAAAGAAGAAAAAAAAAACCCTCAGCATATACAAAAAAAAGAAAATCAGCCCCACTCTCTCTCATCTCTCTTTCTCTCTCTCTAAAAAGATCAGCCACCTTCGCCACTCCAGATGAGTGCTGCCGTCGGCAGGATGCTCTCTCCCTTTCGGCTTCACACTCGCCGTCATCTTCGTCTCCTCACAACCACCAAACCACGCTAAACCAGCCTCCTCTTTTCTCTCTGCAGTCGCGCCGCCGCCACCGCCATCAATAGCGGCAAACTAACCCAAGCTAACCCGTGGCCTCTCACCGGAGAGGCCACCATATCCGACGACACCCCTCCTTCGTTATCCATCTCTCATTGTGGGATAAAGCCGTCATCGGCAAGGCCATCGCCGACAAAAGCGACCACCAGCCGTCAACAACAGCCGCCACCTTCACTCTCTCTCTCTCAACGAACTTCATCGGCGACCAACCAACGACCCCGTCGGCATCCATGGCTGACGCCGGCCAGCTCAGCACTGGCTAGCTTTCTCTTTCCCTCTCCCTCGACTGCCAGCTGGGACAAATCAACCACCAGCAGACCAGCCGGTTCCACCGGTGAAACAGTAAAGCCCATCGTCGTTTGAACCGCCACCATCTCACAGCCGTTCTCCCACTGTTCGTCGTCGACTGGTTAGCCGAAATTGTTCATTTTATTCGATTCCAGCTTCCGTCTTGAATCACTATTTTGGCCATCACCGGAGCTCACCGGAGCTCGATCTGCGTTAGGTTTTGGGTTCCTGGTTGTTTGTTGGCGTCTTGGGTTCATCTGTTTCCTATTTTTCCCTATACCGAGTTGGATTCATCGCAATCGAGGTTCTCCGATCGAGTATTTTAGTCTTCAGATTTCTTTATTATCGACAAGGATCAATTTCATCGAGGTCCATTTCTTCTACCGAATCTTTATTTTATTTTGACCCTTTTTATGATGTTGTGGGTGTGGATGATTTATTTGTTGTGTGTTTGGTTTGAATCTTCATTGTTAGTGTTTGTTTAATGATTGTGATGGTGATATATTTCGATATTATGTTGGAGAAATCGCGATTACCGTGGTTGATTTGATTGAGACTTATTTAATCATGTTGGTTGAAATAAATTTAGGGACAGGAATCGAAAATTGATAAAAGTAAATATTATGATATTTTTGATACATTGTTGATGTTGAATACGGTATGTTGTCGAGCGGGTAGGCAAACAGTAAGCTCGGGTAGGCAAGTTTAGGATTGGTGTAATGTGGGAATGATTGGAATATTTGTGGAATGTTTTGTTTATCGTATTTGGAAAGTGTATTTATTTAACCGGGGAATGCCCCGAGGTAATTTGTATTTACTCACCGGGGAATGTGCCAAAGAATTTTGTATTCTAAGGATGCTCGTGATCAAGACCCGAGGCATCGGGTAAAGCATAGTTTAGGACTAGTGTAGGTTATTTCAGTATTTTTATTTCGGGTTGTAATAATTGGACTGGACTTTACATTTTTGTTTTGTTTTGTTATTGTTTGATTATTTTGCGTGCTTTTGTGTGGTTTGTGCATTTGTAACGTCAATTTAGCCGATACGCTCTGCCAAGCGATCGTGGTTGAACCACGGGATCGGCGGGGCCTAACACCTTCCCCTCGGTCAACAGAATTCCTTAGCCGGAATCTCTGTTCGCAAACCAGTTTAAGAGTCAAATGGTTTCGAAAAGGATTTTCCAAAGGTGACTTTGCACACCAGATTATTGCCAAGTGACGACTCTGAATAAAAAATGCAAATAATCCTTTTCCGAAATAAATTTTCATTTCTTGTCACTTAAATAATAAAGCCCTTTCGAACTTTAAAATGAATTTTTTGAGTACGTAAAAGGGGGTGTGACAGCTTCTGGCAACTCTGCTGGGGACAATGACAAGTTTTCAGAATTTGAGCTATTTTTGGAGTCGTATCGGCTTTGTTTGGCATTACGAGTGTATAAGCTTGTTTGTGATTTTGTTTGTGTTATTGTTTTCACTTTTGTGCGTTTTTCGTGCTCTTTGTTTATAGTATTTATCCTATGTGTTACTGCTTTATATCTGTCATCATGAGTCTACCCCCCGGCCTTCTTTCTGCAATAAGTCCGTAGTACACGTGTTGTACACAACCTCTAGTTGAGTCACCCTTATTTTAAGGGGGGAGCCGTCGATGTTATGGAGTAGGTGGAAAGCAAAGCAACCACTATCGACCATACGCTCCGCCGAACAGCCTTGTTAGTAAACCACAACGTGGGTCAGCCTTTAGGTCAAGCTTATGTGCATCATACGGAGACCTAGCGGGACCCACATGGCCCTTTGTAGGAGACTCACCTCTAAAGCATCCCTACGTGCTAACTGTTGCATTTTTAAGGGTAACATGGTGCGTAGGCAAAAACGAAAAAGAAAAATAGAAAAAAGTGAGTCGAAAAGAATGAAAAAAAGAGGAATGTCGTAGTTTGTTTTAGAATTTTTTATGGCTGTTGATCTTCACGATCCAAAAACTCAAAAAGATTTTTTTTACGTTTTGCATTTGTCTTCTCAAAATACCGTAAATTCAAAAAAAAAGTGTGTGTTTGCCTTTTCTACTTATTTGTCAAAAACAAAAATAACAAAAAGATTTTTTGGAGGTGTCAGTCTCAGTTGAAAGGTCTAGTTGAAAATCCAAAAAAAAGTTTTTATTCGTTTGTTTTTTATTGTGTCTCTTAAGTTAGGGTCAATTTAGTAGTTAATCGTTAATTGTCCAATCTGGACGAACTACGCACCCCTGATTCTCCTCTTTCGGGAGTGAGATACGTAGGCAGCTTATTATTGGTTCGGGGATCTTATTTAAAAAATCCAAAAAAAATAAAATAAAATTTCTTCACTTTTCATCTAGAGTAGGTGTTTCATACATGTTTTGAAAATAAAAATACAAAAAAAAAAAAAGATTTTTCTCAATAGTCGCAGGTTTCATTTTTGGCTGGTCTTATTTCAAAAATCCAAAAAGATTTTCTTCACTCTTCATTTAGAGTAGGTGTTTCATGTACATCTTTAAAAGAAAACAACAAAAAAGAAAATATTTCCCTTTAGTAGGTTCAAGTTTCATTTTCCTATGAAATTCAAAATCAAAAACCCCAAAAGATTTTTCTTTGTTAATCATAGTTTTCATTTTGTATAAGGATGTTAAGCCTAAAAATGCAAAAAAAAAAAAAGAAAAAGTGGGTGATGTTTATGCACATGCTGCCCGAACTACGCAAGATCTGATTCATGTACAACATGATACGTAGGCAACCTACTTTTGGGTTCGATCAAATCATTTTGTTTCGTTGTTTTTTAATTATTTTTCCTCATTTTAAAGAAAAACAAAAGCCATAAAGAATGATAAAATAAAGGTAGATAATGAGAGAAAAGAAAAAAAACAACAGAGATGGATACGAAAAAGAAAATATAATAATAATAATAAGTGTAGATAAAAAATAGTGTAGATAAAAATCAGGATGATGTTAAAATGACCTCGCTACCCTCAAAAGCTGGTAGAAATGAACATGAATTTAGGACAATTTTACCAATGTGATTTCCATGCTTGTTGTGTGCCCTAATCCTAACGGATGTCGTATTTGATGAGCATGTTCTTTCAGATAATAGTGGTAGGTTTTCAGCACTCTGGCTAGTCACCCATACTTCACTAGATCCAAAGCAAAGCTCGCCATGGCTAGCAGGGAGATTGAAAGTTCGCTCATTGACCCGGATCAGGATCACAGGGAAGAAAGTTCTGAATACAATGATTAGGTAGTAAGGCTCAGACAACAATTGATAGATTTATGCCGGGCATAGGCCAGCGGAATGCCTCCTCCTCCGCTCCCTGAAGGTCTTGGAAATATCTCTAATTGCCCACTGCTATCTCAAACGCAATTCTCTGCTCCTACTGAGTCACCCGAGCACGCACCAGGGTTCACTCCGCGACATTATTATCCTGGCAGTTCTGGTGTGCCCTTGGCAGCTCCCCAATCGAGACCCGCTGCTCAGCCAGCACCACCGATCACATCGGTATTTGTGGCTCCGCCGCCACATGAAACTCCCATATATGTTGTGCGTCCCACAATGAGGCTTCTCAGGTCTGCCAGTGAGCTAGTACGGAAGGTTTCAGATGGTCAGTCTTACGCCCAGGAGCCTACTTTGCAAATGAATGAACCGTATGGGTACACTCAACCGCCTGCATTTTCATTTGATACGGAGAAACCTGTCGCAGCAGAGGAACAGGATATCATAGCCCGGAAATTGAAAATTTTAGAACAGGCAATGAGGAGTTTGCAAGGAATCGGAGATTAAAGGAGTGTTTCCTATAAAGATCTTTGCATGTTCCCAGACATCAACCTTCCCCCGGTTTTAAGATGCCTAAGTTCGAGAAGTATGCAGGACACGGTGATCCCGTGGCACATTTAAGACGTTATTACAACCAGTTGAGGGCTGCAGAAGGAAAGGAAGAACTGCTCATAGCCTTCTTTGGCGAGAGTCTTTCAGATCTGGCCTCAGAATGGTTTATCGATCGAGACATCGATAAATGGAACAACTGGGATGATTTGGCTTCTGAATTTGTTCAACATTTTCAGTACAACATGGACCTAATTTTGGACGAAAAACCCTTGGTCAACATGAAGAAAAAAAGCACTGAAGGTTTTAGGGAATACGCGATAAGGTGGCGTGAAAAGGACGCCAGGGTAAAGCCTCCAATGAAACAAAGTAAGTTGGTAGAAGTTTTCATTCAGGCGCAGGATGAGACCTATTTTCAAAATTTACTTCCGGCAATGGGAAAGCCTTTTATGGAAGTCCTCAAAATGGGGGAGATGATAGAGGACGGAATTAAGACCAGCCGAATAGTGAGTTTTGCCGCTTTAAAAGCCACCACAAAAGGAATTCAAGGTGGATCTGGCATATTTGGAGGTAAAAAGAAGAAAGAGGACGTGGCGACTGTTGTAGCTGGAACCCATTCCTATCCCAAAAGACCACCTCGCCCTATCCCCAATCCCAATCCCAAGTCTACGCCCAAGCTCCATATATTCCTTCCCACCATTACTACCCTCCACAAAATCCTTTCTATTCTATTCCACCACCCCCGTACCTAGTATATAGCGTGCAACCATATGCCCAAACCCCTTCTTACCCGTAATGGCGCGCGCAAGCTCCACAAAATCGCCCATTCGCTCCACTAAATTACCAAAACCCCTCCAGACCCAGTTTTCAGCCTAGGCCTGAGTATAAGAAGGAGAAGGCGGTCAAAAATCAATTCACACCTCTTGGGGAGTCATATGCTAGCTTGTTTGATAGGTTGAGAAAGTTGAAGGTTTTAATCCCAATTCAAGAAAGGCATTCAAATCCACCATCGAGGAATCTCGATTATTCTTTAAGGTGCGCGTACTGTTCTGATATGCCAGGCCATGATATCGAGAAATGCTGGCATTTAAAGAGAGCTATCTAAGATTTAATTGACACAAATCAAATGCTGGTCCAGGCCTCGGAGGGTCCAAACATTAACCAGAATTCGCTGCCAACCCATGCTGAAGCCAATATGCTAGAATTGATATATGACGGGAAAGAGTCTTCGAGGGGTTATAAGCCTATTGTCAGGATACAGACCATTGAAGATAAATCGGTGAATGTAGCGGAGTCTTTGAAAGCAATGTCATTAAGTCGAGAAGGAATGAGAGAAGATAAAGCCCTAAAAAGCACAAAGAAACCCCTGATCACAGTACAAGGCGCCAGAAGGTATGTTGATTTAAGCCAGGATAAACCTAATTTAACAGTGATGGGAGCTCTGAGTCAGCCCATCTTGACGGTGAAAGGAGAACTGGCAGTGCCTATTGTCCTCAAACCGGTGACCCAGCCTCCGATAGTTGATACGAAAAGGATTCCCTGGAATTATGGGCGGACTGTGATGACCTATCACGGGAAAGAAGTTATGGAAGATGTCGATGAGGTAGGGGGTTTGACTAGGTCAGAAAGATGCTTCATGCCTGAAAACTTAAGAAAGTCCAAGCCAACGGTGAGTGGACCATCATCTATCAAAAAGCCTATCACTGAAGAAGAAGCCGAAGAATTTTTGGTAGTTTTTTTTTTTTTTTTTTGTTTATCCAATTTATTTCAGGGTTGTAATTTGGATTTTAGTTTGTTTATGTTATGTTGGCATCTGTGTTTAAACCCTTCTATCTTTTATTTAACGAAATGCAATATCCCTTTTGTTTTGTGTCTAATATATTTTGTTTTTCTTTTCTTACACAGTTCTGTTTATGCTGATTGTAATGACATGACATGCATGCGGAATTTTTAGCCTGATCTTAAAATCCAAACTAATCAAGATGTAATGAAGCAGGATGGGGAATATGATGAAGAAAAAGCACTAGAAGAAATAAGCAAAGAGTTGGAACAGTTTGAAGACAAACCGAATCCTAATTTGAATGAGACTGAGCCAATAAATCTAGGGGATCAAGAAGATGTTAGGGAAACTAAAATCAGTGTACATGTTTTGCCACAGCTAAAAGATGAAATGATTCAAGCATTAATGGATTATAAGGATGTTTTTGCATGGTCTTATGATGATATGCCTGGTTTAAGCACTAAATTAGTGGCTCACAAATTGCCAACTGATGCCGCGTTCCCTCCTGTCAAACAGAAGTTGAGGAAGTTTAAAACGGATGTAAGTATTAAAATTAAAGAGGAAATCATGAAACAACTTAAAGCCAAAGTAATTCGAGTGGCTCGCTATCCCATGTGGTTATCCAATGTTGTTCCCGTACCAAAGAAAGATGGTAAAATTCGAGTGTGTGTTGATTACCATGATTTAAACAAAGTAAGTCCGAAAGATGATTTTTCACTGCCCAACATCCACATTTTGCTAGACAACTGTGCTAAACACGAGGTTGCCTTTTGTGTGGATTGCTATACCGGATATCACCAGATTATTATGGATGACGACGACGCAGAGAAGACGTCTTTTATCAAACCATGGAGAACTTATTATTATCGAGTAATGCTGTTCGGTTTGAAGAATGCTGGTGCAACATATATGAGAGCCATGAACACTATGTTTCATGACATGATGCATAAGGAGATTAAGGTCTACGTGGATGATGTGATTATTAAGTCAAAAAGTCAGGCCGACCATGTAAAAGTTTTAAGAAAGTTCTTTGAAAGGCTTCACAGGTATAATCTCAAACTCAACCCGGCAAAATGTGTATTTGGAGTTCCATCTGAAAAGCTGTTGGGGTTTGTACTCAGCCGTCGGGGAATTGAATTGGCTCCCTCGAAAGTCAAAGCCATTCAGGATTTGCCCCCACCCAAGAATAGAACGAAGGTGATGAGTTTGCTGGGTAGACTGAACTACATTAGCAGGTTTATTGTTCAATTCACAACCACTTGTGAGCCCATATTCAAGTTGCTGAAAAAGAGTACTGCGGTAAAATGTACTGAAGAATGTTAGGAAACGTTCGATCGAATCAAAAGATATTTGTCAAATCCGCCCGTGCTGGTACCCCCGGAGCGTGGTAGGCCTTTGATCTTATATTTATCATTCATGGACAATTCTTTCGGTTGTGTCCTGGGTCAACATGATGTCATGGGCAAAAAGGAGCAGGCTATTTATTATCTTAGCAAGAAGTTCACCACTTATGAGGCCAGGTATACTCTTCTTGAAGGGACGTGTTGTGCCCTAACTTGGGTAGCACAGAAGTTGAAGCATTATCTCTCATCCTATACTACTTATCTCATCTCCCGCATGGATCCTTTGAAGTATATCTTTCAGAAGTCTATGCCGACGGGTCGATTGGCAAAGTGGTAAATATTGCTTACCGAGTTCGACATTGTATATGTGACTCGAACCGCCATGAAAGCCCAAGCCTTGGCAGATCATCTTGCTGAGAATTCCATCGATGAAGAGTACGAGCCATTAAAGATATATTTTCCTGACGAAGAAGTGTCGTGTATCGATGAAGTCGTTATAGATGTTGATCCAGGTTGGAGGTTATTTTTTGATAGAGCTGTCAATATAAAAGGAGTCAGAATAGGTGCGGTTCTTATCTCTGAATCGGGATAACATTTTTCGGTAATGGCACAACTTCAATTTTACTGTACTAACAATATGGCAGAGTATGAAGCCTGCATTTTTGGTTTGAGGTTAGCGGTTGATATGGGATTCCAAGAATTATTGGTGTTGGGAGATTTGGATTTGCTCATCCATCAAATTCAAGGCGATTGGGAGACGCGAGATTTGAAGCTCATCCCATATCGACAATGCTTGCAGGACCTATGTCAACGATTTATGTTAGTAAAATTTAGGCATATTCCAAGGATTCGCAATGAAATTGCTGATGCTTTAGCCACTCTATCTTCAATGCTCCAACATCCTGATAAAGCCTATATCGATCCAGTGCATATACAGAGTCGTGATCAGCATGCTTACTGTAATGAGGTTAAAGAAGAGCTCGATGGAGAACCTTGGTTCTTGGATATCAAGCGGTACATTCAGTCAGGAGAATACCTAGCATATGCCACCAACGATCAAAAGAGGACTATTAGGCATTTGGCTAGTGGATTTTTGTTAAGTGGGGGAATCTTGTATAAGAGGACCCCAGATCTGGGACTTTTAAGGTGTGTAGATGCAAAAGAAGCCTCGGCAATCATGGTTGAAATACATTCTGGAGTATGCGGGTCGTATATGAACGGTCATGTCTTGTCAAAGAAGATTCTTCGAGCAGGTTATTACTGGCTTACTATGGAAAGGGATTTTATTCAATTTGTTCGAAAGTGTCATCAATGTCAGGTACACGGTGATCTGATACGTTCTCCTCCTGTTGTGTTGCATGCAATGGCCGCTCCATGGCCGTTCGTGTCTTGGGAAATGGATGTGATTGGACCGATTGAGCTGAAGGCATCAAATGGACATAGATTCATTTTGGTAGCCATTGACTACTTCACAAAGTGGGTAGAAGCAGTAACTTTCAAGTCAGTGACAAAGAAGGTTGTGGTAGATTTTGTTCATGCCAATATCATTTGTAGATTTGGAATTCCTAAGATGATCATTACAGACAATGCTGCCAATCTCAATAGTCATTTGATGCAACAAGTATGTCAACAAGTTAATAACGCATATCAAAATTCTACTCCGTATCGCCCAAAGGCCAATGGTGCTGTAGAAGCTGCCACTAAGAATATAAAAAAGATACTGCGAAAAATGGTACAAGGAACTAGACAGTGGCATGAAAAGTTGCCATTTGCATTGCTAGATTATCGCACCATTGTTCGTACTTCAACAGTGGCAACTCCATATTTATTAGTGTATGGGACAGAAGCAGTCATCCCTGCAGAAGTTGAAATTCCCTCTCTTCGCATCATTGTAGAAGCAGAGATTGATGATGACGAATGGGTAAAACCCGACTGGAATATTTGAGTTTGATTGAGGAAAAAAGGCTAACGTCTGTTTGTCATGGCCAGTTGTATCAGAGGAGGGTGGCTCGAGCGTATAACAAAAAGGTTCTTCCCAGGAATTTTGAAGTTGGTCAGTTGGTATTGAGACGTATCCTTCCTCACCAGGTTAAAGAGAAAGGCAAGTTCTCCCCTAACTGGCAAGGTCCCTTCGTTGCGAAGAAAGTGTTGCCTAATGGAGCCTTATATTTGACAGATATTGAAGGCAAAATGGCAGAAATGGCTATCAATACTGATACGGTGAAAAGATATTACGTATGATATTTGATCCTTTGTTGATTTCATTGCATGTTTAGTACTTGCATTTTTGAAGATTGATATGATGAAGACATTTTATTCTTCTATCCAAACATTGTGTCATCCATTGTTTACCCGTTTGAGCTTCGTTTTAATTTTTTTCATATCCCTCTTTTGAAATCAAAATGGAGTCAAAGATAAATGTCGAGGAAATAAGAATAAAAGAAATAGTTCGAAAAAAAAATCATCAAAATCAAATCAAAACAAAAAACAAGCTGATGGAACTACGTGCGACCTGATTCTCCTCTCTCGGGAGTGAGATACGTAGGTTGCCCTATTTTGGGCTCGGTCTAACCAAATGAAGATCTAAGATTCACCCAGTCGACAAGACTGAGGCATGAGTTAATGTGTTGTTTGAGTCGATTCCAAGTATCGTTTGAGCCTCTTACCATCTTTTCTAACCTTAACCAAAAGCCAAGTCACAACCAAAGAAAGTCCTTCAGATCAATTTTTGATAATGTTAAGGCTAAGCATGCAATGGATATGATGATACATTGTGAAGTACCGCTTGTCTCTCTCAGCATAAGAAATTAGGAAAGAAATACAAAAATGAAAGAGTTTTATTGGTGAAGACCCCCGTGGGCATCATAAGGCGATGGTGAGTTGAGAGAAATAAAAATGAGAGTCTTATTGGTGAAAACCCCCGTGGACATCATAAGGCGATGGTGAGTTGAAAGAAATGAAAATGAGCGAGTCCTGTTGGTGAAAACCCTTGCAGGCACTATAAGGCGATAGTGAGCGGAGAGAAATAAAAATGAGAGAGTCTTATTGGTGAAAACCCTCACGGACACCGCAAGGCGATGAATAGATCAAGAGAAAAGTGAAAAGTGAAAAGTGAAAAGTGAAAAGAAAGAGATTTGTTGGCGAAAGTCATTTAAGATGTCGACAATCGAATATGATGAATGAGTCCAATGGATTTGAAGAAGTGGCTCAGCGGTAAAGGCACGAACTCAACAACAAATGGGGAGTCTGGATAGGAAGATCCGGCAGCTCAATCCAAAATGTATGTCATAATCATTGGAGTTGGTTATCGTATTCAGATAAGTTTTTATTTTTAAATATGGGACATTGCCCTTTTCTTTCATTTACATATTCATGCTTTTTGTCTTTTATTATGTCATTTATCAAAATAAAAGTCACCATCATTTCTTTATATTTTAAGTCAAGTCTATGTCAAAACAAGCGAGAAAGAATTTCAAAATTTACTACCAGTCTTTCCAATTATATGAGAAAAAACTAAGGAACAGCACAGGAAAGAAATATGATCGTAATTCAACACAAAGCAAAGGAAGTCTATCAACCGACAGGTTATTAGATTCGTGGAAACATTCAGATTTGGAAAAAGAGTGCACCTCAGGGGCATGGTAAAATGAAAACCCATTGTTTGAGTCAGAACTCATTTCCTCAATCTGGGTCCGGGCAATGATGCGGCAAGACAGGGCAAGTGTTAGCAATTTGGAACAAAGATGAAAGGAACGAGTGCTGGGCAGATACTTGAGAAGCCAAGATCTTCAAGCCACCACTAAGTTTTTAACTGACAAATTTTCTTTATTGAAATAGGGGCAAATTTGTTTCACTTGATTCAGCTACCATTGGAAATGGACATCCGTGGGATTTTACTTTATGTTCAGGACCCTCCTGAAAAATAGAATTTTACTTTTTGTTCAGGACCCTCCTGAAAAATAGGATTTTACTTTATGTTCAGGACCTCCCTGAAAAATGAGATTTTACTTTTTGCTCAGGACCCTCCTGAAAAATGGGATTGTACTTTCTGTTCAGGACCCTCCTGAAAAATGAGGATTTACTTTCAATTCAGGACCCTCCTGAAAAATGAGATCTTACTTTCTGCTCAGGACTCTCCTGAAAAATTGGATTTTACTTTATGTTCAGGACCCTCCTGAAAAATGGGATTTTACTTTATGTTCAGGACCCTCTTGAAAATGGGATTTTACTTTATGTTCAAGACCCTCCTGAAAAACGGGAATTTACTTTCAATTCAGGACCTTCCTGAAAAATGGGACTTTACTTTCTATTCAGGACCCTCCTGGAAAATGGGACAACACTTTCAAAATGAAATACTACTTTATTATAATTCTTGTTTGGGATAATTTTTGTTCTAGTTTTAATTTTGGGTTTCAGGAGCCCGCCTGAAAAACAGGGTGATGAAATAGCAAGTCAGGAGCCCGCCTAAAGAACAGGGTGATGAAATAGCAAGTCAGGAGCCCGCCTGGAGAATAGGGTGAAGAAACGAAAAGTCAAGCGACAAAGCGAAGCAATTGAAAGCCAAGCAACAAGTTGAAAGATATTGCAAGTCAGGGGCCCGCCTGAAGAATAGGGTGATAAAAGTCGATTCTAGAGCCAACAGAAGCTGTATAGATAGGATCTTCGTAACTTCATTTATGTTTTAACTTGTAATTTTCATTTTTGATGTAATAACAGAGCCGCGGACCGGAACCTCGATGGAACCTCACTCAACTCTCCAACTCGGTATAGTCCACCTCTTCTAATCCTTTGAAAAACTCGTGACTTGATTCTCTCATAACTTGGGTAGGAAGGATGTCTTAAGTCAAGACCCGGTCGTCCTTTTTCCTTCTGTTTCTTTCTTTGAATAATGGTCGGGTCAAAATTTGGTCTCGCTGTCTACTTCTTTGCCTGAAAACACTTCGTATTTACATCCAAAGGGGGCATGATATAGACACCTAATGTCGTCCCTCCCCGATGTCGTTTTTACCCATTTTTATTTTTATCCTACCGTGTACCCTCACCCATGTTATTATAACCTCATAAAATACAAAAAAATATATATAACAAAATCCCTAACAAAACCTATCCTAACTAATTCTATCTTATCCTAACAACTTACCCAATCAAAATAAACCACCTCCCTACCCCTACCTAACCCTACCCCACGTCACACCTCCCCCCCCTTCTTTTTTTTTTCTTGTTCAAAAAGAAAGGATCAGGAAGGGGAAAATACAATATATACACACATACACACAAAAAGAAGAAAAAAAACCCTCAGCATATACAAAAAAAAAAATCAGCCTCACTCTCTCTCATCTCTCTTTCTCTCTCTCTAAAAAGATCAGCCTCCGCCGCCGCTCCGGATGAGTGCTGCCATCGGCGGGATGCTCTCCCCCTTCCAACATCACACTCATCGTCATCTTCATCTCCTCACAACCACCAAACCATGCTAAACCAGCCTCCTCTTTTCTCTCCGCAGTCGCGCCGCCGCCACCGCCATCAATACGGCGAACCAACCCAGGCTAACCCGTGGCCTCTCACCGGAGAGGCCACCATCTCCGACGCCACCCCTCCTTCGTTATCC
Source organism: Capsicum annuum (assembly GCF_002878395.1). Taxonomy (NCBI): domain Eukaryota; kingdom Viridiplantae; phylum Streptophyta; class Magnoliopsida; order Solanales; family Solanaceae; genus Capsicum; species Capsicum annuum. The sequence goes on from NC_061119.1 coordinate 8,676,517, forward strand.
ATCTCTCATCGTGGGATAAAACCGTCATTGGCAAGGCCATCGCCAACAAAAGCGACCACCAGCCGTCAACAACAGCCGCCACCTTCACTCTCTCTCTCACAATGAACTTCGCCGGCGACCAACCAACAACCCCGTCGGCATCCATGGCTGACGCCGGCCAGCTCATCACCGAGACTAGCCTTCTCTTTCCCTCTCCCTCGACCGCCAGCTGGGACGAATCAACCACCAGCAGACCAGCCGGTTCCGCCGGCGAAACAGTAAAGCCGGTCATCGTTTGAACCGCCGCCATCTCCCAGCCGTTCTCCCACTGTTCGCCGTCGACTGGTTAGCCGAAACTGTTCATTTTATTCGATTCCAGCTTCCGTCTTGAATCACTATTTTGGCCGTCATCGGAGCTCACCGGAGCTCGATCTGCGTTAGGTTTTGGGTTCCTGGTTGTTTGTTGGGGTCTTGGGTTCATCTGTTTCCTGTTTTTCCCTATACCGCGTTGGATTCATCGCAATCGAGGTTCTCCGGTCGAGTATTTTGGTCTTCGGATTTCTTTATTATCGACAAGGATCAATTTCATCGAGGTCCATTTCTTCTACCGAATCTTTATTTTAATTTGACCTTTTTTTGTGATGTTGTGGGTGTGGATGATTTATTTGTTGTGTGTTTGGTTTGAATCTTCATTGTTAGGGTTTGTTTGATGATTGTGACGTGGTGATATGTTTCGGTACTATGTTGGAGAAATCGCGATTACCGTGGTTGATTTGATTGAGACTTATTTAATCATGTTGGTTGAAATAAATTTGAGGACGGGAATCGAAAATTGATAAAAGTAAATATTATGATATTTTTGATACATTGTTGATGTTGAATGCGGTATGTTGTCGAGCGGGTAGGCAAACAGTAAGCTCGGGTAGGCAAGTTTAGGATTGGTGTAATGTGGGAATGATTGGAATATTTGTGGAATGTTTTGTTTATCATATTTGGAAAGTGTATTTATTTAACCCGGGAATGCCCCGAGGTAATTTGTATTTACTCACCGGGGAATGCCCCGAAGAATTTTGTACGCTAAGGATGCTCGTGATCAAGGCCCGAGGCATCGGGTAAAGCATGGTTTAGGACTAGTGTAGGTTATTTCAGTATTTTTATTTCGGGTTGTAATAATTGGACTGGACTTTACATTTTTGTTTTGTTTTGTTATTGTTTGATTATTTTGCGTGATTTTGTGTGATTTATGCATTTGTAACGTCAATTTAGCCGATACGCTCTGCCAAGCGACCGTGGTTGAACCACGGGATCGAGGGGTGCCTAACACCTTCCCCTCGGTCAACAGAATTCCTTAGCAGGAATCTCTGTTCGCAAACCAGTTTAAGAGTCAAATGGTTTCGAAAAGGATTTTCCAAAGGTGACTTGGCACACCGGATTATTGCCAAGTGGCGACTCTGAATAAAAAATGCAAATAATCCTTTTCCGAAATAAATTTTCATTTCTTATCACTTAAATAATAAAACCCTTTCGAACTTTAAAATAAATTTTTTGAGTACATAAAAGGGGGTGTGACATATAGAATAATTTAGCAGCTGAAAACCTAATTGATTAGACGAAGAATATTTCTTATAAAATTTACTCGTATATAAGATGATTATACATTTCAATATGATATTACAACAGATAACTAGGAAATCTGAATTCATATTCATCGTCACTCGAAAAAAGCTCCGAGAAATTGTATTTTGTATAGTTTTAATTTCTTACGGAAAGAATCAGATTCTCACATAAAAAGCACATAAAAATGTAATTAAATAAATAAAAATATGCACTTTCTAATAATTTAAACTTACATCAGATAATTACAATTTTTTTTGAAAAAATATCACTTCTAACATACACTATGATCTTGAATTATTGTTTTCAGTACGTACTATAAATCATACAAGTTTTCATATAGCCACAAAACTAGTTGTTGAAAATCACCAAATATAATTTTTTTCACCAACAACCAAATATTTATTGACCAATCGAATTTCGACAGAATAGTAAGCTTACTACTAAGCTATTATTGATGTAAAATATCTTATAGTAACTATTAAAATCAGTTGTCATTATTCCATATTTTCTGATGACGTTCCAAGATGTTAGTCGAAAATTAGTAGTGCCATCATATCAATGTCCTTTCTATGCATCATGTCGAGTTATTTTAAATTTTTTACATGACATATTTAAATTTACAAAATTAAAAGGATTTTATAGTACTTTTTATATATTTTAAAATTAAGATCACAATATTTAATTTTTTTATTTTTTTGAATTTCGTATCAAATTAAAATGGAAGATGAATAACATTACGAGGTGGAGTCAGGTAGAGCAAAAGGGGTTTATCCGAAATCTTTTATATGTAAATTACATTATTTATATATGTAATTTTTTTTTATGTATATATAGTAAATATTAAATTCTCTTTAATTTGTCCATATATTTATTTTTTCATATTTCGAATCAGCTCAGTGAGAATTCTAAATCCATCACTAATAACATTATTAATCGAAAGTGTCTACTCAATTAATCAACTCATAACTTTCTTTGTTATTTTAAGGACAACAAAACAATATTCTAAAAAGTGAAAGACTTCCCAATTATCATGTATATTTTTCTAGCCCATCTTATTAATTGGCAGTTATGGTGTCTTTTTCAAAATTTATTAAATTAATTTTTGAAGCATGCGTTATAATATAATCTGTAGATAACTAATAAGATTTGATTAAAGATTTTTAATTTACAGGGTATCACCATTAGGCTGTATCAGAAGAGATGAATTTTCGATTTAAAATTTTATGAAGTTGTACAGCAACTTTATTTCTATAGCAATTTTACGTTAAAAATTAAAATTTAAATCTACAATCAAATATTTAGTTAGTGTGTTAATACATATATAAAATATGAAGAAAAAAATTAAAAAATTCACGTGGATCACATTTTACACTGTAGACTCGTATTTGAATGTATGCATGGTATAACATATAGCCAAAGATCGAAGTTACTCCATCTATTTTTCGTATATGTGAAAATAATTTGATTTTAAACTTTTTTTTTTTTTTTGCTAATGATATATTTGTATTTTCAGAAAATGCCATATTAAAATTTTGTATCACACGTCACAATTAGTTTTTTCTTCTTAAATTTTGTGCTCGTGCTTAATTATTCCTTTCGATCAATTTTAATCATCATGCTTACTAAAAATATACAATCCAAAATAATTATTAATTTTAAAAAATAAGATATAATTAATTAGTAGTTTTCGTTTTTTCCATTACCAATAATTATGAAAAGAGATTAATGTGATGAGAAAGAACAATATATTAATGATTTTTGGTTAATAAAAATATATTAATTTAAGATCAAATAATAAAACGGTGTTACTTAATATTTTTTTTGGGGCAAACAATCTAAATCCCGGCAATTTAGAGCTTATTTATAAAAAAAAATTTAATATTTTACATAATTAATGAAAATCTTAATTTTGGATTTGTCGAGACACATAATTAGCTCCCGATACATCCAACGAAAATATATTTTTTGTTTGTAAAGATACATAATTTACTCTCGATATATTTTTTTTAGTTTTGAATCTGTCGAGATACACAATACATCCAATGAATATATATTTTTTCCTTAGTAAAGATACATAATTAGATTCTCATCCATTTTTTGATTTTGAGTCTGTCGAGATACATAATTAACTCTCAATATGTCTAATGAAGATACATAATTAGTTGAAATTTTTATAATTACTTTATAAAATTAAAAAATTTATATAAAAAAAAATAAATTGAGGTGTATATTTATGTTAATTTTTCTTTAATTTAAAGGGGTATGCAATCAAAAAATACGATAAGCAAAATGGACCGAAGAAAGTATATAAGAATGACACGCAAGATATTCGTTGGATCAATCATTGGTAGAGAAAATTTAGGTAAATTAAATGCTGCAAAATAAGATATCATAGTTTATCCAACAAAAATGACAGGTGAAACGTGGACCAGTCAGAAAATTTAACCTCAGAATTAAATAAAAATTAAAATACAATAATGTATAATGATGGACTTTAGTTTTGTGGGTCATTCTTGTTTGTTTCATCCCATCACTACGACTTTTTACAAAACATAAAAATGTTCTTATCACCAAAATAATAATTGTGGGGTCAAGAGCTCCGAACAAATCTCGATAGTTTGAACTTAATTATAAATTTTTTTTAATATTTATATAATTATTAAAAATTTTAATTTTAAATTTGTCGAGATATATGATTAACTCTCGATACATAATATATCAAACGATATATTTTTTTTCCTTTATAAGAATAAATAAATTGCTTCCGATACTTTTTTTTTTTCGATTTGGGATCTATTGAGATATACAATTAGCTCCCAATACATTCAATGAAGATACATAATTAGTTAAAATTTTTATAATTATGTAAATATAATAAATTAAGGTGTATCTTTATATTACTTTTCCTTCAATTTTTATCAGAGGATTTAGATTTGGCTCTTTCTAGATACGATGGTTGATGAGTAGCCTTTGTTAGGAAGGGCCTTATTCATTCGCACCGCTCTTCTTGATATCAAATTTTTTGACGCGAATTTAAATTAATTAAACTTTAATATGAATACTGATTACTTAATGAAAAGTAAATAAATGTTCTTATCGAGACACGTCATGTATGTAAGAATTTTTCATACTACCTTGGTGTCTTTTTTCCATGGAAACTTCTGGATCTACAAGTAACCTTATACTTTTTTAATGAGTTTATATACAGGATAAGATTAATTAATCAGTTCCAAGTAATATAGATGTGTACATATCATGTTTTGACAGCAATGAGAATCTAATTATTATGAGTTTAGTTGATGTGATAAATTTTCAATGGAGGTAGATTCAAGATTTCCAAATATTTATAGGTTCTGAATTTAGAAAATGACGATTTTAATTGCGTTCTTTATAGATTATTTATATATATAAAAATGTATGTTTAAGAAATTCTATGTTTACCCTGTGATTGAATAAAAATTACTGAATTTTGTCGAACCTATAACTTTATCTTTTCTCTTGATCTCTCAATCACGTTTCGAAAGGATACTTTCGCTATTTACTGTTATTATTAGAATGTTTAGTATATGATAATAATTGGATTCATTATAAATTATTTATATGCGTATAGACCTACATTTAAGATATTCTATATTCACCTTGTGGAAGAATTAAAATTATTGAGCTTTGTCGAATCTATAACTTCATCAATGCTCTTGATTCCCAATCACATTTCAAAAGGATAGTTTCACTAATTTACTGTTATTATGAGTTAGAGCTTGATTATCCTCAAGTCTAATATGAGTTTTCTTAGTTGGATTTTCTCCCCCGCTATCGGTCTAATTGCATATATGATTATTACACTTTTACTTGATACCCATCGTAACGATAAATGATTCATTTCCCTGCAACCTCTTGTATTCTTGAAAGGACTTCCGTCGCTTCATCCCCAGGGACAGAGATTTCGTTGTTGTCTCAGCTATGATACAGAAAGCTCTGAAAAAGTTGAAATAGGAGAGAACTCATCTTGAAATGCGCATAATATCAATAATTATCTGTCCTGTACTTCATCACTTAGTATTTACCGTGTGCACGATAATTAATATACTAGAAGTGAATTCTTCCCAACCCTCTCGTACTAGGAAAATATCCTCTCGATGCTCTAATGCCTGATTTCTATTTTATGTGCAGCTAGTTCTAAGGATATATCAATTAATCTTATACCAGGGTCGGACCTAAGTTAAAAAATATGGTGCTTTGATATTCGTTAAATTTGACGCAGAATAGGTATAATTATATAATAAATGTATGAAAATTAGTATAAGATGGAAAAAGTCACGATGAAACAAAAAGATAGCTGGATATTTTAATTTTCAGACGGAACCTTAAAACTTTAGGAATTAATATGTGTGTTTGAACCTCCCGCGTACCTACAATTCTTAAATTTTGAATCCGCCATTGTCTCATACTATGGTTCAAATGATAAATTTCAAAAGTTCCTTTTTATGTGTAAAATAAATGCTAATCAAATTATGTTATACATAAAATAAAATAGAGTGAGTAATTAATCTTTTATTTTTGGTACATTTTTGCCAACAAGTTGCAAGTAAACGTTAATGGTTGCGTGTATATATTACAAAGTCTTTTTAACAATACTAATGATATAATGTACGTGCACCAACTTTGTCTTTATCCATTTTATTGGTAAAACTTCTTATAACAAGTTACTTCTTTCTTGTGTAAATACATTAAAAGCTAAAATAAAAACGCGTGTTGCAAAATTAAATTTGACTATTCATGTTTTATGTTATCCTTTTTATTTTAGCATTTATCCCTTTAAGTGTTACTCTGACGGATTGAAATCATAAAAATAATTTTTTTGTAGAAATATAAAGTAACATTACATACAATAAAACTATTATAATTTGACTCTTTTTGAGATCCTATACAGAGTGAGAACTTTAATGTATCGATTGATTTTTTTATCGTGCAAGTAAACTTTACTCATTTTAGCAATACTAATACATTTAATGTATACTATTAATTGCAGGTAAAATAGGAAAAAAATAATTAATTTTATTCCGATTTAGTAAGTGATCAATTAATAATTACTTTTAGTAAGGTGATCAACTAAAATGAGCGGGGGTAGCAACATATTTTATTACTATTTATTAGTTGTTGTTGACTAAGGAAAAAAAATTAATAAGGGAGGTGGGCAATATGATGTGTGCATGCATGCAAATTTAAGCACCTGCCCTTTGAAACGTGGAAAACTCATAAATAAAATTAAAATGTGTTCAATTATACAAGTATGGTAACATTCATGAATGTTGAATACTTTGTACATAGTTGCATCATATAAATATATTTTGAATATTGTACAAAGATTTACACTATCAACATAATTTTATTGATCATGTACCATATCGTCCACTTTATTTATGAAATAATTAGTTTCACTTATTTATAATTACATTTTAATAATAAAATCTTATATCTATAGTTCTGGGCTCAGTTCAGCCTAAAGATACTCTTACATAGTGTGATATTATTCGCTTTAAACTAACTTTGTAAAGTTTTTTTCTAAAAGGTCTCACACCGTAATTTTACACTTTATATGTAGCTTTCAGTTCGCAGACCCAACGTAAAGGCTTTATATGTTTCACTATAGGTGTAAGATGATTCTTTTAAAAAAATATGAAATTAAGATGAGAATAATTAGGTTAAGTTTTTATTTTTTTAAAAAAAATATTTCTCTCACGAGCAAAGTGTAATAATAAGGTCAAAATTCAATATAGTTAGGTAAGTCCATGCAGTGGATTTTGACTTCCTTTTACCTCCATCTTTTTTTCCTTCACGAGTTTCTATTGATTACTTTATAAAGTACACCTTCATTATAATATAATTAATAATAAGGCAAAATCAAATTGAAGTTGTAATAGTCATGCCTCTTTGATGCATGTACAAAGTACAAGTATAAATTCAAAGTCATACACAAATATCATGCACGTAAATTTTTCGACCAAAACTTGAACAAAAAGTTGTGCGAATATTCTAGGATATAATACTTAGGATGATATATTAATGTAGTTCATGAATAAAAATAAAATAAGTTTAAGTTGTATGCACCGTCAGTGTATAAAATATAATAAACTATTAGGTCAACTTGATTTGTTATTACAGGTTACCTTGTTTTTTTCATAAAATTAAAAAAAGAAAAAGAAAAAGAAAAAATTGGGTAACCTGCAATAGCAGGTCAAGTTGACTGATACTGTAGAATATTTTGTACACTAACGGTGAACAAAACTTAAATTCAAATAAAATTATTGAATGTAGATAAGTTTTTACTCTCATAACAGGTTAATATATCAACATTTTTTTTTTAAAAAAAAAGATAGTTTGCCCAATTATTGACAAAGAAATCAAATAGAGGACCCTACAAGACTAATAATATACAAAGGCACTCTCTCATTGGTATTATAAAATGTTGCTAATACAAAATTTGCTCCTTATTTCTTGTAATCAATCATGCAAGCTAGAAAACTAATCAATCATGC
>NC_061119.1:8684748-8687102 GCF_002878395.1 Capsicum annuum
ATATATATATATATATATATATATATATATATATATATAAACTTTAATCTTGTATGTATAATATAATTCGAATGAACTCATTTTCTTCCACCTAGCTCCGCCCTGAGCATAGACAACAAATTTTAAATATATTTATAAATCAGTTTGACGAACTTATAACATAATAAAATTAGCCAAAACACCCTCTAAGTGAATTCGAATTAAAAACAAAAAAGAAGAATTTTGAACATATTTGGATATGCTACAAATATTGAGGGATATGTTTCCAAGTCTCGAAAAAACCTAGAGAGATTCTTTGGCTTGTGGGGATCACCTACAACTTGCAATTATATTTAAACAGTTTTATCTAATAATGGTGTTTAGAGAATTATTATAATATTATATTTTTTTAAAAAAAAGATAAATTACGTTTTCACTTCCAAACTTCTTGTTAAGTGCCTTCAGAATCCATCAATAATCTATGGTGTTTTCAGTAGAAAACAAAATGTTTTTTATGGAAGATAGTTTTTAGGAAAATAAGAGAGTGGTTTTTGTACGAGCATGTATTCTATACATATTGTTTTAAAAGGATTATGTGTAATTTAGACAAATACTATGAAAGATAGCGGAGCGATAGGGCCATAGGGTTAGGGTTGGGAATGGATAGAGGCGAAGCTAGAATTTTCATAAAGGGGTTCAAAATTTGAAGAAAAACTAATTGAGAAAGATTCGACATCTATTATATATATACATAAAACATAATTTTAATGATATACAAATAGTATAATTTTCTGCTGAACGAAGGAAGTTCGGTGAATCTCCATGCCAAAGGCTGTCTTCGCCCCTGGAAATGGGGGCTAATGGGGGTAGGGTAAAGATAAGCCTGTTAAATGGGTCGGGTTGACCCGGCCCAACCTGGCCCGAACCGGTCCGTTTAGTAAAATCTGCCTGGTTTGACCCGGCCCGGTCATCCCATGGGCTATAGGGTACCGGGTCTCGGGCCAATTTAATTTTTTGGTTGGCCCAGTTAACCCGGTCCGAGTAAGCCCGGTCCAGGTACGCCAATTAACCGGCCCGACCCGGTTAGCCTTTTTAAAAATGAAATAAAATTGGAGATTTAGGCCAAACTAGTCGTTGGCCCAATGGCTATATAGCCGTTTTTGGGTCCAAACGGCAGTTTGGGCCCTTTTAGTAAAAAAAATAAAAAAATTCATTAAAAATATCTTTTAATCCAAAAAAAAAAATCTATAAATACCCTACACCTTCAAATTATTTTTCACACAATTTTTCATTCTCTCAAATCTCAATTCTCAAATATTCTATATATTTAATTTCCTAAAGTGCTCACTTTAATTTTTTAATTTTGCGATTACAAAGTACAAGTGGAAGTTTCTAAAGTCGCAACCTTCGGATAATTCCAAAATTTGGCATTGTCGTTCCATCTCTTCCGTTTAATTTTTATTTAGTGTATTAATTGTTGAAAATTTAATTTTATTATATTTGTGTATTTGGATTTTTTTTAGTTTAATTTATATTATGGATAAATTAAGAAACCTCGCTACTAAAGGTGTTAAAATTTTTTGTCCCAAAAGCGATAGTGATAGTAAAAAGCGAATTACTAACGGTAGAGGTACTTCAAGTAGTAGATATACCCGTGTGCCTTCGCCTCCGGTACCGTTTGGTACAAATTTTGAGGAAGAAATAGGTGCAGGTGCTCACAATATGGATTATGTAGAAGCTCAGGAAAATAACGGTATAGAAGAAGAAAATGAAGTATATGCAGTTAATTTAGACGAAGATGATGAAAATATTGGTGAGACACCCGTAGTAGAAAATGCTAACGTTAGATCTGAATCGGTTAATCTCCCTCCCCGTTCTCCCCGTGCCCCAAGAGCTCGTAAAACAACTAGTATTGCATGATAATTTTTTGAACGTATATAAGATACTGAGGTGCAATGCAATATTTATCAATAAATATATAAGCATAAAAGTGGAGGAAAGCAAGGGGTACGGGTACGTTAATGAGACATATAGGTGATGCTCACGAAAGAGAGTTAAATATTGTACGAGGTAGTGGGGATGTTGGTGGGCCAATGCAAACTAGAATGGACCCAACAACCGGTCAGGTAATGAAGAAGTATAATAAATTGAGGGACCGAGAAAAAATATCTAAAATGGTAGTTGTGGGTTGTTTGCCTTTTAGTTTTCCTTCTTCTGATGTCTTTATTCATTATATACAAGCAATTTATAATCCTATGTTTAATGATATTCCAAGAAGTACTTGTCGGTTTGATATTTTTAGACTTCATTCACAATATTATTTTTATTTATCAACATTGTTAAAAAATATTCAATGTAGATTGTCCCTAACATCT
>NC_061119.1:8687202-8731960 GCF_002878395.1 Capsicum annuum
TGTCTTTATTCATTATATACAAGCAATTTATAATCCTATGTTTAATGATATTCCAAGAAGTACTTGTCGGTTTGATATTTTTAGACTTCATTCACAATATTATTTTTATTTATCAACATTGTTAAAAAATATTCAATGTAGATTGTCCCTAACTTCTGATCTTGATCGTGCTATAAATAAAAATGATTATTTAACCGCTACTTATCACTGGATGGATAGTAATTTTGTGATGCAAAAACGTATTCTTGTTTTTTTTATATGATGAAGATCGTAAACATATTGGAGATTTTATTGCTGATTCTATTGTTAAAGTTGCTGAATTTTATGGTATTGAAAATAAAATCTTATGTATTGCTTTTGATAATGCTTCTAACAACAAGACTGCTATAAAAAAGTTAAAATCTAAGTTATCTCTGTCGTTACCTGAAATTTTTCATATTAAATGTGCATGTCATATATATAATTTAATTGTAAAAGATGGTCTTGAGTTTTTAGAGTTTTATATTGAAAAAATCTGTCTTGCTGTTGGTTTTATGCAAAAAAATAATCAAAGAAAAATAATTAGAGCATTTAAAGTTAAATGTCAAGAAAATGGATTTGCACCGATATTGATGCCTGAAGAAATTGATATTAGATGGAATTTTACGTATGATTTTTTAAAAAAACTTGTTATAAATATAGAGTTCCTATTACACTAGCTTTTAACCAATATTGTGGTTCATTTGTTGATTCTGCTGATTGCATACTACATGATTCTGATTGGATTGTAATTAATGATTTTGTTAAGTTTTTTTAAAAAATTATGTAGCTACGGTTGAATTTTTCGGTGCTTATTATTCTACTGTTTGTAATATTTTGGCATATATAGCCAATATTTCTGGTTTGCTCAAAGAATATAAAAATAAAGAAGGTTATAAAGAAGTTGTTGGTGCCATGTTTAACAAATTTAATTTTTTTTTCCCGATTCCCCCTATTTACTTGGTTGGTGCTATGCTAAATCCGTGCATGAAATATAATACTATGTGCCATTTTAGTACTATTATTTATGCTAACTTAGAGATAAATACTAACAATGATTCTGAACAAGTACAACCTAATTTGTGGACGGCTATGGGTGATGCGAATGAATACATAAAAAAATTATATAATCATTGTGCTGATTTAGTTGATTTAGCCATGCCTACACATATCACTCCAACTATCGCTCCTTATTCTCCCAAGGAGCCATCATCTTCTAAAAGGCTGGCACATAGTGGTTTTCCCTATTCCTTTTATGATTTACCTTGTTGGAACAGTATTGATGAAAGAGCTTACACATCAACTTATCGGGAAGAGCTGAAATATTATCTTCGATCGCCACCAGAGGATCGCAGACGACGGATCAACATATTGGATTGGTGGAGGAGTAATGAAACACAATATCATGTGTTTTCAAGATTAGCTAGAGATATCTTGAATGTTCCAATGTCAACCGTTGCATCAGAAAGCGCCTTTAGTTAGAGACGACAGCAGCTTGGAGACAACCGATACTCATTGGGAAGCAATACAATGAATGTTCTAGTTTGCCTCAGAGATTGGATTAGAACGGAAAGAAGAAACCAAGGAATGGAACCGGAGCCAAACGACGAATAGAAACTTGAAGAAATTATGTCTTCACGGGAGAACTCAGCAGAATCAAGTCCAATGCATGGTTTTGCCCCCGTTGACTTTGACTATCCTATGCAAGTTCCCGTTAATATTAACATGAATGAGTTGGAAAAAATGATGCATAATTTGTAGATTTTTCATTCATGTAAATTATAAATTTTGGATCATTTCGCAATCAATAAAATTCAACATTCATTCACTCCTTAGTCCTTACTTTGTAATTTTTTTTATTTAATAATTTAAATTGAATTTCTAGTTTAAATTAAAAACCTACTTCTAATAAATTATTAATTTACTACCAAGTATTATTAATTTATTATATTAATTTATATATATTGTAGTATATTTTATTTAAAGTAGTACATATACATTGAAGAGAGCGTATATATGTGTATACATCTTCTATAGAAGTGTATATTTAACGTATACATGTGTATTTATTTTACAAATTAGTATATAACTATAACTATAACTATAACTATCTCTCTCTCTCTCTCTCTCTATATATATGTATATATATATATATATATATTGTAATGTATATATATTGCAGTATATTTTATTTAAAGTAGTACATATACATTGAATAGTGTGTGTATATATCTTCTATAGACGTGTATATTTAACGTATACATGTGTATATATTTTATAAATTAGTATATAACTATATATATATTGTAATGTATATATATTGTAGCATATTTTATTTAAAGTAGTACATATACATTGAATGGTGCGTACATATGTGTATATATATCTTCTATAGACGTGTATATTTAACTTATATATGTGTATATGTTTGAAAAATTAGTATATAACTATATATATATATATATATATATATATGTTGTAATGTATATATGTTGTAGTATATTTTATTTAAACTTTAAAGTAGTACATATTATTGAATGGTGCGTATATATGTGTAATTGTGTATATATTTTTAAAATTCTAATGTATTATATACTATATATATAGTGTATATTTATTGTTTAACGTATTTAAAATATATATAGGTGGAAATATATAGTGTATATTGAAAAAAACTTTTTTTTATACCGGGTTTGATCGGGTTTAGGTCGGTTTGACCGGATTGGGTTAAGTGGGTCGGGTTAGGGCTATTTTTAAAATTTTTACTATTGAACCCGGCCCGGCCCACTTAACCCAGTCCTGGCCCGGCCCACAACTCGAATAAATTTAATGGGCCGGCTTTGAGTTGACTCGGCTCGACCCACTTAACACCCTTAGATAAAGACCATCAGCTGTAGTAGAAGGCGAGAAAGATACAATCAATATGAAATGTTACAGTATTAATTGTGAAATATTTTTTTTCTACCTTCATGAAGAACATTATTTTCTTTATTTTTAAAATATTAATTTTTGCTAGATAAAATATTCTTCAAACCGAACGCACCCTATATCTCATCCTTTCGACATGATTATAGTATACATTAAAAAACAGACAATTAAATCAATATATGGTTTGATTCATACCTTTAATGGTAGATTATAACCAAGTATTTGTATTTTATTATAATCACTTCACATTCACATCAAGCTCGAAACTTAATAAACCAATCTAACTTTTACTTTACTCTAAAATAAGTCAAACAAAACAAGAAATAAAGAAACCAATCTTACGCGAATCTGGATTAGTCAGACTCCACTGTGAATATCGAACACCGAATGAGAAACCAACAAAAAAAGGTCTAACCATTAATTACTAGAGAACACTTAAAGTTTCAATAATTACAAGATGTGTCAAATGAATTGCTCTGGGTTGCGCATATTTAAGATACACAAATTAAGTTGTGTGTGTCTTTACATAAGATACACAACTAAATCATGCGTGTATCTGAGATACACGCTGTTATAAAATAAATCAAGTCATGTAAATATGAGATACACATGCCAAGCCGTGTGTATCTTTACGTAAGATACATAGATAGGACATGCGTGTATCTGAGATACATGTGCTATAAAATGACCAAGGTACGTATATCTGAGCTAGACAGGTCGAGTCGCGTGTATCCTTATGTAAGATACACACAGGTCATGCGTATATTTGAGATACATGTTGCTCTAAAATAGATCAAGTCACGTGTATCTAAGTCGTGTGTATTTGAGATACACACGCCTAAGATACAAGTGTGTTCTACCAAGTTGGTTGTGCTTTGTAATTAATTTAAAGTTATGTTTTTTTTTTTAAATAGTCCCCTTATATATAACTATTTATATTTTTTTTCAATACAAATTTCGATATTATCATTAACGTCATGCCAAACTTCATGAGAAAATGTAATCATACAAATACATGAATTTTCGAATTTCTAACTTCAATCTAGTATGTCTGAAGCTGTTCCCCAAACGAGTAAACTTGCAAAAAGAATTTTCTCAATTTTGAGTACAAATTAAATGACGATCCCAAAAATGAGTATTTATGCATTTTACCCATGCAAAAGGGCTTTAAATAAATAAATAAAAAAAATTAGATGTGCATATAAAATTAACAATTTATACACATATAACTTATATAATTGACATATATGACTTATATATATACGACTTATACAATTATATCATATATACAATTAATATATAACTTATACATATATGCATATATAATTGACACATAATATACAATTGATAACAATTTAGTTGAATTAAGAAAATTTTTTATGAAAAATACAGGGAATGTGTAGGAAAAAACACAAAATATCATAAAATTTGAAAGAAGAAATAGAAAGAAAAATATTTTTTGATATATGTTAGAATAAACTTTGAGATCTGTTGAATTATGAGAAATACATACTGCTGCTAAAACGTCCAATAAAAGAATGACATATTGCTAAACATTCTAATCAGCTAAGAGATAAAACAAAAAATTAATTATAAGAGAGAAAATTTTACTTGCCTTTGATATATACATTAACCATATCATGTAATTATTAGAAATTATTAACT
Source organism: Capsicum annuum (assembly GCF_002878395.1). Lineage (NCBI taxonomy): Eukaryota > Viridiplantae > Streptophyta > Magnoliopsida > Solanales > Solanaceae > Capsicum > Capsicum annuum. The sequence goes on from NC_061119.1 coordinate 8,691,814, forward strand.
ATGAATTATAATTTTGTAAAACATTAACCATACCATGTAATTATTAAAGGATAAACAACATAAATCCCAACCTCTATGAAAGTAATTACATAGGATTTCGGTTATACTTTCTCTCTCCCAGCTTTTAAAAAATACTTATACATTACTATGTCTCTTATACGTTACTACAATGTATGAGGTGAATCAATTTGCCTACAATTATGAAAATAAAATTTGATACCATTATTATCTCTCACAATTAACGCCATATTAATACACTAATTTTATGGAGGCATGAAAATAGTAACTGATAAAGCAAATTCACAATTAGTTAGTAATGATAAACTTCAAATATTAATATAAACAAAGTAGTAGACTTCTTCCATAATTATGCACCTTAAAACAAGGAACATTTTCATTTTCTCCTAAACAATCGATAATTTTTTTTACCACTAATTAAATACCCCTAATCAATTAACAAATCTTTTTTACCACTAATAAACTTTAAAAATAAAACCTCTTTTTTACCACTAATAAACTTTAAAAATAAAACCTTCTCAATAGCCATTTATGATCTACCCCATAATAAACTTTAAAATAAAACCTTCTCAATAGCCATCTAAGAAACACAAAAAAAGGGGTAAACATAGAATCAAACTGTCAAAACAAATAAAAGACAACCTGAAACAACAGTCCTTCACATGTATGTATAAACCTTATACAAGTCACAAAATAATCTTAAACACTAGCACATGTATGTGTACGTCTTATACAACTCACAATGTAATCTTAACAAAATGTATAATGTAATCTTATACATAAAATAAGATTTGATATCATTTTTTGATATAATCTTTAACAAAAGTATATTGTAATCTTATACATAGAATAGAATGTATAATGTAATCTTATACACTAAACCAAACAACTGTTTCACATAGATGAGTAAAGCTTATACAAGTCATAATATAATCTTATACAGTTTCACATGTATGTACACCTTATACAACTCACAATGTAATCTTATACAACTCGGATGAGACTCCATTGAAAAGTTTATACTTTACGGATTAAACACTTTCAAATAAATAGCAAAAAAAATAAAGATCTGACTTTGGAATATATGAAAAAATACGAAAAAAATTCAACTCTCACAATGGTATTGAATTACAAAAGCGGATACTTTGATGAGTACATATATGCAACAAAGAAAAATTCGAATTTAAATTTGATTTGGTAAATTTGAAAAAAATAAAATTAAAATTAAGTGAAGAAGGTGAACTTTGTTCAGTTAATGATTGATAACTGAATAATTTGAAACTCCCCAGATCACGTTAGCTTGATTCTAAGCGTAAATAAAGGAGCACAGATATGGAGCAAAAAACAGTGTACAAAATATGAAGCAAAAAACGTTATTTTGGTATGTATGAGGGGATGCGAGAGAGTAAAAGTAAGGAATTTTATGTAATGAATATGAGATTTTTGTAATTGTTTTTCAAAATTGGGATTATATGTAATATTTAATAGTTAACTTGTGTATATATGTAATTTTTTCATTGTTAAATTATGTATAAATAACATAAATACCAACCCTTTTGAAAGTAATTATACTCTCTCCCACTTTTTTAATTACTTTACTCTCTCTCCCTATTAATATACATAATATAATTGACATATACATAGCATTCTGTGTATATGTTGAGATTTTTGTGTATTTGTATAATTTTTAGTTAAATTATTTTATCTATAATGTGTAATTTTTCCTTTAAAAAATTAACCAACCCAACTCAGATCTCCATTGGGCTACGTTTCCTTTGGCCCAATGGATTCACATGTTGTTCACTCAGCTTTTATGATTGAGCAAACAACATAAATTCCGACAGTTTAAAGCTTAATTACAAAAATTTTCAAAATTTTACATAATTAGTGAAAATTTCTATTTTGGGTCTGTCGAAATACATAATTAGCTCTCGATGCATTCAAAGAAAGATACATAATTAGTTCATGATACATCCTTTTATTATTTTAAATCTGTCGTGATACATAATATATTCAACTTAATAAATGAAAAGGTCTTGATTTATTGCGAATTTAGACAAAGATAAATTGAATCAAAATGAGCTAAATAATGTGTCATAACTTAATCCGTCCAATTGATACCAAATTTTATTTTTTTCATTTGATGATTTCTTATAATCCTAAAGAAATAATAGAAATAAACTTTCTTTATTATTGCTATATTTAACATATTAAACTAAATAAATGTGTTTTATGAATATATTGATAAGATTTTCATGAGTCAATTTGAGATATATATTTAATTTAGGGAAAAGGATCACATATACCACCCTCAACATTATGATATTTAGAACTCATATACACCTCATTAGAAAAGTGGCGCACATATATCGTTGTCGCTAACAAATAGAACATATTTGTCTTTTGCGCTGACAGTACTCTTGTTTACTAAAAAAAAGAACAGTTTTGTGTGCTGGAGTTTCAGTGATGCTCAAGATCCGGGGAAGGGTCCGGCCACGAGAGTCTATTGTAAGTAGTTTTACCTTTACATTTTTGTCCAAGGCTGTTTCGAAGTCTTGAACTTGTAACCTCCTCGTCATTACCTTATATTTTTAGTCAAAAAAATTGCCACTTCAATTTAAAAAAAAAAAAGTTTTTGTTGTTCCTCATTGGTCAATGTGTTGGACAATAAAATTTCAAGACCGAAAAATAAATAATTTGAGACAAAAAAATATTGCAACAATCAATTTTATTGATTTCAATGCGAGTGTTACAATCTCTATGAATCCACTGATTCGCCTTTTCAAATATAAATTCAAGGGCTTGAAGCTTAATCTTGAATTTGAACTTGATTTGTTGGATTTGAGGGACTTGATCTTGACTTGTGCTTGAATTCAAGGACTTTTGAGCTTGTTCTTGAATATGTCGGTCTAGATCTTGAATCTTGGTGAACTTGATTTGAATGCCTGAGATTTTTAGAGAAATTATGGCGTTTGATCCACGAATTTTCTCTTGCTACTTGTTAGAATTCTGGGGTCCCTTTTCTGAATTATGAGACCTCTATTTATAGTTGTAGGAAAGGAAGAGTCATGATGAATATGGACATCCTTTGACCAATCAGATTTAAGTGATGTGACGCCTTTTTATGGGCTTTCATTTCATGGGTCTGCTTTATCATTTTGACCTGTGGCACGATCCTATTGGCTCCTTCACTTGACTTGACATGCCACGTCATTTGACACGTGATGCTTATTTGAGCCTCTAGAATATGACAATATCTTGGATTAGTAAAGTGGGCTCATCATTTGTAGCCCAAATTAATGGACTAACCCAATAAATATTGGGTCTTATTTAAATTTCTACACATTTGAACTTAAATAATTAATTCAATTATATTAATCCGTAATATTTATTTGAGACTAATATATTTTAAATTTAATATAATTTAAATTTTGTACGAATTTAAATTTAATAAAATTGCATCATCCACAAATACAGCTACTTCAAGACTTATCGAAATTTTTGATTGGACTTGAAGTATACACACAAAAAGAAATAATACGGACCAACATCATATTTGTTTTGCATAAAAAGGAAAAACACCCCTTATTATTTCCCCCCCCTTTTTTTTTCTTACGTGGCAACCTAAAACAAAGCAAAAAAATGATGTTGACTTTTCCCTAAAACAACCAATCATTATTGACCTTTGATACCTTTTTGTTATAGAAAAACATTTGCCATAGTGGTGCCATATTGCTGCCACCATTTTCTGTATTATTACTAAAGTCCAAATGGGATTGTATTAATCCTTTGCAACTCAAATTGGGTCTCTTAATGGTATGATACCACCGCCCCTACAAATCTATAAATACCAATAATTTTGTCACCTTTGTAGCATAATTTCAAGAGCTTAGCAGTAGCTTCAGCCACAGCGTCCGAGCATCCGCCACGAGGTATTCCTTTTTTTTTTTTTTTTTTTTTAGGATTGAACAGGTAGCAATATGCAACAATTGGCCGGCTTAAGGTGGTAAGAGTTTAATTTCTCTTCTGTCACATTAAGACCGAAAGACTTACGCCTAGTTGGCCGGCTTAAGGTGGTAAGAGTTTAACTTCGCCTTTGTCACCTTAAGACCGAAAGACTTTTCTTGAAGATGGTATGGTTTTCTTTAAGTATGGGCCTTTACTAATGCATTTATGCAATGATCTTCTTTAAGTATAGGCCCTTTCATTGAAGCACTCATACAATGGTCTTCTTTAAGTATGAACCCTTTCATTATTGCACTTATGCAATGGTCTTCTTTAAGTATGGGCCCTTTCCAATGGTTAGCTTAAGGTGCAAAGTGTTTAACCTTGCCTCCATCACTTTAAGACCTAACAAGTTCGACTTCAAGTATACATGACTGTATTTCACCAAAGCCAAAACATAGAAGACTCTCCTTTTTTTTTTTATGAATTCTTCTACATTTTTGCAAGTATTATTTTTTTTTCCCGAACCTTGATTCTGTGTTTGACCAAGATACTTTTGTTCATGCAGCTTGCAGATATGATTCACTTTAGAGACTACACATCTTTATCTTCTAACAACAAGTATCTTCTACTTGAGGCTGATGATGGTACGGTTTTAACTAGGTTATTGTCTGAAACTCCAATAGCAAGCAGGTATGCAGATCCGTGGACACCCTTGCAAAATTCTCTCCACATGTCAGATTGGACTTCAGAACATGACATTGGTGCTAATCGGTCGGTTAAAGTATGGCTTCTTCAAACTCCCAACCAACGTTAATTGAATATTGCGAGCACCCTTCCTTGCTTAGGACATCGGGTACTCAAAGGAGAAGTACGTTGGGGGGACACTATGGAGATAACCAGTGAATATTGTCATACTTAAGGATATTGGGACTGGACCGAGGACATATTGGCTAGGAGTGCACAATCCTTGAAGGCAGCCAAAATATATGATGCTGTTTATGCTTCACTGTTTACATATGATCGAAATTCGAATATATTACAGGCATTCTTTGAGGCTTGGTGTCCAACTACCAACCACATTGCTTACTTCTGTTGGAGAGCTATCCATATCCCTTTGGGATTTATACAAAATTGGAGGTCTTCCTATCGGAGGCCTTCCTTATGAAGAGGTAGTGCCCGAAGCGAAGGAGCTTATAGGTGTTGATGAAAAGAATGAGAGATTTATCCCTCATTCTTGTGAATTCTTATTTGTAGCTTTCCAACATCTTCAAGAAGGAGAGACTTCTAATCCGAGAGTTCCTCTAAGCAAGTGGATAAAGTTTTGGTGCAAAAGGGTATTAAGATATGAGTCAGCTCCACCGAGAAAGGAGGAAAAATCTGCTCGCTTGAAGTCAACCCATAACCCAACTGGGACTATTCCAAATGCAGCAAAGTGGTCAAGCACAGATGATGCCATATTTTCTACACTTGGAATGAAGTATGAACATAGGACTGATACATATTTGGCAGCGTTCCTATCATGTTAGTTGTGCACTTTTGTATTTTCCTTTAAGGATGGATATTTTATTCGCCCGGGAACTTTTAGAGTAGAATCCATGATGGCGGATAAGCAAACTTTCAATCTTGTAGTTCCATTCCTATCAAGCATTTATAATGGTCTCAACAGAGTCTATAAATCTTCGCAGCTTAAGCAACTCAGAATTTCCTTTCCTATTCATTATGTGTATGGTTGGCTTGCTTACTATTTTAAGACACATTTTCCACTTTATAATGGACCATCTATTTCATTAATGACGACATATTTCGGAGAAGGTGGGGCAAAGTACTTTGATGAGAGCTTGCCAGAAAGCGTATCTATCAAGGGGACACTGCTATTTGGAATTCAACTATGCCAAACAAGTCTAGTCCTTGTTATTTTGTAGATGATGATAAGAATGAAAATTCAGAGATAAGCTACTTCATGAGCCTCCATTTTAGCTTACTCCCTTTTAGATATGGAGGTTCATTCATACTTGAGCCATACAGTCTACACCGATTTAGCCATTAGATTGGGTTTTACATGGGCCTTCCTGGAATCTTGGAAAACGATATTCGTAGTGCTTTACTAGATGAAGGCCTTAAATTTCATCGAATTTGTGTATTGCATGGTTCTATGTCAAAAGCAACTTTCCCTAAAGCCACACCTAATGCGTGAAGACATTTATCCACTCCATATAAATCTTGGTGGGACAAAGGTCATGGATACTTTCTTGAAGTTAACTTGCAATATTTGGTGAACGCCATAGGTCCTATTGTCGACATTCCCCAAGAATATGGTGAGGAGGTCCCAGATGTGGTTAAAGCTTCTGTTTTGAAACCTAAGGCAGTCATTCCATTCAGGGTTAGGGGACCTCTACATGCAGAAACTCAAAAAGAGGAGTCGCCTGTCCTGACTCAGCAGGCTTTCAATAAACGACCACCTCAATATGAGAGCGAGAGTAGTCATGGAGATCATTGTTGGAAGAAGGTAAAACTATCCTCGGCAAAGATAGGTGATTCTAACACCCATGTGGAGATTCTTTCTAGTTCATCGAAGACTCCGCCAGCTATCGAGAAGGTAATGACAACTCTTTTACCATTTCACAACATATGCATTGCCTTTATATACCCCTCATATTATGTTTTTCTTTGTAGGTGTGGCCAAACCATGTCCAAATTTTAGAAGATCCTCATCAAAGTAAGCCACAAGATAGTAGCGAGTCTGTAGTAGGTCCAGTCTCAAGGGAGTTATTTTTGTCATCCAAAGAGGTTACTTCTAACTCTGGCGGTAAAGTCAAAGCAAATATGGAGTCAAACCTTTCCCGACAACCAGCAATAACCATGTCTATTTTTGATGGCAAGAAGGTCGTTTCAGAGCTTAAAAAAGAATTTATCATGAAGGCTTGGGCTAGTATCCGTACCAAACTTGTAGGCCTTACTCCGAATCGTGCTTCTTCTATCCAAGATAACTTCAAAATTATACTCAATGACATGAGTGGAATGGGGGCAGATATTTCCCCCTTGTAGGATTTATTGGGGTCTTTCTTTGGAATGGCGACTTTCAATGACCAAGCACGATCCGTCCTTGTTAATAAGACCACAACAATTAAATAGTCAGAGCCATATTTAAAAGCCAAAGAACATCTTGAGCTTGTATCGAGAGAGAGGAATGAGAAATCTGAAGAAGTTTCTGCCGCCTGCAAATCTCTTGAAAAGGCGAGAAAGAAGGTGAAGAATTTGAAAGCTCGTCGAGATGCTGCCAAGCAAAAAGCTTCAAAGATGGAATCCAAAGTTTTAGCTGCTGAAGAAGAGTTTTCCAAGTGTTCTGATGTCTCTCTTGCAACAACAAAAGCCTCAAAGGTCGTGGAGAAGAAGAAGCAAGTCTTAGAGGCTGCTTTACAAGATTTAGTCAATTATAAGCTATACTTAGATTAGCCTTAGGATATGTCTTCCTTCAAACCTTCTTGTTTCTTTATTTCACCCTTTTTATTGAGTAGTCGAATTTATTAGTCATAATGGAAACTCTTTTTTTTATATTGCACATTTATTTTACTATTTCCTTTGAATTCCAACCCCAAGAATTGCTTGCTTACTTTGATGCATTGATGTCGTCATATTAAGCTCTGGCTTTTGTCTTCTATAATTGTTGCCCATTGGCTTCATGTCTTTGTCTCACAACCCAGTTGGACTTACAACTTCAATTTGAAAGCCTTAAGAATTAAAGCTTTTAACTTTATAATTGATAATTGCACGTGTGGTAAATCTATGTCTCAACTGTATGCTTTGGGTATTCCAAATCCTATCGAAAGAGCTTCCTTTTCTTTTGATGGGTTGCCCCCATTGAGCCATAAGTATTTGACATAATTCCAACACTTAATTACGATGCATGCAGACTTGACTTTCATATTTGGACACTTATGCAATTGAACTCAGAATGAAATTCCAAGCACCTACGTACCTCAGTAAAGAGGATCAAGTCACAATGTAGTTCTGGGTGTTTTTTTTTGCCCTAGGCCGCCTCTTTCGAGGTTTTCAACCTAGCAGACATTTATTTGATTTTTTTATGTGTGTGTGAGCCGTTCACAATTTATACTCTTGCCGGCCAGGAGTGGACATGCAGTTTATACTTGTGCCTTAAGGAGTGTCATATTTCTTCAAGGATAGTACTTCTTCTAAAACTTGGCGTTTAGTACTTCTTTAAAAACTTGGCGTTGATGGGGATAACCCTCACGCCATCTGCATCGACAAGCTTGTAAGTACCATTTGAATATGCCTCTTATATGACATATGATCCATCCCACTTTGGGGTGAATTTGTCCCCAGACTTATGAAAAGTAATAATGGGCCTTCTTACTGTAAGAACTTAATCTCCAACTTGGAATCACCTCAAGCGAACCTTTTTGTTGAAAGAACGACGTAGCCGGGATTAATAGCATTCAAGATTTTATTGAGCCTCCAGCCTTTTCTCATCAAGAGCTTCTAACTTCGCAAGACGCAACTTAACATTTTCTTCATCGGTGAGCACTTCTTTAATAGCCAGTCTCAAAGAAGGTATTTGACGCTCAAGTGGCAGGACTGCTTTAACTTCAAAAGAAAGTGAGTATGGGGTTGCTTGCGTTAGTGTACGGTAAGTTGTCCTATACGCCCATAAAGCTTCTTCCATTCGCTCATGCCAGTCTCATTTGGATTTGGAGAAGACTTTTTTCAACAAGTTGCATAAAGTCTTGTTGAAGGCTTCAGCTAGACCATTGGCGGCAACATGATACATTAAAGACTTGTGCTACTTGAAGCCACAGAGGTCACAGATCTTGTTCATCAACTTGTTATCAAATGGTTTGCTGTTGTCAGTTATTATGTACTGAGGAATTCCAAAATGGTAGATGATATTTACTCGAATGAAGTTTGCAACATTTTCTTTCTTTACTTCCTTGAGAGCAACAACTTCTGCCCACTTTGAGAAGTAATCTATTGCGGTATAAGTGTCCACCAGAAGACTTTGGTAGTGGAACAACAACATCCACTCCCCAAGCATTGAATGGCCAAGACGCTACAGTTGGATGTAGTACTTCTGGAGGTTGATGTATGAAATTTGCATGGAATTGGCAAGCTTTGCATCTTCTAGCATAGTCCAAGCAATCTTTAACCATCGTTGGCCAATAATATCCCATCCTTTTAATATAAAAATGGAGCTTCGGTCCAGACTGATATGATCCACAAACTCCCGAGTGCGTTTCTTGCTAAGCTTGAATTGCTTCTTCCTCTCCCAAACACCGTAAGAGTACTCCTTCAAATGATCTTCTGTATAGTGTGTCCTTGTAGTAAAGGAAGCGAGGTGAACGACGATGAATGTCAGTCTTTATCCTTGGATTTTCTGGAATTATCCCATAACTTACGTAATAAATGATAAGTTGTCGCCAATCTTCATTTACAGCTTCAGACATGGCAACGAGGTATTCAACTTTGTTTTCCACATCCTCATCTGACGGTGGTACTACCCATTCTTGGCGGACAATAACTTGGGTCTGAGTTATAAGAGTCAGGGTTGAAGGGCATCAGCTTGCTTATTTTCTGTCCTTGGCACATGTTGGAGGGTTACTTCTCCAAGCCACCCCATCAATTTTTGTGCATAATCATGATATGGTCATAGCTCAGGCTTTTTGACTTCATAGCTTCCCAAAAGCTGCTTGATCACCAACTGGGAGTCACCAAAGACTCGTAATTGCAGTTGTTTCATATCAACTGCCATCTCAAGTCCAAGTATTAAAGCTTGATATTTAGAAACATTATTAGAGCAATGATTTCTTAGGGTAAAAGAGTATGATATGACCTCTTCTTGTGAAGTGACGAACACCACACCGACACCAGCTCCATCTCGATGTGCGACACCATTAAAGTACATCTTCCATGGGGGTCTAGCTTCAATTACTATTACATCTTCATCAGGAAGTTCATCGCTCAATTCCCAATCATTAGGTATTGGGTGGTCTGCCAAAAAATCAGCCAATGCTTATCCCTTGACAGCCTTTTGGGGAACATACACAATCTCAAACTGTTGAAATTGAAGGTACCATCTTGCAAGTCGATCACTAAGGACTGTTTTTAACTTTACAAACTTGATTGGGTTTGCCCTCGAGATAAGCCAAACAATATGATCCTGAAAGTAGTGCTTCATATTTTGAATCGAGAAAGCTAATGCCAAACATAACTTTTTAATTGGAGAGTACTTTAGCTCATTCAGCATCATCATCCTGCTCAAATAGTAAAGAGAGTTTTCCTTGCCTTCACTATTTTCTTGAGCTAGTAGTGCTCCAACTGACCTCTCTTGTGCCGCGATGTAGAGTATCAATGGTTTTTCAGGTATGGGTGCCGCAAGAACTGGTGGCTTCATTAAGTATGATTTGATACTCTCAAAGGCATTACTACAAGCTTGGTACCATTCAAAGGGAGTGTCCTTCTTCATGAGACGACTAAATGGTTGATATTTTTCGGCCAGGTTTGAGATGAACCTCCTTAAATATGCTAGCCTTACTTGAAGGCTTTTTAATTCATGAATATCTCGTGGCTTAGACATCTTTAAAATTTCATCAACCTTAGCTTGATCAATTTCAATTCCTCGATGTCACACAATGAAGCCAAGAAATTTTCCCGAAGTAACTCCAAAGACACACTTTAAAGGATTCATCCTAAGTTGATATCTTCGAAGCAACTCGAATACCATTCTTAGGTCTTTTAGGTGGTCACATCTCTATCTTGACTTCACCACTAGATCATCTACATAACATTCAACATTTTTATGGAGTAAGCCATCAAAGATGTTCTGCATAGACCTTTGATTAGTGGCGCCAGCGTTCTTTAAACCAAAAGGCATCACCTTATAACAATAAATACCTTTGGGCGTACAAAATGCAGTGAGTTCTTTATCCTTTGGTGCCATGCGGATTTGATTATAGCCGGACGAACCATCCATAAAGGACATTGCCTCATAACTAGTGGTAGCATCAATCATCAACTCTGGTATGGGAATTGAAAAGTCATCCTTAGGGCAGGTATTGTTGAGGTCTCGAAAGTCAACAAAAACTCGAATTTGGCCATTCTTCTTTCTTACTGGAACAATACTTGAAATCTACGTAGGATATTTGACTTCGTGAATAAAGCCAGCTTCAATGAGTTTGTTAACTTCATTTTCAATTAATGGAACCAACTATGGCCTAAAGCGCTTTTGGGCTTGCTTAACAGGACGAGCACCATTCTTGACCGCCAACTGATGGACCGCTACTTTTGGATCTAAGCCAGGCATTTCCTTATAGCTCCAGGCAAAGACATCCATATATTCTTTCAGTATGTCCATATAATCGATTTCCTCCTCTACTTCTAGAAACACACTCAAGTAAGTTGGTCTTGGTTCTTCATCGGTTCCAAGATTAACTTCCTTCAAGGGATCTATTGTGGCCTTTACTCCCTTTTTAAGTTGCGATGGAGCATCTCCATCATCTTCCTCCTCTTGAGGATCATCATCATTGATGGATATATGATATGAGGAGCCAACACTCTCTTAATCTTTTTTGCGTTGCTTAGTATAAACCATAGTATGCGTCTTTGCTTTTAACACCTCGTTACATGAAGCTACCAGTTCTGTCTGTCGCTTCATTCTAAAAGGAATCAAACTTTGAAAATCCTTCTGGATTTTAAATGAAGAGTGCAACATCATGCTTTGACACTTCTTTGACGCTTGTTATTTTTCTTCTTATTTATAGGACCCAACCTTTCGAACACAGAAGTTCTTGTGGTTGATTCTCTAAGTCGATCAAATACGGAGGATCTTTTGTTAGCGGCAGTGGATTCTTTTTCCACGGTGATGTAATTACTGACTGCCCTTCTTATGGAGATACGAATTAGAGGTGGCTACGTGTATCCTAGTCCTTCACGTGCTTTCCTGGTGTTACCCTCCGATGGAAGTTTTCCCAACCTTGATGGATCATTAGGATTGTATCCAGCCTTTACAAATAGCTTGTATGCATTTGGATCAAAGCCCTCTTTTGTACACTTTATAGGGAGTGCTATATCTGGTGGCAGATTTTGAGCCACAGATTCCCCAAGTGGCCTTGAGGATGGATTTATTGTGTCAATCTTCCTGAAAGGTAAAGTTAGCCCCTTTAGCATATTATCTTGGGCATCAGGTGAGTAATCTTCCTCTTTTTTTACCTTTGACACGTAGCGAAGAACAAGAGTTGCCTTCTTCTTCATAGGAGCGACACTTTCTTTATTCGAAGTGAAGAAAGGCTTCCTGTTGATGAATTTTTTGATAGTCACCGCGACCTTCTTAGATGCTTGATCGTCACACTTGGTCTTGGTGACATCTTTAATCCTTTTCTCATCTACGATATGATTCTTTAAGTAGACTTTTGCATCGGCAAAATATGACTCAGCTTCAGTGAATGGCTTGTCATCGGCGACTATCATTCTTTCCACTTCATTTTCGAGGTACTTCAAGCATTAATAGTAAGAGGATAAGATAATTCTATTCCCGTGCACCCAAGGCCTACCAAGCAATACATTGTATGAAGTTTTGGCATCGATCACATGCATCAATGGGTTTGATTGAAAATCATCCATACTAATCCCCAACTTGATACATCCCATGGACCTTTGGCCCCCTTGGTTGAAGCCTTGGATCGTTATATGACTTTCGTCCAGTTCGCTAGTAGCGATGCCAAGCTCCTTCATCGTATGGATAGACAGGATATTAAATCCAGATCCTTCATCTATCAAGATTCTATTGATCTTCTTTCCTAAAATTTGACCCACCATGTATATGGGATGGTTATGAAGGGTCTCACAAAGCAGAAGATCGTTATTTATAAATGTGATTTTTGTATCACACACATGTGCCTCTTCGCCAAGAGTTTCAGCCAACCTTTTGAAAGATGAAAGAACTTCCATAGGTAGATTCTCACCCTTTGTCCCCTCTTTGGCGGTATTAAAACAAGATGCTTCAAGGTTGACTTGGGCAGTCTTATTGCGGAACTAACTCGGTAAGAATTCCTCTAAAGTTATCGAACGTTGAGGTTTCTGATGGTGAAGCTCCGTCACCCTTGTCCTTTTTGGAAGTGCAACCAACTTCTGTTTCCTTAATTTCTTCAATATTTTCCTTTCGGTTGGCTGCTTGTACGTCTTCTTTTGCAGACTCATCTTCTTGCGTTTGCATCTAGTCACTAGAGTCCAACCTTCATCATCGTCTTCATCAATCGAAGACCTGTCAGGCTCTAATATCTCCTCATTATGCTCCTTGACACAAATTTTAACCGGGTCGAGCTAGCCAAAAGCGATAGAGATTTGATGAGAACTGGCTATCTCCTTGTCAAAGAAGATTTTCTTCTCTTTTGCCAGTTGCATAACTTTATCTTTAAAGATAAAGCATTTCTCCAGAGGGTGACTTATGAGCCTGTGATATTTGCAATAATTAGGGTCATTGGTCCTTTTGGCTTCGTTGGGATGCTTCATCTCTGGGAGTTCGATGAGCTTATGCTGGAGGATTTCATTGAAAATCTCAGCAACATTAGAATTAAGGAAGGGATATTCCTTTTCTTGCATCTTCTTTAACGTTTTCTGATTTGGACGTGCTCCAGAAGTCGTCTTTACACTTTGCTTCTTGCTCACCTTTGTGGTGACTTTCACAGGAGACACATCAACATTCATAGATTCTTTGTTATCATTTTTGGGGACAAACTTACCCCATCTCTTGGGTTCTTGCTTATCCTTTCCCTTTCGAGGGTCATGGATAGGCGCTCCTTCCTTTCCAGCAGAAGACATGCTCAACTCAATGTCGTGAGCACGAGTAGCTAACTCTTCAAAGGATTTTGGCTTAATGCCTTGCAAGATGTAGAGAAGCCCCCAGTGCATTTCTTGGATGCACTTCTCTATCGCTGAAGCTTCGCTGAGCCTATCTTTACAGTTTAGGCTAGCATTTCTCCATCGATTGATGAAGTCAATGACTGGTTCGTCCTTTCTTTGCCGAGTATTTGTGAGCTTTACCATGCTCACTGTACACCTTGTGCTATAAAAGTGATTCAGGAACTTATGTTCCAGTTGCTCTCAACTATCGATGGAGTTAGGCTCTAGATCCGTATACCAATCAAAGACGTTTCCCTTTAGGGAATGAACAAACTGTATGACAAGATAGTCACTGTAAGTTCTAGCATTATTACATGTCTCGACAAAGTGTGCGACATGTTGTTTTGGGTTACCTTTGCCCTCAAAATGTTGAAATTTGGGGGGTTGATAGCCAGCAGGTATTTTGAGGCTATCTATTCTTGCAGTGTAAGGCTTGGCATATGCAAGGGAAGACTTGGTGACAACATCATACTTGTCTTTAAGGGTCCCTTAAATAAATTCCCTCAATTGCCCAATCGGGATCATTCCCTAGCAGAAACTTGCACCTCTTTAGTCGATGGTGTTTGTTTCACAGGATTTTCTATCTCATGAACCTATGGAGCTTTTCCCGGCGCATGGATAAATTCTCCGTATATCAAGCCTTCCACCCTATCCACTATCTTATCAATCCTATCCTATTGATTCTGAACATAGTTGGTCAAGCCTTCAATTGCCTTTTTCATATTCGCAAGCTGCTCCTCCATAGACGAGACATCAGTTACCATTGCTTGCATGATCACAGGAGATGTTGGAGAGTAACACGAATTATCACATAAGTTGATCTTTAAAGTACTTAGCTTATGTGGTATAAGTGGATATGACACATTTATTGAACGACCATCGCTCTTGGCTCCAGAGTATTTGGAACCGGAATGCTCAAGTAGAGCTAGAGTCTTTTTCAGCGATTCGGCCACACTGCTTCCTCCTTCTGAAGCACTTGCATTGGACTTCATTCCTTTTGGGGTTGAAGATCCAAAAATTGGAGTTGGCGCGGACGACACTGGATGTGTTTGTTGTCCTATCAAGCTTGCCTTGCTCCTTGTGACAGCTCCTAAGGTTCCGAAAATAACACCAAGGATGTTTTCTATTCCAACAGAGAACTTTGAGTCAGCAGCCTTGGAAGCAGTTGATTGAGAGTTGACCTTTTTGGAAGTCATTTCATTGTTCTTAAACTTTGAAGTATGAAAAGTTGTGATGAGAGGTAGAGATTGTCCCACTGGGTGTGCCAGAATTTGTTGGACAATAAAATTTTGAGACCGAAAAATAAATAATTCTAGACAAGAAAATATTGCAACAATCAATTTTATTGATTTCAATGCGAGTGTTACAATCTCTATGAATCCTCTGATTCACCTTTTCAAATATAAATTCAAGGGCTTGAAGCTTAATCTTGAATTTGAACTTGATTTGTTGGACTTGAGGGACTTGATCTTGACTTGTGCTTGAATTCAAGGGTTTTTAAGGTTGTTCTTGAATATAGCGGTCTAGATCTTGAATCTTGATGAACTTGATTTGAATGCCTGAGCTTTTTAGAGAAATTATGACGTTTGATCCACGAACTTTCTCTTGCTACTTGTTAGAATTCTGGGGTCCCTTTTCTGAATTATGAGACCCCTATTTATAGTTGTAGGAAAGGAAGAGTCATGATGAATATGGACATCCTTTGACCAATCAGATTTAAGTGATGTGACGTCTTTTTATGGGCTTTTATTTCATGGGCCTGCTGTATTATTTTGACATGTGACACGGTCCTATTGGCTCATTCACTTGACTTGACATGCCATGTCATTTGACACGTGGCACTTATTTGGGCCTCTAGAATATGACAATATCTTGGGCTTAGTAAAGTGGGCTCATCATTTGTAACCCAAATTAATGGACGAACCCAATAGATATTGGGTCTTATTTAAATCCCTACACATTTGAACTTAAATAATTAATTCAATTATATTAATCCGCAATATTCATTTGGGACTAATATATTTTGAATTTAATGTAATTCAAATTTTGTACGAATTTAAATTTAATAAAATTGCATCACCCACACGATGCTTTCATTTTCTCTTTATGAATTTTGAATTGAATTCATGTTTAGCTGAATTAAATCCTTATTACCACTTGAAAATTAATTTTGGGAAAATAATTAAAACCACAAAAAACTTGGACTTGTTTGTAAGTCAACAATTAATACAATTATTTACTCTTCTTATATTCATAAATGGTAAAATCATCAAATATGATATTCATATAATCTTTCTACATGGTATAGTTTAATAAATATAATAATCTAAAACCAAATTGTAGATATCTTAAAGTCAAAAAAAAGGAAAAAAGAACAAGTATAAAAAGGTGGCCCAAATCAAGAGTTCATCACCCCCCTAAAAAATATTATCGTGTAGTTTTCAAATTAAATTATCTATTTGCAAATGGCCAAAAAATTCTTGCTTTACTTCTTGTCCTCTTTGTTGCTATTGCATCAGGTAAACCTCTTTCTGATTGCTTTGATAATATTTTCTTTTTAAGCAAAAGATCTATCGAAAATTATTTTTTAATTTTATAAAAATTAATATAAAATTTACGTATATTCTATCCTCCGTGCTGAAAATATGGTACTAGATTCTAATTATGGAATGATCACACCAAGAGCCGTTCGACTATTGATTATTTTTAGTTTATTCCAGAAAATTATTTATTTTATTCAAAATAAATTATTTGGCCATAAAAATACTAAACGCGGAATGACTACGTTGGGGGCCGTTTGGAATGACTACACCAGAGGTCGTACGGTTGTGAAAAAGTTATTCCGGGATAATTAATCTCGGGATTAGTTATCCCGCTATGTATTTGGGATAATTTATCCCATTATGATGATACAACAGTGGGATAAATAATTTCGGTACTAACTAATACCTCATATCAAACATGAGATAAAATAATCTTTTTAATACCGAGACTATTTATCTCTTGCATCTTACACCGAAGTTGTATTTGAGATTTAGAAAACAACCCAAATACCTGTTTTCACTAAAATTTTTTTAACCCTTCTCCCCCGAAAAATCCAAAATTTTATTTTCATAATATTTTATGTTTTTTTTTTAAATAAAATTTGAATTTTTATTGCAAATTATGACGAGCATAATTCCAACTCCAACTTCTAACTTTAAAAATTTCTAATAAAGTAAATATTGTTTTTTTGCTGTTGTACTTGTTCGCTTTACAATATTACAATAAGTATATTCTTCTTTTGGCTTGCTTGTTATATTTAATAATTTTAATTTTTATGAATGCAGATAAGATAATTGTTCCAATGGTATATGGAATTATTGATGAATGCAGAGTTTATATTTATATTGGTGTTAATATTTGCACCCCTACTAAAAATGAACTATGTATGCCAGCATGTGTTAAATATGCAGATGTCTCTGGTATTCAATCTACAACGTGTATGTTACGCAATGATGGTACTATGTATTGTGAATGTGTAAGATTATGTTAATTGACGAGAAAAATAAATTTTATATTGTATGAGTGAAGTTTTATAAGAATTTATGTAATCTATAATATGAAATAAAATCGTATTCTTTTTAGAAAACATTATATGTGTGTGTTATGCAGCAGTGGTACTTCATTTTGCGTATGTGTATAGTTATGATAATCAATGAGAAAAGTGAATTTCATATGAGTGAAGTTTCATAAGAATCTATGTAATCTACAATATGAAATAAAATCGTATATTTTTTAGAAAGTATTATATATATATATATTTGTGTGTGTGTTATGCAGCGATGATATACTTCATTTTGCAAATGTGTATAGTACCGTTAATCAACGAGAAAAATAAATTTCATATTATATGAGTGAAGTTTTATATAAGAATTTCATATTATATAAGAATCTATATAATCTAAAATAAAATCGTATATTTTTTAGAAAATATTATGTGTGTGTATGTTACGCAACAATGATACTTCATTTTGCGAAGATAGACGGTTCTGCTAATGAACGAGAAAATAAATTTCATATTGTACGAGTGAAGTTTTAAAAATCTATGTAATCTACAATATGAAAATAAAATTGTTTCTTTAGAAAATATTATATGTTTATATATATATATATATGTTACACAATGATGGTACTTCATTTTATGAATGTAGATGATTCTGTTAATTAACGAGAAAAACAAATTTCATATTGTACGAGTGAAGTTTTATAAGAATTTATATAATCTACAATATGAAATAAAATTATTATTATTATTTTTTAGAAAACATTATATGTGTCTATATATGTTACGCAACGATGGTATTTCATTTTACAAATGTGGGTGGTTATGCTATTCAATGAAAAAAATAAATTTCATATTGTACGAGCGAAATTTTATAAGAATTTTGTGTAATCTACAATATGAAAATAAAATAGTTATTTTTTATTAAAAAAGAAAATATTATATGTATCTATATATGTTATGCAACGATGTTACTTCATTTTGCAAATATAGATGGTTCTACTGACTAATGAAAACGATGCATTTCATAATTTAAAAAATATTGAGAAAAGACATTCAATCCCCCTTAACTTGTCGCCAAAATTTACTTTAAACCCTAAACTAATCGGACAATTATATATCCTCCTTAATAACTTTCAAGTGAATTAAATACCCCTCTAAAAATATATTACCACTCTCACAAAGGGAGGTGCACTACACACGTGCCCACGTTACTACCACATAAATATTTATTTAAAAAATGATCCCACACACACATATATATATAGTAAAAATAATAAAAATAAAAAAGAAAATCCCGCCAACATTATATTCCAAGACACTACATTTTTATAACTCGTCGTTTCAAAGAACCTTTCAGCATAATCGAAAGCCTCACATTTCACATAAAGATCAAGTATAGCATTCTCCAAAGCAACATCCTAATCAACCGCTGCAACATTAGTAACAATCCAGCCATGTATGGACTTACCTAATCGAAGCCCGTTGCTAACACTAGAACAACAACACTTGAGAACACTAGATAAAGTGGACTCATTAGGAATAACAAATCCTCCTTTTGCATCTTAATAAACAACAACAATGCACTTACGCTACTCCCAAATTGAGCAAAACCTGAAATGAGTATCGTCCAGGTACGGACATCTCTTTGAGGAATTTCATCAAACAGCTTCTGGGCAGAAGCTAATTGATTACTTTTTGCATAAAGATTCAAAACCTTCAATTTCATCAAGAGTTTAAGTTCTATGCACCGTCAGTGCATAAAATATTCTACACTATCACTTAATTTGACCTGCTATTGTAGGTTACCCAATTATTTACATAAAAATTTCAAAAAAAATAATTAAGTAACCTGCAATAACAAGTCAAGTTTACTTGATAGTGTAGAATATTTTGTACACCGACGGTGCACAAAACTTAAATTCTTTCATCAAATAGCTTCTGGGTAGAACCTCCAATTTTTTTTTTCATTTTTCCCATTAACACCATCAGAGAACAACCATGAACACACTAATTTAAAGTTTTTTCTCTGTTAAAACATTATTTCAACCTTCACTTCAAAATCCTTGCAAATTCAGTTTATTATTATTATGCAAACCGAAAAAAAAGATAAACTAAAATGAAGATTTTTTGCAAGAATTAGATGAAGTATAAATTGTTTAATCTTATTGAAATTCAGCTTTATTTTCAGCTTTGTATTTGTTGGTAGAGTTTTTTCAGAAATATATATTGAAGGAAGACTTAGAAGGTTGAAGAAAAGGTATAAGGAAGATGATGATGATGGTGGGGTGGGGGTGATGGGAACGGGGGGAGGGTAACGAAGAAGATGGTTTCTTATATATATATATATATATAAATATATATATACACACACACAACAACAACAACAACAACAACAAACTCAGTGTATTTCCACATAGTGAGGTCTGGGAAGGATAAGATGTACGTAGTTCATACCACTACTTTCAGAGAAGTAACAAGGTTGTTTCCGATAGACCCCCGGCTTAAGACAAAAAATAGTAAACAAGTTCGTAAGAAAGTATGAAACAAGATGGCATAACAGGAACAAAAAATAGTAGTAAATCCGTAATTAAGCATGAAACAGGATGGCATAACAGAAATAAGATGAACCAGCTGCACCCCCTACCCCCATACTCTCCTATACGCAACTCCAACCTATGGACATAGCCCTAGGACTACCAACACGGATACACCAAAGCTCTCCTAATTACTGACTACGACCCACCCATATGCCCTAGCCTTCTATCCAAATTGTCGTCCTCCAAATCTTCCTATCTAGGGTTATGTCCTTAGTAAGCTGTAACTGCTCCATGTCACGTCTAATTACCTCTCTCTAGTATTTATTCAGCCTAACCCTACCCCGCCTGAAACTATCCAAATCTATCCTCTCACACCTACAAACTGGGGCATTCGTGCCTCTCCCCATTATGTGATTGAACCATCTCAACCGGCCTTCCCATAACTTGTCCTCCACCGAAACCACTCCAACCTTCTTTCAGATATTCTCACCCACAATCCAACACAATATCTGCATTTCCGCCACCTTTAATTTTTGAATATGAGAGTTTTTGACTCGCCAACACTCCGCTCCATACAACATGGTTGGACGGACTGCCACCTTGTAGAATTTGTCTTTAAGCTTGGGCGGTACTTTCTTAACGCATAACACTCCCGAGGCGAGTTTCCACTTTATCCATCCTGCCCCAATACGATGGGAGACATCTTCATCAATCTCACTATTCCCTTGAATCATAGACCCAAGATACTTAAGACTATCCCTATTACAAACAACCTGGGAATCCAACCTTACCACTACCTCATTCTCCGGCCTCAAGTCATTAAACTTGCATTTCGTATACTCTGTCTTGATCCTACTTAACCTGAACCCTTTATACTTAAGGGTCTGTCTCCAAATATTTAACTTATCATTCACACCCCCTCTCGTCTCGTCAATCAAAACTATATCATCTGCAAAAAGCATACACCAAGGCACCTCTCATTGAATATGCTGCGTCAACACATCCATCACAAATGAAAACAAAAATGAGCTAAGATTAGATCCCTGATGCAACCCTGTCAGGATAGGGAAATGCTTTGAATCTCCCCCCGCCGTCCTCACCTGAGTCTTTGCTCCATCATACATGTCCTTAATCGTTCTGATATACGCCACCGGGGACCCACTCACCTCTAAGCATCTCCAAAGAACCTCCCTAGGGACTTTGTCAAATGCCTTCTCTAAGTCGATAAACATCATATGCAGATCCTTCTTTCTTTCCTTATACTGCTCTACCAATCTCCGCACCAGATGAATAGCCTCTATCATCGACCAACTGGGCATAAACCCAAATTAATTCTCTGAAATAGACACTATCCTCCTCAATCTTCGCTCGGCCACTCTTTTTCAAATCTTCATAGTGTGACTCAACAACTTAATACCCCTATAGTTGTTGCAACTCTGGATGTCACCCTTATTCTTATACAAAAGAATCATAGTACTCCATCTCTAAGCCTCGAAAAATTTTGCAGTTTTGAAAATGCCGTTAAATAAATTAGTCAACCACTTTAAACCAGCCTCGCTTGTAAACTTTTAAAAATTCACCGGAATCTCGTCAGGCCCCGTCGCCCTACCCCTTCGCATCCTGCAAATAGCCTCTTTGACCTCCTCCACCTTAAAACATCCACGGTAACTGAAAATACGACACTCCTCTGCGTGTTCCAGCTTCCCTAACACAATGTCTCTGTCCCCCTCATCATTCAAGAGTGTATGAAAATACGACTGCCATCTTTTCTTAATTTGAACGTTCTCCACCAACACTCTACCATACTCCCCCTTAATGCACTTCACTTGATCAAGATCACGACTCTTCCTCTCCCTACCCTTAGCAAGCCTATACAACCTTTTTTCCCCGCTTCTCTCCTCTAACCCCGGATACAGGCTCTCAAATGCTGCCGTCTTAGCAGCCGTAACTGCTAACTTAGCCTCTTTCCTAGCTAACTTGTACTCCTCTCTATTTACCTAAAAGGTGGGCCCCAACTTTTTTTAACATTCTTTTGGCTATTTATGCGTTGACTTTTTAAAAATTTACCACGTCAGTAGATAGAGTGGTAAAAAATTCACTTAAAAGTCGTTAAGGGGTATATAATTACCCGTATAGTTTAGGGTCTAAAGTAAGTTTTGACGACAAGTTCAAGGGTGATATGATGTCTTTTCTCAAAAATAGTATATGCATCTTATCTATATATGTCATGCAGCGATGATACTTCATTTTGTAAATGTAGATGGTTCTACTGACCAACGAAAAAGACAAATTTCATATGGAAAATATTATATGTATCTATATATGTTATGCAACGATGATACTTCATTTTGAGAATGTAAATAATTCTACTGACCAACGAAAAAGACAAATTTCATATGAAAAATATTACTATATGCATTTACTATATATATATATATATATATATATATATATATGTTATTAGGGGTGTTCATGGGTCGGTTATTGGTCAAAATCATAACCAAATTAACTTAGTCGATTTTTAATTTCTAAAACCAAATCAAACCAAACGAAAAAATAACTGTCTGTTTGGTTCTTGTCAGTTTAGTTCGTTTTTTCGATTTATAACTTTAGCTAATGATAAAAGTTGAAAATTAAAAAATATAAATCCAATCTAACATATGAGATGTTAACCGAGTGTTGTATCTCAACCTTGAAACTAAGATGTTAACTGAATGTTATACTTCAGCAAAGCTATGAACACACCATATGAGTGCTTCTAAAAAAATATTTTAAAACTACATTTAATAGAATGATATGATAAACCCCCCAAAAGGTGAACACATAAACTTCTTGCTCAATAAGGTTCAAAAAGAAAGTTAAAATTAATAATTGTCTATAGTCAAATGAATCTCATATATAAATTTCAATATACAACAAGATATTATTTTCACAATTTGTATCATTTGTCATTCAAAGTGCGAAATTCACTTGGAATCTCATAAGGTACTATCAACTAGATGAAGAAATAACTTAATGTGTTACGACTAAAGTTAAATCATGATTAAAATATAAAATGTAACAAATATTTATATTGTATTATGAATAATACATAAATAATTATAATAATATATATATATATATCGGTTCGGTTTGGTTATTTTGTCGGTTATTTTAGAGTAAAACCAAACTAAACCAAATTAGTATTGATTTTTTTAAATTTAAAATCAAACCAAATCAAACCTAACCAAATATCAATTTTTTTAATCGATTTGAATTGGATCGCGGTTCGATTTGGTTAAAAACCAAACCATGAACACCCCTATATGTTATCCCTTGAAACATTGACGCATGGGCATTTTGAATATTTCATATTTCTCCTTTATAGTATAATTTAAATAAGGGAAAAGGGGTAAACGTACCTTTCGATTTTGCTATTTAAAGCTAATGTATCATTCGTTAAATCAAAAATTGCCACTTGAGTTTTAAAAAATAAATTCAAAAAATAGTTTTTTTTCTTCCTCATTGGTCAGTGTTTCCATTTTCTCTTTATGAAATTTGAATCGAATACATGTTTAGCTGAATTAAATCCTTATTTTACCACTTGAAAATCAATTTTGGACTTTTTTGTAAAATAATTAGAACCACAAAAAACCTGGACTTCTTTGTAAAAGTCAAAAATTAATAGTTAGTACAATTATTTACTCTTCTTATGTTCATAAATGGTAAAATCATCAAATATAATATCCATTTAATCCTTCTACATGATATTTTAATAACATAATAATCTGTTACTAAAATGTAGATATCTCAATGTCAAAAAAGAAAAAAAAAGTACAGTATAAAAAGACAGCCCAAATCAAGAATTCATCAACCCAAAAAGAAAAAAAAAAGTTATCATTGTTGTAAATAAGTATCCTGAAATATACTATAACGAAAGGGGAGATGAGAGACCTATAGATATAAGAGAAGATTTTATTTTCTCTACTTTTGTGTGTATTTACAATGGAGTAAGGAGTGCCTTTTATAGGTAATAGTATGTGAATGATATACACAAGAGTAATCACTTCATTACATGCTCTAACATTATGTGTAGTAGGTGTAGTATGTGAAGTATGGTATGTGAACATCCACAAAATAAGTAAATTATTTACAATACTCCCCTTTGGATGTTCATGTCAAAGAGAAATTCTAAAGAAAATAAGATATACATAACGGTTTGTAATACGCCTTATTTGTTACCTCATTAAAAACCTTACCAGAAAAATCCAGTGGGACAAAACCTTGGTGAAGGGAAAAAGAGTGCAGCGCGTATTTACTCCCCCTGATAAAAACATCACTTAATATCTAGGAGACGACGCATCCCAATCTTGTGTCTCAACTTCTCAAAGGTTGATGTAGACAATGCTTTAGTGAACATATCTGCTAGGTTATCGTTTGAACGAACTTGTTGAACATTTATTTCACCCCTCTTTTGAAGATCATGAGTAAAGAATAATTTTGGTGAAATGTGTTATGTTCTGTCTCCGTTGATGTATCCTCCTCTTAATTGAGCTATGCATGCGGTGTTGTCTTCATACAATATTGTTGAAATATTCTTCTTCAAAGTAAGACCACATATTTTCTGAATGTGTTGAGTTATTAACCTCAACCAAACACATTCTCACCCTTGCTTCATGAATGACTATTATCTCTGCATGATTTGAAGATGTAGTAATCATGGTTTGTTTTGTTGAACGCCATGATATAGCTGTACCTCCATATGTAAAACAAATAACCTATCTGAGATTGACCTTTATGAGAGTCAGACAAATATCCTGCATCTGATAACGAATTAATTATGAATCGGACTTATTTGAATAAAATAGTCCCATATCAAATGTTCTTCGGAGGTATCTGAATGTATGCTTAATACCATTCCAATATCTTCATGTCGGAGAAGAACTAAATCTTGCTAATAAATTTATAGCAAAAGATATATCTGATCGTAAATTACTAGCAAGATACATTAATGCCCCAATTGCACTAAGATATAGTACCTCAACACCAACAAGTTCTTTATTATTTTCATGAGGTCAAAATAGATCTTTATTAATATCAAGTGATCTCACAACCATTGGGATATTCAATGAATTTGCTTCCATATAAAATATCTTTAAAATATTTTCAGTATATGTGGATTGATGGACAAGTTTTCCATTTGTAAAATGTTTAATTTGTAAACCAAGACAATTTTGTCTTTCCGAGGTCTTTCATTTCAAATTCTTTTTTTAAACATTCTATTGCCTTTGGAAGCTCTTCAGGAGTTCCAATGATATTCAAATCATTAACATATACAACTATTATAACAAATTTAGATCCAAACCTTTTAATAAAGACACAAGGACATATTGAGTCATTTTTATACCCTTCTTTAAATAGGTATTCGCTAAGGCGATTATACCACATGAATCCTGATTGTTTTAATCCGTATAAGGATTTCTGAATCTTGATTGAACAATTTTCTCAAGAAGTTTTATATGCACCAGGAATTTTGAATCCTTCAGGAATTGTCATATAAATATCACTATTTAATGAGCCATATAAGTAGGCTGTGACAACGTCCAAAAGATGCATATCAACTTTTTCATGAACTGCCAAATTAATAAGATACCTGAAGGTGATTGTATCCACCACCGGAGAATATGTCTCCATATAATCAATGCCAGGTCTTTGCAAAAATTTTTATGCCACAAGTTGTGCTTTATATCTTACGACTTTATTTTTCTCATTTTGTTTTCGCACAAAAATCCATTTATTCCCCACTAGCTTTATACCTTCAGATGTTTGGAGTATAGGTCCAAAACTTTGCGTTTTTCAAGCGAATCCAATTCAATTTTGATTGCATCTTTTCATTTTGGCCAATCATTTCTTTGTCTACATTCTTCGACAGATTTTGGTTCAATATCCTCATCTTGTTGCATTAATTCATTAGCAATGTTATAAGCAAAAATATTATTGACAATTATATCATTTTGATTTCATATTTTTCTCGATGAGACATAACTGACCGAGAACTCTTTATTTTTATTATTTTCATTATTTTCAAATACCTGAACCTTTTCTGAGGTTTCATCAATTGTTATGTCTTACTGCTCTTCATGAGTAGCTTCCTCCATAATATGATTATTTTGATCATTTGCTCCTCTTCTTTTTTTGAGGATTTTATCTTTAGAACCGATTGGTCTACCACATTTTAAGTGTGGTTTAGACTCATTTACATTACTCAATTGTCCTATCTGGACATCAACTCGAATAGGAGCATTAACAGTTGGAATGTGAGATTTTGTAATTCTTGATAGGTCAGTGAATGCATCTGGCAATTGATTTGCAATGTTTTGCAAATAAATTATCCTTTGAACTTCTAGTTCACATTTATTTGTACCAGGATCTAAGTGAGATAATGATAATGCATTCCAGTCTATCTCCTTTACCAACTGCTTATTTTCTCCCCTAAATGTTGGATATATTGTTTCATCAAAATGACAATCAGCAAATCTTGCCGTAAATAAATCTCCAGTCATAGGTTCCAAATAATTTTATAATAGAAAGAGATTCATATCCAACATATATTCCCAATCTTCTTTGAGGACCCATTTTTGTGCATTGTGGTGGAGCAATTGGAACATATACCACACATCCAAAACTCTTAGATGAAAAATATTTGGCTCTTGACCTAAAATTAATTGTAACGGGGAGACTTTATGATAACTTGTGGGCCTTATACGCATAAGAGCTGCTGCATGCAAAATAGCATGACCCCATATCGAAATGGAAAGTTTTGTTCTCATAAGCATTGGTCTAACGATTGATTGGAGGCGTTTAATCAATGATTTTGCTAGACTATTTTGAGTATGAACATGGACAACTGGATGTTCAACTGTTATTCCAATTGATATATAATAATCATTAAAAGCCTGGAATGTAAATTCACCCGCATTATCAAGACGAATTATCTTTATTGTATAATCTAAAAATTATGCTCTTGATTTTATTATTTGAGCAAGTAATCTCTCAAATGCCAAATTATGAGTTAATAATAAACACACATGTGACCATATTGTAGATGCATCTATTAAAACCATATAATACTTAAATAGTCCACATGGAGGGTGAATGGGCCGACATATATCACCCTGTATACGTTCCAGAAATACAGGGGATTCAATTCCCACTTTCATTATTGATAGCCTAGTAATTAATTTGCCTTGAGAACATGCAACACGAGAGAATTCTTTAAATTGAAGAATCTTTTGGTTCTTCAATGAGTGTCCATATGAATTCTCAATTATTTTACGCATCATATTAGAATCGGGATGACCCAACCGGTCATGCCAAAAAATAAAACTGTTTGAATCAGTAAACTTTTGATTTATTATGGCATGTGTTTCAACAGTGCTAATACTTGTGTAGTATAAGCTGGAAGAAAGAACGGGTAATTTTTCAAGCATATATTTATTACCCGACATTATTGTAGTAATATAAAGATATTCAATTTTTTCATCATTTGTAGTCTCAATATGATTGCCATTTTGGCGAATGTCTTTGGAACTTAATAAGTTTCTTTGAGGCTTACTACAATATAATGCTTCATCAATCATCAAATTTGTTCCTTCGGAAAGTAATAAGTTAGCTTTTTCGGGGCCTTCAATTAATCTTATACTACCACATATAGTATTAACATTGGCTTCTTTCATCACCAAATAAGAGAAATATTTCTTATCTTTTAGTATAGTATGTGTGGTAGCACTATCTATAAGACATATATCATCGTAACTTATTTTGAATCCAATTGATGTTTGGGGAATTTTCATATTCTTCAAATAAAAAAATATATTGTAAGAAATTTGAAAAACTAACATAAGATATGTAGAAATTAGAAATATATGGTACTTTAATAAAACAGAAAAACATAATTGCAAACAAAAGAAAATAATAACTTTCTTTATAATTTATTCTCAACTAAGGTGATCAGTTCTTCAATTAATGTCCTCATAGAAATCTTCAACTTTCAAATAGGTAACATCTAAGAGGCCCTTAAAGTCATCAGCATTGTAAGTAAGATTTGCCTCAACATCATCATATGTATTTGATGGAGCTGCTTCATGATCATCACCTCGAAAGGTCAAATGTACTTTCACATCATTTTCTTTTGTTTTAAGGGAAGCTTGATAAATTTTGACAAAATGATCAGGCGTACGACAAATACGTGCCCAATGACCTTTCATACCACATCGGTGACAAATATTAACTTTACCCTTTGAAGTATTGTTTTGAGAACCTTTATTATTCTCTTGTTTATTTCCACCATTATGACGATAATTATTTTGTCCTCTGCCACGTCCTCGTCCATGTCCACGACCATGGCCTCGATCACGACCGCGATAATAATTTTACCTTATTTCAAGCTGATCATGTGCTGCTACAACATTCGCTTCAGGAAATGAAGAAGATCCAATGGGACGAGCTTCATGATTTTTCATTAACAAAGTATTATTCTGCTCTTCCACAAGTAGGCATGTAATCAATTCTGAATATTTTTTAAATCCCTTTTCACGATATTGTTGTTGTAGCAATACATTAGAAACATGAAAAGTGGAAAAAGTTTTCTCTAGTAAGTCCTCATCAGTGATGGTTTCTCCGCATAATCTTAAAATTGAACTTACTTTATAAATAGCAGAATTATACTCAACCACAGTTTTAAAATCTTGAAACCGAAAGTGTATCCAGTCATATTTAGCCTTTGGTAATATTGTCAATTTTAGATGGTGATATCGGTCCTTCAAGTTGGTCCACAATTCGAGTGGATCTTTCATAGTTAAATATTTAGTTTATAATCCTTCGTGGAGGAGATGGTGAAGAAAAATCATGGCTTTCACCTTATCTTGACAAGATGCGTTATTTTCTTGTTTGATAGTATCCCCAAGACCTCTAGCGTCAAGGTGATTTTCAGCATCAAAGACCCATGATAAATAATTCTTTTCGGTAATGTTCAGTGCCACAAACTCAAGTTTTGATAAATTTGACACAGTGAAACTATCATAAAAAAATTAATAAGTTAGATATAATGATATTTTCAAAATAAGATAACCATCTCAAATAAATTTAAATAGAATCATATATTGTTAATAGATTATTATCAAAAAGGTTGTTTCCTTTAGCAATTTATATTTGTATGTGTGTGTGTAGAGTCTGGAAACAAATAGTTACATAATAAATACTGTAAGACCCCGCAAAGTTTCATCATAGTTTGAAGCCTTAGAACGTGTCAAGTGAAGTACAATTTCGGCCCTAAAAGATTAAGAAGAAACTTCTCAAGTGATTGGTGTTTAAACCATATAGAATTTTCTTAAATTTGACTCTTTGTCATGTAGACCATTGAATTAGCTTTCCAATGATACCAATTTCGTCCAAATCCGGTATAGGGGTGAGAAGTTATGACCGTTTTACTGAGAGTTGTCGGAACCGCCCAGGTGCGAGGATAGGTTGATGGACCGTCGAGTGTGAAACGAACCATCGTAACCAAGGCAGTAACTTCCTTTTCTGGCCCAAGTGCGACGGCCAGGACGACGGCCAGTCAAAACTGTGACGGACCGTCGCTGAGACCGTCACCGCTGAGGCAGTGTGGCCTCATCCTAGCCAAACTAAATGGAGTATTATTTAGCACCGATTTGGGTAAGTTACTATAGTTTCTTACCCCAGAACTACGTGCCACCATAGGTTTGAGATTTTGGGCCTAAGACTGAGATGATTGGGCCCGAGGCCGAGATAAGTGATCACTGAGTTGAGGTTATACTCCTTGAAAAGAGTATGACGCATCTCCCCAATGTGAGGTTTCTTTCTTAGGAGGACAAGACGTTGGACTCCATGTAGCTTGCATGGTTTATGTCGGTTATGAGAACCTCCCTGAAGCTTTGAGATAAGTTATTTTCCTAAACTGAAGTATTTTCACTTGAGATAGAATGTTTTCCTTAAAGCTTTGAGATAAGTTATTTCCCTAAACTAAAGTATTTTCACTTGAGATAGAATGTTTTTCCTAAAGCCTGGAAATGAGATACTTTCTAAAGTAAATAAGCAGCTTTTGAGTACTTTCCAAAGAAGGAAGTAGTTTTCTCTATCAATAAGAGTTGATCATTAGTTTTTAAACTAAAGTTATGTGATTCCGAGTTCCAAGTATTGAGTTCAAAAGAGTTATGAGTTCTTGAGCATTAAAGAAGTTTTACTCTCCATGAGACATATGCAGGAGTTAAAAGTATTGCTTAAAGTTTCCTTTTGTCTTTGAGTAATGAGAATAAGAGAAGAGTACAGATTTCAAAGCTAAAGTATAATGACTCACGGATTTGTGTTACATGCTCCATTCTACATGATTTATGAGCTTTACATTCTATACTTATTCAAGCCATGTGAGTCATTACTTATTGCATTTATGATTTGATTAAAGAGTATTGATATTGTTTTATGTAAATGCATACACCCCCATATACTCAGTACATTCCCAAGTGCTAATCCACATATACATCTATGTGCTATATTGTCTTATAATATAGGTTTAGGTGCTCAGTCCCAGCCTCGTCAGTGATTTTTAGGTACCTTTGTCTACATTTATCCAGTGGTGAGTCCTCATGGTTCGAGGACCTATCTTCAGACTTTTCAGTTTTTGAGTGGTTATGTTATCGCTTTCAGTTTAGTTTAAGTTAATTGGGGACCTATCCCAACGGCTCTCTAGTTCATGAAGTAGTAGAGGCTTTGTCAGACTAGTTATCAGATTGTAGTTGCATTGAGATTTCCAGTATTGTGGTCATTTGGATCGAGTATTTTCTTCGTATTTCTTATCATTTGATATGACAGTGCCAGTGTTTGATATATTTCTTCTTAAATGAGTTATTATGAGAAGCGATAGGCTCAAGGGGTTAGCTTGGGGCTACTTGTATCCCTAAGCACCATGTGACGTATCGGGAGGTGATTTTGGGTCGTTACAAACTTGGTATCAGAGCTTAAGGTTTTAAAGAAGTCCTAGGAAGTCTGACAAGCTACGTTGAGTAGAGTCTTGATCATCGGTGTGTAGCGTGCCACATCTATGAGCAAGATGCTACAAGACATTTTAGGAAAAAGTTCCTTCTTTCTTTCAGATTCTATCGTGCCTACGATTGTCTCTCTCATCTAATAATTCATGCTCTTCTATTTTAGAAAATGCCTCCCCGAGGAGCGAACGCCCACAGAAATGATAATGAGCGACCCCAGCCTGTTGATCCCTTGAATGAGACAGTGTCTCATGCTGAGTTTCGGGTGGCCTTTCAAGCGTTAGCCCAAGCAGTCACCGTTAATGTTTGGTCCAATAATCAGGCCGCAATTGCAAATCAGCAGGGAGGTGCGGTAGCCACGGTTAGGACTCATGATTTCATGCGGATGAATCTGCCAGAGTTTTATGGGTCTAAAGCTGGCGAAGACCTACAGTTATACCTTGAGGAGGTGAGAAAGATCACAAAGGTGATGCATGTTTCTGAGGAAGAAAGTGTAGAATTGGCGTCTTATAGGTTGAAAGACATTGCGTATGACTGGGTTGTATCATGGAGGAAGGGTAAAGGTGAGGATGCTGCTCCTATAACTTGGCAGGTGTTCCAAGATGCATTTTTGGACAAGTTCTTTCCGCTTGAGACGAGGGAAGCAAAGATTGAGGAGTTTATGAACTTAAGGCAGGGCTCCATGACTGTTAAGGAGTACTTCTTGAAGTTCAACCAGTTGGCCAAGTATGCTTCTGATTTGATTTCTGACACCCAGGCTAGTATGAACAAGTTCATCATAGGTATTTCTGGGTTGGTGCTGAAAGGGTGTAAGACTGCGATGCTGCATAGGGATATGGATCTGCCTAGGTTGATGATGCATGCACAGCAGATAGAGGCGAATAAGATTAGAGAGAATGATAGAGTGAGGGGTAACACGAGGGCTAGATTTGAGCAGCATGTGTATAGTCAGCCTAGGTTCTATGAAGGGAACCACCCTCAGTTTCAGAGACGTCCGTCTATTCCAGCGCCTTCATCAGCTAGTGCTCTCGCACCTAGGGGCAGGCAGGAGCAAGGGAACAAGTCTTTTATGTCTAGGTCGCAGAACAGTGTTGGTAACAGGACCCGCTATCCTCCTTGCCCTAAGTATGGTATAGATCATCCCGGTAAGTGTTTCACAGATGTGAGGGGTTGCTTTGGTTGTGGAAAGCTGGGCCACAAACTTAGAAATTACCCGCATGCTAGTTAGGGGACCAGAGATGCCTGACCTCAGGCACCGGCTACTAGTGCACCAGCTCCTGTATCTCGTCTCGCCCATGCTCAAGGCGCTTCATCTAGCACTGCTGGTGGTCAGCGACAGAACAGATTCTATGCCTTACCGTTCAGTTAGGAGCAGGAGGACTCTCCCGATGTTGTTACTGGTATGCTCCGTGTCTTTTGCCTTGATGTTTATGTGTTATTGGACCCCGGGTCAAGTTTCTCTTATGTGACCCCGCTTGTAGCAGTGAACTTCAAAATGAGTCCCGAAAAGATCCCGGAGCCTTTCCTAGTTTCTACACTAGTAGGGGAGTCAGTTGTTGCTAAATAAGTGTATAGAGATGTTAAACTTACTGATTTGATAAAGTTAGACATGGTGGCCGATTTTGACCTTATTCTAGGTATGGATTGGCTTCATTCTTGTTATGCATCTATAGACTGTCGTACCCGTGTGGTCAAGTTTCAGTTTCTTGATGAACTAATTTTTGAGTGGTTCGGGAGTTCGGTATTTCCCAAGAGTCATTTTATCTCCTATCTCAAAGCCAAAAAACTAATATCCAAAGGTTAAATCTATCACCTAGTTAGAGTCAAAGACATTAAGTCCAAGGCTCAACTATTCAATCAGTCAACATTGTTAATGAGTTTCCAGATGTTTTTTCTGAAGATCTCTCAGGGGTACCTCCCGATAGAGAGGTAGAATTCGAGATTGACCTTCTTCCTACCACTCGGCCTATTTCTATTCTGCCATACTGTATGGCACCTGCAGAGCTTAAGAAGTTGAAAGAGCAACTCAAAGATCTTTTAGATAAAAGTTTCATAAGGCCCAGTATTTCTCCTTGGGGCGCACCTATTTTATTCGTGCGAAAAAAAGATGGTTCTTTGCGTATGTGCATTGACTATCGTCAGCTTAGCAAGGTCACAGTAAAAAATAAACATCCCCTTTCGAGAATTAATGACCTGTTTGATTAGTTGCAAGGTGCAAGTTATTTCTCCAAATATACCTTAGATCCGGCTATCACCAGCTTAAAGTGAAGGAATGTGATATTCCAAAGACAAGCTTCCGAACCCGCTATGGTTACTTTGAGTTTCTAGTCATGTCTTTCGGGCTAACCAATGCCCAAACAACCTTTATGGACCTCATAAATCGAGTGTTCAAGCAATATCTTGACATGTTTGTCATAGTGTTCATAGATGACATCCTTGTCTACTCCTGCAGTGAGCATGATTGTCGTGCCCTATTTCAAACCGGTCGAAAAAGCACGCGACGTATGGTGGCGTTAAATGACTCTTGGGTTTTGATCTTTCGAAAATGTTTAGAGATTCTGAGTAAGGATTTTGGTTACCCGAGGGGAAGGTGTTAGGCAACCCTCAGGGCCTATCCGGAGATAGTTCTTACGCTTAGTTTAGGAAAATGTTTGGGAGAACTTTTATTTTGTTATTTGCTAAAACGGTGGTAATTGCACATAGTTTATCAAACTTAAAGAAGACATGAGGTACATAAACACATCCTTATAATATACGAAAATAACGCAATTTACTATCAAAATACACCTGCAATATTTTTATAAAAATAATGAAAACGAAAAGTTAACATTAGCATTTTATTATACTAACAAAACTTGAAGTTTATAAATTTGACAAGAATATAAAGTTTCAAAATATATAAAGTTAAGGGTGTAAAAGAAATCATTTATGGGGCAAAAGAAAATATCATTTTAAAAGTACGTGAAAAATTGCTTTGTTTATAACAAAAAATTATTCATTTCGAAATTAGATTTCTACCAATGCATTTCTCACAAAAAAAAATTACAGTTTTTTTTTTTTTTATTGAAACACATTGACGCGTTAGTTTCGGGTAATAAAAGAAACCATGCAATTGTTTATTTACTTAAAAATTTTCAAAAATAGTATTTAAAGTAAAAGGGTGATAGAAATATTTACATATAACTATTCTTAGTGCAATTGATGATGATAATAATAATTTCACTTAAGAAGACAAATGGCAATACGAAATTTTGTATATGAGAATGTGTTACGTGTACCTTGCCATTTTTTGTAAAAGCTTTTTTTTTTTTGAATTTTTCCTTTTAATTAAATCTAGACAATTGAAAATAGTAAAAAAGGGGACAATAAAAGCCAAGTAAAGTGTTGATAAAATTTTGTCTATTCAAATGGGTTAATATTGATAAACAGTATCCCTAAGTGAAGTTTAAGTTTTAGCTATTCATGAAAAATAATATTAATTTTCGAAGAAAACGTAGAGATTGTGACGCTCGTAATTTTAAATAAATATTACAGGGGAAAGTAAATAATTAGTCTAATATTAATATGGCTAAAGTCCCTTTTATTTAAGAAGAAATCCTTTTAACTAGTCAAGCGTTAATTGCGAAAAAGGCGAGGACTTTAATTTATTTCAAAAGAAAATCGCAAACTCTAAATCAATATAAACACAATAAAAAACAAAATTTCAATAGCCAATGATAACTAATTACCGTTTCGAGTCTTAACAAAAATGACAACATAGCATGGATATTAAATAAAGAGAAGGGACTAAGAGATACTAGACTCCTAACGGGCTCGAGTTTTCAAGTATATGCAATCCCGAAGCTCTGAGATCCTTGTAGCAATTAACCCGATGTTGGATCAAAATGAGTTCCGTTGAAACTCCAACTCACGCGTTCACATAAAAAGATAAAAGGAAATAAGGACTAGTAACTAATTTAAGTGATATAAACGAGTAATGAAAATAATGCAATCGGTGACCATGTTGGTTGTGCAGTCCAAAGTAAATAAGATTGAATATGAACTCAAACAAATTTTGCATCCAACTGGAGCTATCATGCACATACAAACCAACAGTCCTCCCATGTTTCAAACTATCTAGCCAAAGTTATCATTTTTACCCAAGGGTAATTAAGAGCAACTCCCAATTTAAAAAAATTTTCTTTCAAAGAGCAGGAATATGACAATGTAAATTTTCTTTCCAAGACTTGCTTTGGTCAAAACAAGGCGGTAAACAACCCCCGGACAGATCCAAAAAAAAAAAAAGAAAAAATTGAAACACGACATTAAATTTTACTGCAGTCCGAGCCCGAAACAAAGAACACTAACACTAATATGATTTCGAATCCAAAATAACATAATCGCGTATTTACTGATCCAACACAACATAAAAAAATTCAGAATTAAAATCCATATCCATCCGTCGAGTAACAATTTAATCAATACAAAATTTAAACCACATCATGCCTATTGAGTGAGAACAAATAGCAACAAAATCAAACCGGTTGAAACCCGCACAGGGCCACACGTTCATATACCCATAATTTTGCGATCTGTAAAATAATATTTTCAAAATCAAAACTAATTTATCCATGCAGTCCAAAAAATGCAACGACACGAATTCTCACATTCAACAGAAAATAAAAAAGTGACGAAGAGAAAAAGTCGACAAAGAAACGAGAAGGGGTGAATTCGCACCTTTTTGGGCGCAGCAAACTTGGGCTTTTAACGTCAAGCTACTTCCCACGAAGAACTCAACTCAGAGCTTCGAATCCGTATCCACTTTGCTTTTGCTTCTATTCTCTCCCCTTTTCGATTTTGTTAAGCTCTCTTTTTCTCGAATTCACTTGCTTTCTTCTCCTCCCTCCATGGGTGAAGGAATACCCGTATATATAGCCAAATCCGGATTTGAAACCTCAAAAATAAAAAGAGGTGGGAAAATGAACTTGAATTTTAAAATCGGATCAAAGACTTCTCTCCCCATATCTCAACTTTTCAGAACTCTTAAATGATGGATTGAACCGTTTTAATTCATTTTCACCCATTCGGAACTGATTTTTCCTGCTGTTGGAGGATTCGCGAGCTGGAGTGTCTGATTTTGGTGAGATTTTCGTAGGGTAGTGGCAGGCGGCCAGCTAGCCATGGGAGTGCTACGGTTACGATTTTGGTATGAGGAAGAAGGGGAGAAAGAAAAAAGAGAAAAAAAAGGTTTTGGTTCTTGTGCTGATTTGGGAAAGAAGATGGGCAGAAGACAATGGTTTTTTTGTGGGAAAGGAACACTACCCGTGACTCTGTTTTGGCAGATGCATTATTTATTGCATTGGTTTGAAAAATATTGATTAATTTTGATCCGTCCTATCGATCTTAAAATAACATCTAAAATATATATATATATATATATATATATATATATATCAAAACCGATTATTTTGGTCTGTTCAATTTCGATCGAAGCAGTTCAAATTTCAATATATATAATATGTATATATATATAAACAAACATTTGAAAATTTGGGACCTTCGAATTAGAAATAAAAATTAACAGACTAGATTAATCTATGCTGATCGGGTGTTTTTGGATTGATTTTAATTCATCTGAGCTTTTGATCGAACAATCCTTATAGGTTCCCTCTTTAAAAAAAAGCGAAAATGAGAAAAGGAAAATATATTGTACGGATAAATATATGAAAAGTCGATTTTTAAAACGACTATTTTTTATCAGTTTGATATCTGATTGGACGGTTTTAATTTAATTTAAAGAGAAAAAGAAAAGAAAGAAAATAAATATATAAATAAATTAAATAAATAATGATAAATTATATATGCCTGTATAAATAAAAATAACTAGAAATTTTAGGATGCTTCGAATTTAAAATAAATCGACGAGTCTGATTAAATCGTATCTGCTGAGGCAGAATGACGAAGCGGGCATAGAAATCATACTGACTCGGGTTGATATCCAGGTTCTTGGGTATAATTTATAAAATAAGAGTTGGGTTCGGGTGAAAAATAAAATAAAAATAAAAAAGTTGGCTTATTATTAGCCCGAATAATTTTTTTCTATTGAAATTAAATTTATCGATGCTTCCTGATATTCTAAAAAATTATCTTTTAGTTTATAGACATAATTTGTACAAACATCTAATTTAATATTTTGCGACTTTTTTATTCACAAAATATGTATATATAAGAATATAATAATATACAATATATATATATAATAAAAATATATGTACGTCTTATAAAAAATATATTTTGTGTAATAAGAATATACCTATAAGGTCACAATACTTTCCAAAAATAAAGTTAGAAAAATGCGAATGAGACCACCAAAAGATATATATTTGCGATTTTGATGTCAAAAGTATTTAATTATATTCAATTAAAATAATTTTATAAATGAAAATAAATTTCCTTTTTGTTAAGACTTGTAGAAATAGAAACAAAAATATCAAATCCTATTTTAATTAATATTTTTTTTGAAAATTATTTAGGGCCAAGAAGTATCGAAAAAATAATTAAAGAAAAAAGGCAATTCAAAATTGGGGTGTCAGCAATGATCATGCAGATCACCTTAGAATTGTCTTGCAAGCTCTAAGATCAGTAGCTTTTCTGGGTCATATTGTTTCAGCCGAAGGCATTAGAGTTGATCCCCAAAAGACAGAAGCTGTTAGAAATTGGCCTAGACCTATCTCTCCATGTGATACTAGAAGTTTCTTGGGTTTAGCGGGCTATTACTGCCGTTTTGTTGAAGGTTTCTCTTCTATTGCGTTTCCTATGATCCGGTTGACCCAAAAGAAAGTTAAGTTCCAATGGTCAGATTCCTGTGAGAAGAGTTTTTAGGAGTTGAAGACTCGACTTACTTCAGCCCCTGTGTTGACTTGGCCTGATGGTACAGATGGTTTTGTGGTGTATTATGATGCCTCTATAATTGGTTTGGGTTGTGTGTTGAAGTAAAGAGGTAAGGTTATATCCTATGCCTTTAGACAGTTGAAGCTGCATGAAAAGAATTACCCCACCCATGATCTTGAGTTAGCTGCTATGGTCTTTGCTTTGAAAATCTGGAGACACTATCTTTATAGTGTCCATGTTGATGTGTTACTGATCATAAGAGCCTGTAGTATGTGCTTACTCAGAGGGAGTTAAATCTTAGGCAGATGAGGTGGTTGGAGTTGTTAAAAGACTATGATATGAGTGTGTTGTATCATTCGGGCAAGGCCAATGTAGTGGCGGATGCCCTTAGCAGATTGTGTATGGGTAGTGTTGCTCATGTAGAGGAAGGTAAGAAAGAGTTAGCTCATGATGTGCATTGTTTGGCTAGATTGGGTGTTAGGTTGCTTAATTCAGCTGAGGGAAGTACTTTGGTGCAGAGTAGTTCCGAATCCTCTTTAGTTTCGGAAGTAAAGAAGAAGCAAGATAAGGATCCTAGCATGGTCAGACTGAAGGAGCTAGTTAAGGACCAAAAGGTAGAGTTTTCTCCCAAGGGGGATATGGCATGTTGATATTGCAGGGTAGATTGTGTGTTCTGTGTGTTGATGATTTGAGGCAGAGGATTATGGTTGAAGCGCATGGCACGCGATATTCCATTCATCCCGGTGGAATGGTATGAAGAAGGATATAGCTGATTTCGTAGCAAAGTATGCACCGTGCCAACAGGTTAAGGTGGAGCACCAAAGACCTGGTGGTGTGATACAAGAGTTTAGAATAACCACTTGGAAGTGGGAGGTGGTGAATATGGACTTCGTGACTGGGTTACCTCTTTCGCGTCGTCATCATGATTCTATTTGGGTGGTTGTAGACAGGCTGACTAAGTCCGCACATTTCTTGTCCATGCATACATCTTATACAACTGAGGATTATGCTAGATTGTATATCCGAAAGTTAGTCAGGCTACACGGAGTTCCCTTGTCTATCATTTCGGATAAGGGTACTCAATTTACTTATTAGTTTTGGAGGGCGTTTTAGCAGGGTCTTGGTACCCAATTTCTTTTGAGTTCTTCTTTTCATCCGCAAATAGATTGTCAAGCTGAGAGGACCATTCAGACTCTAGAGGATATATTAAAGGCATGCGCTCTTGATTTCAAAGGTAGCTGAAATGAGCATTTGCCATTGATAGAGTTTTCCTATAACAATAGTTACAATGCTAGCATTGAGATGGAACCATTTGAGGCCTTGTTTGGTAGAAGATGTAGATCACCCATAGGGTAGTTTGAAGTGGGTGAAGCTGCTGTGATTGAGCCTGATGTAGTGTTTGAAGCTATGGTGAAAGTTAAGTTGATTAGAGAAAGGTTGAAGATAGCTTAGAGTCGTCAAAAGTCATATGCCGATGTGAGGAGAAGAGATATTGAATTTGACGTGGGTGATTTGGTGTACTTGAAAATTTCACCCATCAAAAGGGTGAAGAGGTTTGCAAACAGGGAAAGCTTAGTCCCCGTTATGTTGGCCCGTATAGGGTCTTGAGTCGTGTTGGTAAAGTAGCCTATAAGGTTGAGTTGCCTGCAGAGTTGTCAGCCGTTCATCCTATTTTTCATGTCTCAATGCTTAAAAAGCAAATTGGTGATTTTGTTGTAGTAGATCCCTCAGAGAGTGCTGATATTCAGAACAATCTTTCCTTCGATGAGATTTGTCACACCCCCTTTTTAAACTGAAAAAAGATTTATTTTAAGTTTCAAACGGGTTTTTATTATTAAAGTGACAAAAATGAAGATTTCTTTTCGAAAAAGGATTATTTACATTTTTTATTCAAAGTCGCTACTTGACATAAATTGGGTGTGCCAAGTCACCCATGGATATGCTTTTCAAAAATTTGACTCTTTAAACTGATTTGCGAACAGAGATTCCGACTAAGGAATTCTGTTGACCGAAGGGAAGGTGTTAGGCACCCCTCGATCCTGTGGTTTGGCCATGGTCGCTTGGTGGAGCATGTCAGCTAATTTGACACTACGAATGTATAAACCACACAAAAAAATACAAAAAACAATCAATCAAACAAACAAAACAAAACCAATCCAAAAATAGTGTTCAGTCCAATTATACAGTCCAAAAAATAAAAAATGCAGAAAATAAATCCTATCTAACCTATACTAATCCTAACTACGCTCCCGTGCTATACCCGACGCCTCGGGCCTTTC
>NC_061119.1:8734960-8760632 GCF_002878395.1 Capsicum annuum
GGAACCTTAACCCGATCAAGAATCCAACTCAATATTGAGGAATTGAAACCCAAAACTGAACTCAACGAATGAGTTAAGATGAACTAGAATCTAAATCCCCGAACCAACAACGAATACCAATGACCCCAAGAATAAAATAAACCAGTCCTGTATATCGAAATTATCGCGAAACTGATTCAAAACAGGACTAATTTCAGCGATAGATCACCAGCTTTTTTACAT
The DNA here is from genome assembly GCF_002878395.1 of Capsicum annuum. NCBI lineage: Eukaryota > Viridiplantae > Streptophyta > Magnoliopsida > Solanales > Solanaceae > Capsicum > Capsicum annuum. The sequence goes on from NC_061119.1 coordinate 8,735,183, forward strand.
TTTTTTCGACGAAACTTGAAGTTTCCGACCACACCCAATCAGAAACCAAAAGAAAAATGAAGAAATTTCAAGACTTTTATAAGTAGATCGACCGAACGATGAACTCAAAGATAGATTCTGGGCAAGATCTAACCGGAAAAACTCGAAACAAGACCCAATTTCTTACCCGCTCACTGTTCAGATCGTTCCCTTCCCATTTCTAATTCATTTTTTATTTTTTTTCTCTTCTATTTTGAGCTTTCTCCGGTCTATTCTCTCTCTTGACCTCTCACTCTCGATCTCTCTTTCTCTATGTGGCTCTCTCTATTGATCTCTTCCCACAGTTCACTCTCAATTCTCTATCCCATTCAGTGTGTATATGATATCCAGTGTGTGGGTTCGTTTGGTTTTTTTGGAGAAGAAAGGGAATTCTTTTTTTTTAGATGTGCTATATATTATTTTTTTGGTTATTATTGGTGCCAAAAATTGTTGTGATTGTGAGAGTATGTGTGTGTTTTTATTGTGAGGTACACGTGGGTGGGTATTGGGGTAGGGTAGGTGGGGTCACGTGGGGTAGGGGGTAGTGGTGAGGTGTTGTTTTTTTATTGGGTGGGTTGTTAGAATATTAGGATAAAACAAAATTAGTTAGGGGGTTGTTATTTTGTCATTTTGTGGAGGGATTATCATGCGGGTGAGGGTACACAATAGGATAAGGTAAACAATAGGTAAAAATGATATCGGGGAGGGACGAAATTAGGTGTCTACAAGAAAAATCAGGTCGCACGTAGTTCCATCAGCCTGTACTTTGTTTTGATTTGATTTTTCTCTTCTTTCTCTTTTATCTTTTATTATTATATAGTTTTTCATGCTTTTATTTTATTTTTCTTTTCTTGACATCTTACTTTTTACGCTGTTTTGATTCTAAAAGAGGGATATGAAAGAAAAATAGAACTAAGATTAAACGGGGTAAACAAAGGATGGCACAATATTTGGATAGCAGAATGAAATGCCTTCATTATATCAATCTTAAAAAATGCAAGTACTAAAACATGCAATAGAATCAACAAAGGATAAAATATCATACATAATATATTTTGACCGCATCAACATTGATAGCCATTTTTGCCATTTTGCCTTCAATATCTATCAAATATAAGGCTCTATTGGGCAACACTTCCTTCACAATAAAGGGACCTTGCCAATTTGGGGAGAACTTGCCTTTTGCTTCAACTTGGTGAGGAAGGATATGCTTCAATACCAACTGACCAACTTTAAAATATCTGGGTCGTACCTTTTTGTTATACTCTCGAGCCATTCTCTTCTGATATAATTGGCCATGACATACCGATGTTAGACTTTTTTTCTCCATCAAACTTAATTATTCCAGTCAGATTTTAACCCACTCATCACCATCAATCTCCGCTTCCACAATGATTCAAAGAGAGGGAATTTCAACTTCTGTAGGAATTACTGCTTCTGTCCCATACACCAATAAATATGGAGTTGCCCCAGTTGAAGTGCGAACAGTTCTGCGGTAACCTAGCAATGTAAACAATAACTTTTTATTCCACTATCTAGACCCTTGTACCATTTTCTGCAGTATCTTCTTGATATTCTTATTGGCGGATTCCACAACGCCATTAGCCTTCGGACGATATGGAGTGAAATTTTGATGTGCGATCTTAAACTGTTGACACACTTCTTGCATCAAATGACTATTGGGATTGCAAGCATTGTCTGTAATGATTATCTTAGGAATTCTAAACCTACAAATGATGTTGGCATGAACAAAATCTACTACCGCCTTCTTTGTCATTGACTTGAAAGTTACCGCTTCTACCCACTTTGTGAAGTAATCAATGGCCACCAAAATAAATCTATGCCCATTTGATGCTTTCGGCTTAATTGGCCCGATCACGTCCATCCCCAAAGCTACGAAAGGTCATGGAGCAGACATTGCATGTAATTCAGAGGGAGAAGAATATATCAGATCACCGTCTACCTGACATTGATGATATTTTCGAACAAAATGAATGGAATCCCTCTCCATAGTAAGCCAATAATAACCTACTCTGAGAATCTTCTTTGACAAGACATAACTGTTCATATGAGGCCTGCAAACTCCGAAATAAACTTCAACCATGATTTTTAAAGCTTCTTTTGCATCAACACACCTCAAAAGTCCCAGATCCGGGGTTCTCTTGTATAAGATTCCCCCTCTTAAGAAAAATCCACTACCTAAACTCCTAATAGTCCTCTTTTGATCATTGGTGGCATATGTTGGGTATTCTCCTGACTGGATGTACTTCTTGATATCAAAGAACCAAGGTTCACCATCGAGCTATTCTTCAACTACATTACAATAAGCGTGTTGATCATGACTCTGTATATGGACTGGATCGATGTAGGTCTTATCAGGGTGTTACAACATTGAAGACAATGGCCAAAGAATCAGCAATATAATTGTGAATTCTTAGAATATGCCTAAACTTTACAGACACAAACCGTTGACATAGATCTTTCAAGCTTTATCGATACGGTACTAGGTTTAAATCTCATGTCTCCCAATCACCTTGAATCTGATGGACGAGTAAATTTGAATCCCCCCAACACTAATAGTTCCTGGACTCCCATATCAACAACTAGCCTCAAACCCAAAATGCAAGCTTCATATTCCGCCATGTTATTGGTACAGTAAAATCAAAGTTGCGCTGTTACCGAAAAATGTTGCCCCACTTTAGAGATAAGAACTGCAGCTATTCTGACTCATTTCATGTTGATAGCTCTATCGAAGAACAACTTCCAACCTGGATCAACATCTATAACGACTTCATCGACACACAACACTTCTTCATTAGGAAAATATGTCTTTAATGGCTCGTAGTCTTCATCAATGGGATTCATAGCAAGATGATTTGCCAAGGCTTGGGCTTTCATGTCGGTTCAAGTCACATATACAATGTCAAACTCGATAAGCAATATTTTTCACTTTGCCAAATGACCGGTCGGCATAAGCTTCTGAAAGATATACTTCAAAGGATCCATGTGGGAGATGAGATAAGTAGTGTAGGACGAAAGATAATGCTTTAACTTCTGTGCTGCCCAAGTTAGGGCACAACACATCTTTTTAAGAAGAGTGTACCTAGCCTCATATGTTGTGAACTTCTTGCTAAGATAATAAATAGCCTGCTCCTTTTTGCTCGTGAAATTATGTTGACCCAGGACACAACCGAAAGAATTATCCATGACCGATAAATGTAATATCAAAGGCCTACCAGGCTTCGATGGTACCAGCATGGGCAGATTTGATAGATATCTTTTGATTTTGTCGAACGCTTCCTAACATTCTTCAGTCCACTCTACCGCAACACTCTTTTTTAGCAACTTGAAAATGGGCTCACACGTGGTTGTGAGTTGAGCAATAAATCTATTAATATAGTTCAATCTACCCAGCAAACTCATAACCTCTATCCTATTATTGGGCAGAGGCAAATCCTGGATGGCTTTGATTTTTGAAGGATCTAATTCAATTCCCTGACAGCTGACTACAAGCCCTAATAGCTTTCCAGACGGAACCCTAAATACACATTTTGCCGGGTTGAGTTTGAGATTATACCTGTGAAGCCTTTCGAAGAACTTCCTTAGATCTTTAAGATGGTCAACCTGATTCTTTGATTTAATAATCACATCATCTACATAGACCTCAATCTCCTTATGCATCATATCATGAAACATAGTGGTCATGGCTCTCATGTATGTTGCTCCAGCATTCTTTAAATTGAAAGGCATCACTTGATAACAATAGGTCCCCCATAGTGTGATAAAAGAAGTCTTCTCCGCGTCTTCATCATCCATAATGATCTGGTGGTATCCAGCATAGAAATACAAAAAAGAGGCAACCTCATGTTTAGCACAGTTGTCCAGCAAAATATGGATGTTGGGTAGCGGAAAATCATCCTTCGGACTTGCTCTATTCAAATCACAGTAATCAACACATACTTGAATTTTTCCATCTTTCTTTGGGACAAGAACAACATTTGATAACCACGTGGGATAACTAGCCACTCGAATTACTTTAGCTTCAAGTTGTTTTATGAATTCCTCTTTGAATTTAATAATTACATTAGTTTTAAACTTCCTCAACTTCTGTTTGACAGGAGGGAATGCGGAATTAGTTGGCAATTTATGGGCCACTAATTCAGTGCTTAAACCAGGCATATCATCATAAGACCATGCAAAACTTCTTTATAATCAGTTAATGCTTGAATCATTCCATCTTTTAAGAGCGGCGAAGCATGTACCCTTATTTTAGTTTTCTTAACATCTTCTTGATCCCCCATATTAGTTGGCTCAGTTTCATTCAGATTAAAATTCAGCTTGTCTTCAAAATGTTCTAACTCTTTGATTATTTTTTCTAGCGCCTCTTCTTCATCATATTCCCCCTCTTGCTTCATTATATCTTGATTAGTTTGGATTTTAAGATCAGGCTTAAAATTTTGCATGCGTGTCATGTCATTAGAATCAGCATAAGGAGAACTGTATAAAGAAAAAACAAAAAAACAAAATATATTAGACACGAAACAAAAGGGATATTGCATTTTACTAAAAGGAAAGTTGGGAGGGTTTAAACATAAACGCTAACATAACATAAACAAACTAAAATCCAAATTACAACCCTGAAATAACTCGGATAAACAGAAAGAAAAACAAAACAAACTACCAAAACTCCCTCTTGACGGGGAGAGAAGTGACTTCCCAATTGTTGAGCCAGATAGCTAAACCTATGAATTGCACGTCTGCCTTACTGGTACCTTCTCCTACTTCAACCATGTCAACTTTGATCAATAAGTTTTGGAAGTTATCCACCAATTCAGCTTCAAACTCTATAGGTACCGCGACACTGCTCTTGATGAATGACTTACTGAGTAGAGGAACTGGGCGAGGGAGTGACTATATTTCTTTCTTTCCTTGGCTTTCTTCAGATCTTCAGCCGTCGGTTCGAAACCCAGACCAAAAGTGCCCAAGTTCTCCCTCGGACATATGGGATGAACTATACCATGAAGAGACACTCCCAAACCCTTTCCTGGCTTGAATCCATATTTAACATTTTATTTATCATCATGACAGAAGCGGGAGATAATTTTGGCCCTGGAATAACCTGCCCTTCAAAGATACGATTCACCGATACTGTATCAAAAGTTTGATAGACAAATGTCTCTTCTACATTGTTTGCTTCAATAAGGGATAAGGGAGAATCTTCGTAGGCAGAAAAATCCCCTTCACCATGAATAACCACTCTTTTCTGTCATGCTTAAACTTGATTATTTGGTGCAATGTAGATACAACTGCCTTGGCCTTGTGGATCCACGGTCTTTCCAACAACAAATTGTATGAGGAGTCAATATTCATCACTTAGAACTCTATGGTAAATTCAACAGGCCCTATAAGCAACATTAGCTCTATTTCACCAATGGAGTCTATTTTTGCCCCATCAAAAGCCCTGACACATACATTATTCGGCCTGATCCTCTCGACACCGATGTTTAACTTTTGTAGGGTAGATATAGGGCAAATGTTTGCACTAGAACCTCCATCAATTATAACATGGGTCACGTAGAAATCTTCCTACTTCACGGTAATGTATAGACCCTAGTTATGCCTCGTACCTTCAATTGACAATTCATCATCAAAGAAGCTGATTTGATTTACTTCAAAGATTTCTTCGACCGTTTTCTCAAGCTGATTTACAGTAATATCCCTAGGAACATATGCTTTATTTAATACCTTCAGTATAATATCACGATGTTTCTTAGAATGCAGCAATAAAGAAAAAAGAGAAATATGAGCAGGGGTTTTATTCAACTGATCTATTATCGGGTACTCTGGAAATTTCATCTTTCTCAAAAACTCTTCAGCTTCTTCTTCGGTGACAGGATTCTTGAGAGATGAAGGCCCACTCACCCTTGGCTTGAGATTTCTCAAACCTTCAGGCATGAAGTATCTTCCTGAACGAGTCAGATCCCCTACCTCATCTACTTTTTCCTCGACTTCCTTTCCCTGATAAGTCATCACAGTCTGCTTATAGTTCCAGGGGACCTTTTTCATATCAACTATTAGAGGTTGGGACACCGGTTTGATGGTAATAGGCGCCGCAAGTGCTCCTTTTACCATTAAAATAGGCTTACTCAAAGCTCCTACTACCGTCAAATTAGGTTTATCCTGACTTAGACCAATATCTTTTCTGGCTCCTTGCACTGTGATCACGGGTTTCTTTGTGCTTTCTTGGACTTTATCTTCTCTCATTCCTTCCTGGCTTAATGAAATTACTTTTAATGAGTCTGCCATATTCACCAATTTGTCCTCATTAGTCTGTATTATGACAATAGTTTTATAACACCTTGACGACTCTTTCCCATCATATATCAATTCTAATATATTAGTTTCAGCATGGGTTGGCAATGGATTCTAGTTAATGTTTGGAACTTCCGGGGCCTGGACCAAAATTTGATTTACATCAATTAAATCTTGGAAAGCTCTCTTCAAATGCAAACATTTCTTGATATCATGCCCCGAAATGTCAGAACGTACATCTTAATGAATAATCAAGATTTCTTGGAGGTAGATTTGAAATCCTTCCTTGAATTGGGCTCAAGACCTTTAAATTTCTCAACCTATCAAACAAACTGGCATACGACTCCCCGATAGGTGTGAACTGATTCTTGGCTGCCTTCTCTTTCTTATGCTCAGGCCTAGGTTGAAAAATGGGTTTGGAGGGGTTTTGGTAAGTTGGTCGAGTTGAAGGGCGATTTTGAGGAGCTTACGCACGCCATTGCAGGTAAGAAGGGGTTTGGGCATATGGTTGTGCGCTATATATTGAGTACGGGGGTGGTGAAATATAATATAGTGGGTTTTGTGGGGAATATTAATGATGGAGAGGAATATATAAAGCTTGGGCATAGGCTTATGCTTAGCGTTGGTCATAGGGGCGAGGCGGTCTTTTGGGATAGGAATGAGATCCAGATACAATGGTCGCCACATCCTCTTTCTTCTTTTTACCTTCAAAAGTTCTAGAGCCACCTTGAATTGCTTGGGTGGTGGCCTTTAATGCAGAAAAACTCACAATCTGTCTAGTCTTGATTCCATCCTCTATCATCTCTCCCATTTTAGGACTTCAATAAATGACTTTCCCATCGCCGAAAGTAAATGTTGAAAATAGGTATCAACCTGTGCCTGAATGAAGACCTCTACCAACTTACTTTTCTTCAATGGAGGTTTTACCCTTGCGGCCTGTTTACGCCATCTTATCGCATATTCCCGAAAGTCTTCAGTACTTTTCTTCTTCATATTGACCAGGTATTTCTCATCAGGGACCAGATCGATGTTGTATTGAAAATATTGCACAAATTCATTAGCTAGGTCATCCCAGTTGTTCCAATTGTCAATATCCTGATCAACGAACCATTCTGAAGCCATAACGGAAAGTCTCTCGCCAAAGAAAGCCATAAGAAACTCTTCTCTTCCCCCTGTAACCCTTAATTGGTTGCAATAACATCTTAAATGCACCATGGGATCACCGTGCCCTGCGTATTTCTCAAACTTGGGCATTTTAAAACCAAGGGGGTGGTTAATGTCTGGGAACATGCAAAGATCTTTATAGGCAACACTCTTATAACCTCCGACTCCCTGCAAATTCCTCATGGTCTGTTCTAAACTCTTCAGCTTCCGCACCATGACTTCTTGTTCCTTTGTTACAACAGGATTCTCCGTATCAAATAGTAACATGGGTGGTTGAGTGTATCCGTACGATTCATTCATCTTCAAAGTGGGCTCCGGGGCAAAATACTGATTCTCCAAAATTTTAAACATTGGTTCACTGAAAGACCGAGGAAGTACTATTATCGAACGCATAACATAGGTAAGAGCTTCGGGCGGTGATGAAGCCACAAACACAGGTACTGCTGGTGGCATCAGCTGAGTAATGGGCCTTGGTTGGGGCACTGCCAGGGGCACACTAGAAGTGCCCAAATAGTATTATCATGGAGTGAATCCTGGCGCGTGCTCGGGTGACTCAATGGGAACAAAGAATTGCGCCTGAGAGAACGGTGGGCAGTTTGGGATATTCCCAAGATCTTCATGGAGTGGAGGAGGAGGCATGCCACTGGCCGATGCTTGGTGTAGATCTATCAATTGTTTTCTAAGTCTCAATACCTCATCATTGCGTTTTGAACATTCTTCCCTGGGATCTTGATTTGGGTCAATGAGTGAATTTTCAATCTCCCTACTAGCCATGGCTAGCTTCGCTTTTGATCTAGTGAAGTACGGGTGACTAGCCAGAGTGCTGCAAACCAACCACTTATTTGAAAGAACATGCTCATCAAAGACAAAACCTGTTAGGATTAGGTCACACAACAAGCATGGGAATCACATTTGTAAAATTTTGCTAGATTCATGCGTATTTCTAATAACTTTTGAGGGTAGCAAAGTCATTTTAACATCATCCCGATATTTTTCCTACACCCATTTGCTTCTTTACTCCAATCACACCTCTCTCTATTTTTTCTTATTTTTTTTCTTTCTTTCGCCATAAGTTCTCTCAACTTTTGCTTCAGTCATTTTTTTTTATCCTTTTTTCCCTTCTCTCATTATTCTTTCTTTCCTTTCCTCTCTCACTGTCTCTCTTTTTATCATTCTTTTGGCTTTTTTTTTTACTTAAAATAAAATTAAAAAAATGAAAATCCAAGAAACAAAATGATTAGATCAAACCCAAAAGTAGATTGCCTACGTATCATGTTGTACATGAATCAGATCTTACGTTGTTTGGGAAGTCTATGCATAAACGTCACATAATTGAAGGTTTTTTTTTCTTTTTTCATGAAAAACAAAAACAAACAAACGAAAGAATGACGTAACATCATAACATTTTGATGAAAGAAACAACAAAAACATACAATGAAATTAAGACAACCTCGATACTAATCAACAAAAACTGAATGACATTCCCTACTAACATGACAACATACATAATGCTCCTAATAAAAACTCCAAAGTTAAAGCAAACTTGACACCGACTTAACAAAGACACAATACTACAAATGGTAGAAAAGTAAAGGACTCAAACTAAACAAAAGATAGGAAATGCTCCTTTAAACTGGTGCTCTGCGTGATGACCCTGGTTGAGATGGACCTGCCTGTGAAGTTCTCTTTGTCCCATTCAAACTATGTAGCATATCTTTTAAGGACCCCTCGATATTTGGGAAGATGCCTCTGGCACGTATTCCTGCCTCATGAGGAGTACATTTGAAAAGACTGTTCTGATTCCCCTCCACAGTTTTGAGCAAACCTAATAACTAAACTCTTAGTGCCTCTACTTTGGCCCCTGCCCCTTCATCCTGACGGTCACCAACTACGCATTCATCTTGTATCCTCCCTCTAAGCTGTACTGGTAATGGTATGCTGACACCCCAAGGAATAGATTATAACTAGATTCCATATCCTTGAGTATATCCAGGATTATCTAAACCTGTCCTGAGAGTATCCATGCTCTGCCATGTTGCATTACTCCAGAATTGCTCATACTTGATCTTACCTTTGACTTGGTCCCTAAAGTACTCCACATCCTGTTGAAAGTCCACTATTGGTGGGATATCGTGCACTCTACCCAATTGATGCATTACCCTAAGAGGAGTGTATGGTCGGGTACAATTAAGCCCCAACAAAACTAGAATGGGGTGTATGCTAGATCCAACTAAGATTACTTTTGGCTGGAGCCACAGATAGGTCCATAGGATATTGTCATCTGTTCTTGATTCAAGAAACTCAATCCAAGCATCGACTCCTACAGACAATGAAAATTTAGCAAAGCGCATTCTGTCTTCTATGGTTTCCACTAGAATGGGCAGACAACAGTCGATTACATCTGATTTAAGCAAAGAAGGGGCGTGCAAATATTCCATCATCCATAGTTCTAATACTAGGTTTCTCCCCTTAAAAAATCGAATACCCCCTTTTACCTAGGCCAAACCTTTGTATATCTCCACTAAGATCATGGGTACAATAGTGACCTCGTCTCCCTTATCCTTGTTAAATAAGGCCACCGCTACAATTTGTAACCGAGTATTAAGACGCCTATCTTTCAAAGGGAATACCAAAGTCCCTAACAAAACAAAGATGAAGACCTCAAGGCGACATTTCTGCCAATTCCTCTTAGTTGTATAAATTTATCCCAAAAACAATCGAAATCGTGAGCATACAAGAAATCAAAAGAGAGTTAGGTGGACCCCAAAATTTGTGACTTAAGATTATCTCAAGTCAAAGTTCATGCATTACTTAATGGGAAAAGGTTCAAATATGCCATTGAACTGTTAGAAATGGCTCATTTATGCCATCAGTTAAAAGTTTGGCTCATTCATGCTATCGCCGTTATAAAATTGGCTCATTCATGCCATTAATTTTTAATGGTGGTTTTCAAAAATAGCTTTTCCTCATGGCCTTGTATTAAAGGTCCACGTCATTAATTAAAATAGGAAAAAAGGCTCAAATATGCCATTGAACTATCAGAAATGACTCATTTATGCCATTAGTTAAAAGTTCAGCTCATTTATACCATCGTCGTTATAAAATCAGCTCACCCATGTCATTAATTTTTAATGGTGGGTTTTCAAAAACTATTTTCTATGTGTCCTTTTATCAGAGGTCCGCTGTTTTGCGAAAATTTTGACTTTTGAGAAGAGTCGCCACTTAATTTTGAAAAAGAATTAAGAAACCTTTAGAGAGTTACTTCAAACGATCCAAAACAGGAAAATCGTTTTATGTTAGAGATTCTAGATAAGCAGTTCCTATTAACATTTTAGGAAGGTGTTAGGCACCTAAAACGTCCGCTAACTTGCGGTTTTCCGGACTGTTTGAAAACATCTTTTGATTAACTTCTAAAAAGATTAATTTGTTGAAAAATGATTGATTTTTTAGCAAAGACTTGTGTAAAATAGATTTAGGCGACTTAGTAGGAATTTTAACTAAGTCTAAACAAAACAAATAAGCAAATAAACACATAGAAGGGGAAAAGGAGGAGAAAGTAAGGGATTTAGGCCATTTGGCCCAAATCAACGAGACCTGTCCCAGTCTAGTTTTTGAGACTTTGGCTCGAGTCTTGCTCTACCTGTATTAAATACAACTTTGGCTTCGAGGCCCAAATGAATAAATAAATAAAATAAATAAGGACAATAGTAAAATAAATAAATAATAAATAAGACTTTTGAGTCTCTTAGCCGCTTCAAGTGTGAGCCTTTAACCCCTTCTTCTTCGTTCGACTCTTTATAGCCACGCGCTATGTAATCGGCTTTTGAACTTTATTTTGAATATGACTCGAAAGATGTGCCATGTTGGTCCATGACAAAATGTGAAAGGGAGGAGTCCGTTTGGACTCCAAGATGAATTCATGCAAAGAGAGAAAAAAAAAAAGAAAAAAGAACTAATAAATGCCCAAACTTTAACAATCTACAAGCTATAAGATTCATGTTTCATCTAAATATATTCATACATAGGTAAAATGCAACAGAAGCGAAATCCATGAAGTTCAAAGAAGACAGTCATAAAAATTAATTAAAGCAATACCGACTAAACCTCAAAACATGGCTTCTTATGGTTCTTAGCAAATAAAACTAATAAATTATTATTCTAATGTTACGGAAAGATTCACAAACATGAAGAGAATCTATAAATTAGTCGTGGAAAGGAGTAATAGATCCGAGCACGAGCACAACATAAAAGAAAACATTCAACCTTAGATGGGTTACTACCTCTTAAACAAGATTCGATAATCTTAGTTCCTTATGAACTAGAGAAATAACGGATGAGATTTGTTTAAGTAACCAAACTACTAGTCTTGAAAAAATATCTTTCTTTTAAAACACAGTCATGCTAAAGTAGGCAACAAAATTAAGCTTTTATAATTATAGGATCACAAACATGGTTACAAAAGCATGAGAAAACAGGAAAATGAAAGCTTGACATTAATCAAAATCTTGTGGGAAAAGACTCAAAACATGCAATATCACTAACCGCAATAAACAAATACTGATCAGAAGTAGGCAAAAGAAACACATATACCAAATTCATCCTATTCCTCTTTTTTGACATGCCAAAAGGATCTCTTATATATCAAAAGTGTCATGGAGGAGTCCTCAGACGAAATACCCCTCATTTATGAACCAACCCCAACATTCCCATTGATAGTATGAATCAAAGAACTAAGAAGGATATTCTACTGTATTTGAAAGAGTAAGTTGGAGTAGAAATTAACAATACTATGAATAGTTAAGTTAGGCTGAAACAGTGGTCTCAACAATAATATGACTAAGCCAACACAAAGCAACAAACAAAGGGGTCAAAATGAAGAACTAAGGAAAAACAGTTTAGACTAACACGAGCGAAAGGAAACAGTAAAATTGATGCTAACAACCACTATTAAGATGAAAGTCGTTAATTAAAGGAGAATGAGAGATTAAATCATAAGCAACACACAAGACGAAATAATGGGTGGATAATTAACTGATGATATCAAGGTTTAGACAACAGATTGCAAAGCCGAGGGAAGCAAAATAAAGCTAAAATCACAGATCAAACAATTAAGACAAAATTTAGCCTAACACAACAAGAAACACTAAATCAAAATAGCGAATTAGAAATGAAAGATGGAATTTTGACAATATATATATATGCTGATTCATACCATAAACCTACAGGAGACCAACAAAATCAATTAAGAGACCATATATTCAACATAATCACACAAAAATTACGACATGAACACTGATTCCACGAAATAATGCAGCAAATCACAAACTAATCCTAAGGCCATCATACCCATCTACAGCTACTCCCAGCAAACAAACGACATTATAATTACATTATAAAGAAGGGGATGAAGAAACGATGACAAAAGTAAAAATGGCAAAGGGTGTTTACCTCTTTCGGAGCAGCAAAATGGGACAACGAGCTAACACCGGACTCTATCCCCATCGGAGGATTCTTTCGCGACTCTAAAAGCTCCGACTAGCCCCCAACCTTCCTTGAGAAGAAGAAAATTTTATACTCAAATAAAATTATACTACTATTTTTCTCAAAATGACTTTTTTCACATTTTGAGACTTGTTCTTTTTGCTCAATAATGAGACCTTTATATAGAGAACAAAATAGGGTCCTTTTTTGAGCTCCACCAAAGTGGAATTAGGAAAATTAGGGGGCATTTTGGGGGTTTTATAAAGGGTAATTTTGAATTTTGAAAAGGGGATAAGAATAATCAATTGTAATTGTACGAATTCGTACAAATCAGCCATTTGGGATGACACCTCAACACCTTCTAAAAGATTCAACCATTTTTCTGAGAAAATCAAAGCGAGAAAAAGGCTTACGAGTTATTGTTGGTTGAAAATGGGTCACAGATTGGGTTTTTGCCGATTGCGGGTTTGGGTCTTCGTCGAGTCGGTGTGGGTCACCGTTGCTGGAGTTGGGTCGGTGGATGCTAGCATCGGGTTTGCCATTATTGTCGTTCAATCGTTGTTCTTCGTGATTTTGGTTATGTTGTTGATTGGGTTTTACTGCTCTTGTTTTCTGAAGTTGAAAGAGAGGGACTATTGAGAGTGTGGGCCGGGTATAGAGTTTCAAAGTGGGCTGGGGGGTGAAAATAAAAGGATGGGTTGCTGATTAGTTGTTATGTTGGGCCAATTTTGTGGCCCAAAAAAATGCATGGGTAGAAATTTGGTCATTTGAAAAACGCTGAATTAAATTAATTTTTAGCAAATTTTATTTAAATGTTAACCAAATTGGATATTAATTTGATCAATCGCATTGAAATTGTGATCAGTTCGATTTCAATTATGGTCAAATTTGATAAATTGACTAAATTTAATCGAGATTCGATACAAATTAGTACCTTGTTTAATCTTGAACTTCTTGATTCAATAAAATTGAATAAATATTTCTCCAAATAAATTATTTTTTGTAATAAATCATATTTAAATCAAGATTTTAATTATTATATTTATTTTTTAAATGTTCCTTAATTAAAATTCGATATCCTATAGAATAAATATTTAAGTAATCAAATTACATAATATCGTATAATTGAACACGATAATATATAATAACTACTTAAAATGACAAAATTACGTAAAAATATATTTTGAATTTTTTTTATTCGGATGAAATAAATATTTTGATATTATTAAAAATCGAAGAAACTCATGATTAAAATTAGTTGTGGAGGACAAAAATTAGGTGTCAACATCTGCGACATTAATTAAAATAAATCAATATTAATTTCAATTATCTTAGATCCATTAAAAACACTCGGTTCATTTAACATAACCCAACCCACACCCATTTAAGTATTTTTTCCTACAACAACAACTATTTTTTTTATCAGAAAAAATACTGATTAATGTATATCCTTTGGCTATTTTCAGTTGATTCTAAATCATTATAAATGTTACGCTTAACAGAAATCTCAAAAATTCTATCCTACATTTTAATTCTAGCGACTCTAATATATACTTCGAAGTTGCAAGAAAATAAACCAATGAATGATTAGGGCAAACAAGAAAAAGAAAGAGGCGTACCAATAGAGCTTCTCCAATATTCTCTCATTACGAATTAGGGGAGCATACATTATTGAAAAATCGTTTCTAAATAACAGCTTAAAAGAAGTTTGTTAGCCCAACTATTCTGCTATGTATATGGGATAACTTCTCCCATCACGAATTAGTAGAGCATACATTGTTGAAAAATCATTTTCAAATAACGACTTAAAAGAACTCTGATATTCCAATCATCCCGCCAAGTATATGTGATAACTTCTCCCATCATTATGATATATATGCTGGAATAAATAATCTCAATACTAACTAATTTTAAATATTTTGAAATTAATATTGATTTCTTTTAATTAATGGCATGGACTTATAATAAAGACCACGTGGAAAAGTTATAGTAATGGCATGGGTGGGTTGATTTTAAAACGGTGATGGTATGAATAAGCTGAACTTTTAACTGATGACATAAATGAGCCATTTCTGATAGTTCAATGACATATTTGAGCCTTTTTGCTTATTTTAATTAATGAAGTGGACCTCTAATAAAAGGCCACGTGGCAAAGCTATTTTTGAAAATCACCGTTAAAAAGTAATGGCATGGATGAGCTGGTTTTGTAATGGCAATGGCATGAATGAGCTCAACTTTTAACTGATGGCATAAATGAGCAATTTCTGATAGTTTAGTGACATATTTGAGCCTTTTCCCTTACTTAATAGTAAATATTATGTACTACTTTTTTTCAATGAGAAATTTCCAAGAGCATATTCGAAATTCAGCGGATAATGAGTCTATATTTTTATTTGTCTTCACTTAAATATTGTATTATTATTGATAATATTATTCAATCGCCACTATTATGTACATTTTTTTTCATAATCGAGAAATTGTCGAGCGCATGATTCGAAATTCAGTGAAAAATAAGTCCTTATTTTTATTTGTTTTCACTTAAATATTGTACCATTCTAACAAAGAGAAAAAAAGTCAGAAAAATTCAAAGAGGAAAAGAGTCAATAAAAAATAAAAAAAGGAGAAAAAGAGAAGAAAAAAATCAGAATCAAGCAAAATAACAAGTTGCCAGAACTACGTGTGACCTGATTCTCCTCTCTCGGAGGTGAGATACGTAGGCTGCCCTACTCGGGGCACGGTTCAACCAAATAAATAATTTAGAGTCACCCAGCCAAAAAATTCTGGGGCATGAGTTAATTCTCATTGTTTGAGTCGATTTCAAAAGTTGTAAGTCTATCCTACTTTAAGTGTCGTTTGGGTCTCTTGACATCCTTTCTTTCTAACCTTACACAAAAATCAAGTTATAACCAAAGAAAGACCTTCAAATCAATCTTTGAGAATAGTAAGGCTAAGCGTGCAATGCATATGGTAATGTATTTTGGGAACTGTTTGTCTTCCTCAGCATAAGGAATCAGGAGAGAAATAAAAATGAGATAGTATTATTGGTGAAAACCCTCATGGGCACCGTAAGACGATGGTAAGTTGAGAGAGATAACAATGAGAGTCTTATCGGTGAAAATCCTCATTGTCACTGTAAGACGACTGTGTGTTGAGAGAAATGAAAATAAGAGAGTCTTATTGGTGAAAAACCCTCACGGACGCCATACGACAATGGTGAGCTGAGAAAAAGAAAATAAGAGAGACTTGTTGGCGAAAATCCTTCAAGGCGTTACTAGCCGAATGAGGTCTCTGAATGCAATTGGTCTAAGGAAGCAACTCAGTTTTAGGGTCATTAACTCAACAACCATTGGTGGAAAGTTTGGATGAAAAGATCAGACAGCTTAATCCAAAATGCATGTCATAATCATTAGAGTTGACTATCACTTTCAGACAAATTCTTATTTTCCCTTTTTTAATGAGGACATTCATTGTCTTTTCTTTCTTTTCTACAGTTTTATTTTTATTTTCTTGAGTCAGTTATCCAAATAAAAAATCATTGTCATTTTTCTCGTGTCTTTGAGTCTAGTCTATGTCAAAATAAATGAGAAAAGATTTCAAAACTGACTACCAACTTGTTCAATTGCATAAAGTAAGACAAAAGGCCAACACATGAAAAAGCATAATTGTAAGTCAGAACAAGGCATGCAGAAAGTTTTCAACAGACAAATTTGGGGAATTCGTGGAGATACCAAGATTTAAAGGGGGTCATATGAGAAACATAGCAAAGTAGAGACACTGTGTTTGTTTTAGAGTCACTCTTAATGCTTTGAATTTGGATCAATGGTGCAGAAAGACCATGATATGTCAATAGCTGGAAACAAGATTAGAGGTAACAAGTTTAAGAGCGATTGCCTCGAGACGTAAAGCCATAAGCCAACCAGCCTGTTTTAAACTCACAAGTTTTCTTTGTATGAAACAGGAACAATTGCTACCCTCTAATAAACATCTTCAAAGCGCAAATATCCAGAGGTGCAATTCCCCGTTTTGCAAATGCAAGAGCAGTGTTGCTGTACAGGTTTGGTAATTACAACTATGGCGAAACTCATCATTTTGTACCACTAAGAGACACACTCTCTAATTTGGATTTTTAATGTCTCATGGCTAGGAGGTGTACTTCCTAATTTGAACCTTTAATCCTAAAAGATGCACTTTTAGTAAGAATCTTTCACTTTAACTTTTAAGAGAGGGACTTGTTGGTCTCAGTCATTTAATTTTACCCTCAAAAGGGTGTATTTGTTAATCGGAATTATGATTTATCTTTGCATTATGCATTGTTACAAGTAGTTGTGATTAGGTTTGACACCCGCAAAATTTTTGATGAAAAAATGGGGCAAAAAGAAAATTTAATTCCTGTTATTAGGAACTTCAACCCTCCTAGCAAAATGAGACTTTATTTTTCTGAAAAATAAAATCTTTCTTTATCATAATCTTTGTGTGGGATAATTTTTGTTCTAGTTTTGATTTTGATCTCAGGAGCCCGCCTAAAGAATAGAGTGTTGAAATTACAAGTCAGGAGCCCACCTGAAGAATGGGGTGATGAAATTGCAACTCAGGATCCCACCCGAAGAATAGGGTGAAGAAATTGCAACTCGAGAGCCCGCCCAAAGAATAGGGTGATAAAATTTAAAGTTGGGAGCTCGATTGGAGAATAGAGCGAAGAAATTGCAACTCGGGAGACCGCCTGAAGAATAGGGTGATGAAATTGCAACTCGGGAGCCCTCCCAAAGAATAGGGTGGTGAAATTGCAACTCGGGAGCCCGCCCGAAGAATAGTGTGAAAAAATTATGACTCGAGAACCCGCTCGAAGAATAGGATAATGGAATTAAAAGTTGGGAACTCGCCTGGAGAATAGAGTGAAAAAATTACAACTTGGGAGCCCGTCTGAAGAACAAGGTGATAAAATTAAGATGGGAGCTCATAAGAAGAACAGAGTGAGGAGATTGCAATTCAGGAGCCCGCCTGAAGAACAAGGTGATGAAATTGAAAGTCGGGAGTTCGTACGGGGAACAGAGTGATGAAATTGCAAATCAGGCGCCCGCCTGAAGAACAGTGTGATGAAATTGAAAGTCGAGAGCTTGCCCAGAGAACAGAGTGAGGAAATTGCAAGTTAGGAGCCTGCCTAAAGAACAGGGTGATGAAATTGAAAGTCAAGAGCCCGCCTGAAGAACAGGGTGAAGAAATTGAAAGTCAGGAGCCCGCCTAAAGAACAGGGTGATGAAATGGCAAGTCAGGAGCCCGCATGAATAATAGGGTAATGAAATAGCAAGTTAGGAGCCCGCCTGAAGAATAGGGTGATGAAATGGCAAGATAGGAGCCCGCCTGAAGAACAGGGGGATAAAATGGCAAGTCAGGAGCCTGTCTGAAGAACAGGGTGATGAAATGACAAGTCAGGAGCCTGCCTGAAGAATAGGGTGAAGAAATTGAAAGTCAAGTAGCAAGGTTAAGAGATTGAAAGTCAAGCAACAAGGTTAAGAAATAGAAATTCAAGCAACAAGGTGAAGCAACTGAAAGTCAATAAAGTGATGAAAATGTAAGTCAGAAGCCTGCCTGAAGAACAGGGTGGAAATCAAAAGATTAAAAAATAGCAAGTCAGGAGCCCGCCTGGAGAATAGGGTGATGATGAAATGGAAAGTCAAGCAACAAAGTGAAGAAATTGAAAGTCAGGATCCCGCCTGAAGAATAAAGTGAAGATTTTCAAATTCGGGAGTAAGGTTCAGAAGTACCACCGACAGAACATGCTTAATTTGTGAGTTCATCTCCATCATCAAATTTTGTATGGAGAAAGAATCTATTCTCAACTTCAACCCAAAGAAGATCAGATCTTTTTTCAATTTTGAAAGCATCAAAAACTCAGTCCAAAAGAAGCTGCAAAGATAAGGACTTTTGTAATTTCATTATCTTTTTAACTTGAAATTTTCATTTTTGATGTAATGACTGAACCGCGGACCGAAGTCTCGACAGAACCTCACTCAACTCTCCAACTTGGTATAATCTCTCCTTGTCAATCCTGAAACCATCCGTGACTTGAATCCCACATAACTTGGGATAGGTAGGTCACTCAAAATCAAAACTCGGTCGCCCTCCTTTCTTCTGTTTCCTTCTTTTGAATAATAGTCGGGACAAAATTCTATCTCGTTGTCTACTTTTTTTTTTTGAAAATACTTTGGGTTTACACCCAAAAAGGGTCATGATGTAGACACATAATTTTATCCCTCTCTCAATCATTTTTACTATTTTTTATCCCATCTTACTGCGTACCTTCACCCATGTGATAATTTTAACACAATAACAAATCCAACAAACTCCTAACTAAATTTTAACACCTCACACCTATACCCCCACCCCTTACCCCTACCCTACACCTTTTTATCCACATATCCCACCCACACCCAACACACGTGGGACCCACACAAAACACACACTCATCCTCACTCTACACAAACATAATAGGCATGCCAGCTACATATAAACATACACAGCACACACTCTGGGGGAGAAAAACACACGCCATACACACTCATGCTGCTCCACGTAGACGATGACACACTCCATATTTCTGGGTTTCTTCACCAACACACACGAGATACACACATAAAAAGGGAGGGTTCCAGGAGATTTGAACATAGTACATACACCCTCTACATACTCACATAGGCATATACAGAGAATAGACCATACAAAAAAGAGAATTTCTATCTACACACATCTCACAGAGCCAAAATACACTCATACACAGCTCTCCGAAAAATAGCACAACCATCAAAAAATAAAAACATACACTTCACACATACTACACCTACCCATATGAAAAACACACTGATACACACATCACCACCAAAAAATTAGAAAAAGAGAGAGAAAGGGGCGTAAAAGAGATTTTTCGGCGAGTTCTTGCCGGAAAACAATAATGAACAGTGACCACCGCTGATTGCTTCAGCCAAACCATCACCGGAACCCACCAAAAATGCTGCTAGCTACCATCCGCGATGCAATGTCTGAAAAACTACCAACCCTCCGTCCCTCATCTCCATTTTCGGTGAGACTAATTGGAAAGGACATCAAAATCGACGGTTGTGCAGGTTTTAGCTGCAGTTGTTCTCATTGCCATTGATTTTTGTCTTGAATTAGTAAAAAATAGGAGTGGGTTGGATAGATTGGTCGAGTTGCGGGTTTGGGTTGATGCAAAACAATGAAGGCTATACCAAGGTTTGATTTGAAGTTCTCGAGTGCGGACTCCATCTTATTTAACTGGATAATACTCGAATAAAAGCGGCATTAAGGTCCATTATTCATCTCATTATCGATTAATTTTAGTTGTTTTATACTTTGTGTGGTGAATCATGGTGTGTGGATCTTATTTTTTGCGTGATGTTGTTATGCTTGGAAGATGAACGGCGTTGATTTTGATTAATTGGGCCATCTGAATCTAATTCAAATTGATTTGATTGAGAATGAATTTGGAGGCGGGGATGGACATTAATAAAAGTTGAATAGTGGCCTGTCGAGTCATTGATTAATCCTTGATTTGAAATGAATGTTAATTATTAAACACGATAGTATTATGTTTAGGCCGACAATTGATAGGCATGTGAAGGTTTGGTAAGCAAAGTTTAGTACTCGTGGTTTTGTTGAATGGTTTGATTTTCTCGCATTGGAAAAATGTATTCATTTAGCCGGAAAATGCCCCTGAGAACACTTGTATTTATTCACCGAGGAATGCCCCGAAGTATCCTGTACCCGGAGGACGTTTGTGATGAAGGCCTGAGGCGTCGAGTAAAGTATAGTCTAGGGTAGTTTAGAATAGGATTTACATTTATGTATTTTTCTATTTTTGGACTGTATAATTCAGACTGGTTATTATTTTGATTTGTGAATTTTATTTGATTTGTTTGTTTGCTAGTGTTATGTGTTTTGTGGTTTATTCACTTCATAGTGTTAAATTAGGCGATATACTCCACGAAGCGACCGTGGTCTAACCACGAGATCGAGAGGTGCTTAACACCTTCCCCTTGGTCAACAGAATTCCTTTACTTCGCAAATCAGTTTTAATAAGTCAAAAACAATTTTGAAAAAGGATTTTCAAAGGTGACTTGACCATACCCAATTATGCCAAGTGGCGACTCTGAATTAATTGTAAAATGAATCCTACAAACTTTATCTTTTTGTCACTTAATAAAAACCCTTCAAACCTGAAAATCATATCTTTTTGATAAAAAAATGATGTGACACATGATATTTTAGATTCCCAAACCTAATTATTTTAACAAAAATTATCAGTCATACTATGCCAAAAATAAATAAATAAATAGAAGAGAAGTCAATGAACTACCTATTAGGCAATCATACCAATTTATACATGGTGTATATTAGCCAACCACTTACAAATGTTTTAGTGGTCCTACTAATATTACATTCTTGTAATTTAGTTTTACCAAGTCAAATTAATATGTACAAGTATATGTAATTCATACTAATCAGTGGCGGAGCTAGAAATTTTAGGAAGAGTGTTCAATAAACTCGATGCTTCTTTGAAAATATTAAAAAGGTAAAATCAGATTGCAGCTGCTGGAAATCGAACTCATCCGCAAGTTGCCTTTGGACTTTACTGAATACCTACCTCCGTTAACCAATATCCCTTAGATGTGTTAAGGTTGTTCAAACCTTTATATTAAATCAAATAGAATAACATTTTACCTAAATACACGGTATAATTTTTCGGCGAAGGTTGTTCACCTGACCACCCCCGTCTTGTATGATACATATGATTTATCATGTACAAGTTGTTATAGCATTGCAAGTTAGTTGAGATACAACGACCCTTCCATTTATTGTGATACATAATATTTTTTTTTCATTGTGGATCTGTTGAGATACATAATTAGCTCCCCAATACATATAACGAAGATAAATATTTAATTAAATTTTTTGTAATTACTTCATAAGCACAGAAATTTTTATAAATAAGACAAATTAATGTGTATGTTTATGTAGTTTTTCCTTTACGATTTAAATAGAGAAAATTTCGTAAACAACACTATTATTTAATCAAAAATAGTATATGACTTTCTTGTTGAAGTTCTAGATGGAAACACTTTCTTCATTAAGCTAATTAATACAAGGGAGACAAAGATACTCGTACTTTATAGAAAAATTAATATTGAACTTTAAGTAACTAGTTTTAATATTAATGAAAAAATAACAAAAATATACATCTTATCCTATCATATTTACACAAATTATCACACTTACAAAGTAATTTCAAAAATCTCAACTAATTATGTATCTTCGTTGGATGTATCGGGAGCTAATTATGTATCTCGACAGATCTAAAATTGAAAAAAATGTATCGAGAGCTAATTATGTATCTATATGAACGTTGGATACATTATGTATCTCGACATTATCAAAAAAAAAAAACATATCAAAAACTAATTATGTATCTTTACAAAGAAAAAAATGTATCTTCGTTGGATGCATTGAGAGCTAATTATGCATCTCGCCAGATCCAAAATTAAAATTTTCAATAATTATGTAAAATATCAGATTTTTTTATAATTAAACTCGTTTTAATTAATTCAAACATTTTTCTCGATATAGTCCGACGATCAAGAGATCACAATTTCAAACGAAGCTCTTAGGGAATCATCATCATTCACACCTTAACTTGTATAATGTGTACTTATTTTAGTTTTTAAAGTTTCGACAATTACAAATTTGTTGAGTTCGAATTTTCAATATCTTGTAAGATAGAAATAATATTTACTAGTCATTTTTTCTTATTCATGAAAAATAATTAATGTCATGAAATTTTATATTTAGTACGTCAAACTCTGAGATAATTTTATATCTTGTTTAATCCCTACTTATTTATAGTTTCAAGGTAGTTACAACGATTAAAACTTTAGTTGAAATTCAGAAGATAGATATAACATTTTATTGATCACTTTTCAATTTTATATTTGATAAATAGTTACTTATGTCATAAAATTTCAAATTTCACGACACAAATTTCATGATAATATCCTGAAATCTCATTCATAAAACTTAAAATCTAATAATTGTAATTACTATATTTATAAATTATAGAGAGTTAGAAATGTAAAAATAATTATTCTAGAATTTTATCCGTTCTAGAAGATCTTATTTATAGGAAAAAGTCATGAGTATATTGAGGGACTCCCTTTTCTAATCCTTATTTTAAGCACTTGATTATTATTAACCCTACCTTTCCTAGCTTCCACATCTATAAATTATCCAAAAATATTTACAAAATTTCAATTCATTACAAACAAAATCAATTTTTTTTAAAAAAGTTTAAACTTCTTGAAATAATCTCTCTTTCTTCCTAAAATCAAAGGGAGGAGGAGAGCAAATTAGTATAAATCTTGTTTAGCTGTCTTTCAGGTGGACTTTTTATTCAAAAATGACAAGGGAAGCTAAGTTCGTGCGTTCTTGGATGGAGGTTGCTCCTACTCGTATGACCTATAAAAATCGACAAAAATCTTCAAATACGTCAGAATTGGAGACCATTAGAGAAGAGATGTACGAGGGATGTGACGATAATACACAACATCAACTTTTCACCCTTCAATTACAACGTCGAAATTAATCATGGGATATGATTTTTTGATGTTATTATAGCCTAATATATTTAATTAATTAGATATTTTAATTGAGAGGTTGATGAAGTTTTAGCCCTCCAAAAAAGTGTACCATTATTGTTTAAAGAATATTAACATCATTTGATGGTATTTGGTTAATTTCTCTTTGGATGATTTTGTCATTTAGATTTTTTTAAAGTTTTTATAACGTTATAAAGACATCATATTATTATTAGTTACAAATCAGATCACTTAGAATAAATAAAAATAATCTTATACTAATAGTCGATTGATGATCAATATGAAAAAGAATATATTTCTACTCAAACAAGAAGTCCTATAGTTTACTAAATGAATCCATATTATCTGTATTATTATATATGATCTCCCATACATGTTTATAATATATATGAATCTATTATATATAATTGAAGTGGAAAAATAATTAACTAATATGAAAATTAATAATTAGATGACTATTTTTATGAGAATAACTATTTTTTTGATGATTAATATTTTTTTATTAGTTTGAGAATTCTAAATCAACTAAATTTAATTGTAAAAAGATTTACAAAAATTTATAAATAAATATAAAAACGTTAGAATAAAAAAAAAAATTAAGAAGTACCAAATTTTTGAAAGTTTTAAATACATAATAAGAATGTAATCAATGATTTTGTAAAGATTTGACTTTAAAAATAGAGAAAAAATTTAAATATAAAAAATTATTACCACAGTGCAGGGTTCAAATTGATTTGTTTCTCTTAGCCCCTGACAGCAAAAAAAAGAGGTACTACACGAAAAACTCAAAAATGATTAACCATCAACCACTTTAAACTTGTGGCAAAACATATATGTGCTTACACTAAAATATATGTTTATATTTACATTATTATATTAAAGTGTGAAGGAGTTTTGAAAAGTAATTTAAACTGTTTGCACTTCACTAAAAATCTCTGCAATAGAAAAATTATTTAATTTAAATAATCAAACGTCACACGTGCGGGGTACGTGCAGTTAAACTAGTAAGTAATAATTTTGGGAACATTGAATAATTACAATTAGAGGTGTAGAGATCAAATCGTCAAATCAAATCGAGTCGACGTACCAAATCAAATCAAAAAACCAACTTATTATTTGGTTTGATTGATTTGGCGTTAGAAAAAAATGATCATTCTTGGTTTGGTTTGGTGTTAACTAAAAAAAAAAGTCAAACCGAACCTGAATCAAACCGACATAATATATATATATATATATATATATATATATATATATATATATAATTTTAACTTTTTATACATAAAATATTAATTATAATCTACTTTTAAAATACTTTTTCAAGTGTACGTGTGTTGCATGTGTATCAAACGTTAATTAAAAATAAACATACATATAAAATATAATTTATTGGGTGTATGTCATATTACCAAGTGCAAAATTTTTTAAAATATCACGTAAAATTTTAAAGATAAAAAAAAAGTATAGTTAATTAAAGAATAATATGATAAATCACGATTACATTAATAATTAAGGAGTAAAATTGGATGTAGCTGTAAAGTTTTCACAGGTATTTTTTGGATAAAATTTTCGTCATAATTAATTTGATTCGTTATTTCTTTAGATTAGGTATTTAATTTAGGTGAAGAGTAATAATATTTAACACTTTTAAATCAATTGAAATATTATCTTATACAAGATAAATTGATCTAAAATGAGAAATCTTCAAAAATATTTTTTATTTTATATTTTATAAATAGTCATAACAATAAAAAAAAAATAATAATTTTATCATGTTGCTTATTTGATACAGGTAAAAAATAATAAATATTAAACAC